>NW_015641026.1:74351-102949 GCF_001515625.1 Sinocyclocheilus rhinocerous
GTGAACATTTGGGCGGTGTTATGCAAATCTTCCCACATAGTGACGTAGGTATGTGGGGGTGTGTTAGAACGAGCCGTTTTAGGTAGGCGTGGTAGACTCTTAACTTTTATAAAGAATATCTCTTTGGATTTGAGACTTTACATATCTTCTTTATGCACCAAGAGCTTGTAACACTCCAAAGAGAAAGGAAAAATTGAAATCGCATCATATGACCCCTTTAATGTTAATGTCAGTGGATGTTTAGTTTCCCCAAAATTGGAATAGAATAAATATAAATAATATATATAATATATATGCAAATAATAATATAAAAATAAATAAATAAATAAAACTTTAGAATTGGGAACACATATTCACTATTAATTAAGAGTGTTCCCTACATAAACTCCTAATTTGCTGCTTATAAATAGTTAGTAAGGTAGTTGTTAATTTTAGGTATGGAGTAGGATTAAGGGATTTAAAATATGATCATGCAGAAGGCATTAAAATGTGCTATATGAGTACTAATAAACAGCTAATATGCTAGCAATATGCAAGCTAATAAGCAGCTAGTTAACAGTAAAAATTGTTACCAAAATAAGTTGTATTGTTTCCGTAGATTTTTGTGAATTTAATAATAACATGTGAATTTAATAATTTTGTAATAATATTAATAATGATTTAAAAAATATATATATATTTATTTGCATGTGAAAGTAATATTTTAAAATAAGGTTAAAATAACTTGAAACAAAATAATCACAAAAATTGGAACCCAAAAGCATAAAATGTTATATAATAAGTGTTAGAACCATGTACACAATGTACGTAAACAATATGATCTGCAATATTAGATTTACCTCTGGGGGCAGCTTAAAATGAACAAATACAGTGATGGCAAAACACCTTACTTGCATTTTTATGTGTTGTGTGAACCAATCAGTAGGCTCCTTGCAGCTCGTTGTTGAAAATTAATATTTGTTTGGCCATTTTCTATCTTGAGAAAGTGCTTTTACAGAGAGAATGGCAGTGAGCAGCAGCAGGTGTGAGGAGTTATTGTTATGGCAACCATACATTGCAAGCTGATTCACTAAAGGATGTTCTAGTATTAAAGCATTGGCAAATCTTCTTGCAATGGCAATGAAACAGCTTTTTTTTCTGCAGTGTCATTCAGTTGAGGATTCTTAAGCCAGTGAGCAGAACAGGAACATTATATATATATATATATATATATATATTTTACACCAGGTCATTGTCTGGTCACCCTAGATTTAAGTGATCTCAAACAACAAAAATGGTTGTTAATGTTGTAAAGATAAGGGGATAAGTTCACAATGTACTCATAAAAAAGATCATAACTACCGAAACTCCATCTGGGCCTTGCGTGTCCCTTAAATAACAAAGTAAGCCAAACGCTGGCTTCCGTTCCAACTTGTGTTGGCTTGGAAACCTTTTGGCTGTGTGTCAAGTCACTTGATTTGATGTCCTTTGAATTGTAAGTCACTTGAGCAATAAGTGACAGAATTTTTAGGGCTTTCCTGACTGTACCATACCTTGTAAACATTCCCCGAAAAGGACGGTATTTATGAGACTGGCTTGCATTTGTGAATGGGAAAAACCGACTCGAGGTCATGTTGTTCTGAGGAGTGTTAAGTGGATCAGTGTGGTGTAAGGAGTTATTTCCACTCTGGGGTGAATTAACACATTTACTCACCACTGCATGGAGGAAAACAATAAGATTAACATCGCATTTAAAATGAACCAGGAGCTGCTGATGCATGGGAGAGGCCTGATGTAGATGTTTGTGTGTGCACGTTAATGTGTGTTCCCGCTCGCCAAAAACAAACACACATCATGAAGTGCGTCATCAGCCACACCGTACAAGGCTTATTGATAGAAATGCAGACCACAAGAGCTCCAGAAATGAAACAAGCTAATTTGGACTTTCTCTAGAAGATAATTGTGGTCTAATTTGGTCCATCACCATACATCCCTCATCCAATCTGTGTTGGGGAACCTCCAGTCAAAAACATCATGCAGTTTCAACTCACTTTAAAGCCCTGGCGACCTGACGTTTAACAGCTTCCTCTTTTGATGAGTTAACTGTGGCACGCCAGCTAATGCAAACATTTTACTGGAAACCCAAGATTAAATGTACGCTTCTAGAGAACAGATCAAAAACAACAGCATGCGTGTTTAATTTCCTGATGAAAATGGCACTATTTATATGCATGCTCACTGTAACGTGCATTTCATTTGGGCGCGTCAGGTTGTTAAGGTTTTTATTAGCAAGTCGTGATTATGTTCAAAGGTGCGTGTGTTCGTGATTAGGAGTTTGTTTGGTGCGTATGAGTGTGTGTGATTCACGCTCAGCTGTGAAACCTGCATTTCCGGCTGTATGGTGTGTGTATGTGTGTGTGTGTGGTCATGATGTACTTCTCCCATGTGACTGCGTGTGTTTACATCCGACGGTGGACGGGAGGGGAAGTGAGCGATGACGCAGGAGCAGCGGTACAGAAGCAGAGGCTGCCGCCATTACCCGGAGCAGGAAAAAGGACCGAGTGAGTGAATAAAAAGAGACTAACAAGACTTCAGAGAAGATATATGGCAGTAGAGCCGTAGAGGGGGAATGTGATGTGAAAAATATAGGACATCATAGAAAAGCACAGGCTAAGACATATTGCAGTGCGGATTAACTTGGAGCTATTTAAAGTCAACATGAAATCTAAATTGATACAGTAGTTGAATTATATAGACCCTAGATTTGAAAATAAAGCTGCAGGGGAGTCCAATCCTGCTCCTGGAAGTCCAGTGTCCTGCAGAGCTTACCTCCAACCTGCTCTAACTTGCCTGGAAGTTTCTAGTAATCCTCAAGACCTTAGCTGCAATTACAGCGTCTCTATGCAGTGTTAACTGTTCCCTACTCTCTGAGCACAGTATACCTGCTGAAGTTCATGTCACCTGACAAAATGCATTCATTCAGAACACCTTGCTACTCATTTTAGTCAAGCTTCTTAAAGTAGTGTGGTGATGAGCAAAGACAGGTGGGTAAATTTCCCTCTCCACTTGCTGTGAAGATGTATCATTGTACCCTCATTCCCTATGCCGTTTGCAGTGGCCTTCAAACTGAACATGTTTACTCTCTTCGGATTCAGAATCAGAATTAGCATTGTTCGAGGCACTTTTGTTTGAATCAAACACATCTCTTGATTAGCTTGTTTAGGTTTGCTTAATTGAGATTGGAGCTCTCTGGAGCAGGACTGGACATTAGGATACATTGAGAACTTGATCTTCATCCTCTTCAAAAGTGGTCCACTTTTTACAATCCAATCAATTTCCAGTAGATAACAAAACATTCTTCCCTCACTGAATAACCCGTTTTACTTGGAAATACTGTACGTTACACTGTGAAAATAAAACGTGTTTCGAATGCCTTTTTATGTTGACTTTGAAGTTCATCCCTAGCTCTCAAACTTGATCACCCAGTAGCCAACAAATCATTCTCTTTCATCTTTCCTCTCTGGCTTCAAACATGCTAAGCCTTACTTGTAACCCACAGCCATTTATGATATTCAAAGCACTAAATACCCCTTTGTGTTCAAGAAAAACTCTGGTACTTATGGTTTAAAAGCCGTTATTCAAACCTTGGCTTTGTGAGAGATCCTTCCTCTCTTCCCAGGGCTTCTCAGGTTGGCAGGGAGAGCGCGGCGATGGCCGATATTTGTGTCCCGAGTTCCCAGTTCCCAAAGTGCTGAATGGGAGAGGAATGCGCCCGGGCAAGCAAAGCTGGCAAGGCCCCTACCCGAGACCTCCGCTGCCTAATGTGAACTCATATCTCACTCGGGATGCCATTGACAAAGAGCAACTCTCCACGGGCACTGTGTTCCACCCTACTCAAAACCTCATCTATCAAGAGTGAGGTCTGAGTGTGTTTGTGTGTGAGAGAGCTGGAGAGTTACTGTGGCTTGGCTTTCAAAGTGACCAGCATAAAGAGGATACATTTTCACAGAGTAATGACACAAGCTCGACTTGGCAGCAGTCGGCGAAAACGCTTTGATTCCACCGCGCCGGAGAGCACAACGCGTTCCTTATGCAGAGGAAGCGGTTCGGTCAGCGTAACGCAGTAAACTTTCACAGGAAATGTAAAAAGCTATAGGCAAGAAGGCCAAACTTTCATATTAATGCAGTTTTAAAAATCCACCACAGTTTAACCAGCACAGCTTTTTTTATTTTAGCCATTTTGTCAATGAAAGAAACAATGTGAGCAAGAAAATTACTTCCTTGAACCATTTAGCCAACATTTTTATTGAGACTTGTAATGCATAACAATGAGTCATTTTTGCTGGACTCTTTCTTTTGGACAGAACTGAAATGATTCCGGTAAATTCTGAAAATAATTGTTCTGCTACAGACAGCCCCTTTACAGACTTTTTTTTGTTTTGTTTTGTTTTGGTGGTGAGTGGAGATTATTGTTGTAGAAACTTCCTTGGCGGTACAGTATCGACTTGTTTTCCAACTAATGAAAGGACCCAGGCAGGGTGTTTGTGTAGTTGGAATCCATAGCCTTTTGGGGCGAGTGAAAATCAGGTCAATTCCACTGGGTCATTTCAGCCAGAGGAAAGCTACCCTCATTCCATATTTAAAACCATCCCCTCTCTCTTTCTCCTTCCTCTCTTTGTCATCTGCATGCCCCTGATGCAAAGTAAACAAGCCAAAAGGAGTGAAACCATACAAAGAAATCAATGAAGTCTATTGTCCATGGCCAGTTCTTCAAAATGCTTTTCCCCCTGTAGCACAGCCTCATTTAAAAAAAGTCAGAGTATTTCCTTCTCATTACCTCTAGCTCTTGCATTTCTAACCATATCATTCAGATGACTTTCCGTAACCAGTAAAAATGCGTTCAGTCAGGCTAAATAGCATAAACTGCTGACTCGTGCCACGAGCTAACAACAGAAGATGCAGGCGGTTGCATTACCGAGCAGGTTTGCTGAACGCTGCTCAAGCCTGTTATGAAAGGAAATGTACTAATGAGCAGCTCAGCTAGTTTTTTTTTTAAGGCAATTTATTTTGTGGCTTTCTTGAGTTTATATTAAGATATATCAGATATGACTGGATGGAGTCACATAATTTCTGCATTAGAATAGGCCTATGATACAATCTGTAATCTCTATGGTTTCTATATACTAGTGATGGGAAGTTCAGATAATTTTACCGACTCGGACCTTTGAGTCTCGTTCAGCAAAATGAACAAATCTTTTTTCGAGTCATTTAGTTCATTTCGTTCATTTTAGCAAAATATTATTAAAATGTTACGTGTTACTTCCCTAACACGTCTACTACTTACGCAAACGTTGATCACACTAATAGGATGTTGCACATGCGCGACTGAACGATTCACTCCCCGAGATGACTCGTTCTTCCCAAGTCACATTAAAGATTCAAAATGAACGAATCGTTCAAGAACAACCCAACACTACTATATACAGGGCTGGCAGTTTGATAATACATATTTAATTTTGGTGCATTTATCACAATACATTATTTGCATAGGATGCGTGTTTTTAATTCCAAATCTACATAAGTAAAAGAAACAAATGACAACAAAGCTTTGTCAGTACATCTGTTGGTGAATGCTTATGCAACAATTGGTGAAGTGTGACATTTTTTTATGATGTGTTAAGTGCTTGCGTAATTAAATATTACACATGAGGATGATGGAATTATTTCCCTAAAGGCAGTTCTGTTGAGGGCTTGTTTTTTAAGGAGTGGTTGAAAGGAAGAGGTAGAGTGCTTAAAGTTTTGTGAGTGAATGTTTCAGGTCACATCTTAAAAGCAAATGTTAAATGATGTTTTGCATGAACATTTCTGTGTATATGCGTTACTTTTGCATTTGTTTATTATTTTTCATTCAGAATGTATTTTATATATATAGCAATCATCCATTCCATCTAAATGCTGACCTCTGGCGTTCGATTCTGTTCCTCTTTCTTTCTTCTCCTGTGTGCTTGAATGGCCTATATGCGATAAAAATGGACTTAGCATAGCTGCCATATTTAGCCAGATCACTGATTTCCCCTCATGAATTGCTGTAGAAAAACAGAAAGGAGAGCTGAGGTCGGCCAAATGCAACTCTTGTACTAATAGCCAGAAAACGTACAGATAGTCAGCTAATCTTACTGGAAAATAACAGCTTGTAATATTGTAAAGTCAATAAAGTGACACACTATAAGCTCTGATCTTAAAGAGATGTTATCGCTAATTTGCCAATTTCTTTTTACAATACAAATTTCTTTTGTAAATTCAAACTTCTATTCCATTAGCATTTGGCTTGATTTTGTCAAACAAACCTGATGCTGCATCTCTGATTGTTATCAGCTGTACGAGCTGTTTTTTTTTTTTTCACCGTCAGCCTGAAATTGTAAACCACAGTCCAGTTTGTATGGTATCCACCCATATGGTGCTGTAATATCAGCTAAAAGAAAGAAATCTCAGGGCATCATCGGCCAAAGATTAGTTCATCATTACCAAGCAGTATCAGCACTGGCTCATTTGCTCCATTACAGCTGCCTCCACCTAGTGGCTACTTTGTAAAACACATAATTTTGACTACTGACCCTAGATCAGGCGTTATATGCTCAGGTAAGCGTAAGCAGAAAGAATTCTGTTCTGGGATCAGTTCTCATCAGCATGAAGGAAGCTGAATCAGGGCCAACGAATAGGCCATGCCCTCCCGTCAAGCTGCAAGGCTTCCAAGATCTTTCTTTAGCGTGGGCAGAAGGCCTCTGACACTTTACCAGACACGTAGGCAGATGCTTGGCACACACACCAGGAAGTGCTCACTATGCCAGTGCCACGTCACTACACATGCACATACATGCGCACGTACATATGCAAATACATACATGCAACAGTGTGTCAAACATACTCCCACGCTAACACATAACAAATGCAAACATTTCCCTCCACAAACAGTGAGAGCATACACACAAGCGCCCACGCACCGACCAAGCAAAAGAGGACAAACGCCCACACGCAGACGCTCACAAATATGGCTACACAGAGAAGCCACTATTCTGTGCTCTAACTTTTCCTGATAACTCTAACTGTTTCTCTTTTGCATCTTTATATTCTATTTAATCATTAGTGGTGCTAAGGCAAACATTACTGTTACTATTGCTTCTATTCAGTTATGTAACCATAATGTTAACTATATTATCATCCACACTAATGGATTTATTATAAGCAGTGTCGTCTGCCGCTTTAAATGCTCAAGCTCTTTAAAGTTGAGTGGATTTTTATTGGCTGTTAATGCTTTTATCATTCATCAGTTGGAAAAAATTGTTCTGAAAGTGATTCCAACAATATCATTCCTCAGTTTCATTAACATTATAGATGTGGTGTGGACTTCTTTTTTCTTTCTTTCTTTTTCTTGCAAAGTAGTCAGACTAATGATTTTGTGTATCAAATGTTAAATGGGTGAAAAATAGGCCTACTGCATTCGAATAATATCTAAGGTCACACTAATATCATAGAGTTTTTTTTTGGGCCTCTAACACCCTACCAACGACATAGCTACTTGCTAACAACTAGTCAGCGGTGTGTTTCTGAAAATCGTATGTCTAGATCGTAGAAACCATTAGCATCACTGGTCATTACGATCTACTACAATAACTATGCTTTTGGGAAACACAGCCTACAATACGTTAGCAACAACATAGCTAACAACCAATCAGAACATGTTTGACTAGATATTTGTGTAGCGGAAGACCCACCTGAGTAATATTTAAAGGTATAGTTAACCCCAAAATTTAAATTCTGTCATTAATTACTCGTGTCATTCCAAATCCTTAAGAACTTCATTCATCTTTGTAATATAAATGAAGATCTTTTTTATGAAATCCAAGAGCTTTCTGACCCTGCATAAACAGCAACGAAACTACCACGTTCAAGGTCCAGAAAGTTAGTAAGGGCATCGTTAAAATAGTCCATGTGACATCAGTGGTTCAACTGTAATGTAGCTTCATAACATTACTGTTTAACCACTGATGCCACATCAGTTGCGTTGCTGTCTTTGCAGGGTCAGAAAGCGCTCAGATTTCATCAAAAATATCTTAATTTGTGTCCCGAAGATGAACAGAGGTCTTGCAGGTTTGGAACGACATTAGGATGAGTAATTAGGCTAATGACAGAATTTTCATTTTTGGGTGAACTAACCCTTCAAGGTCTGACTTGGACCAGTAAGCAACACAATAGCAAGTGCCCATAACATCTTAGCAATGACATAGCAACTTGCGAAAAATCAACCAGGGCTGCATTTTTGAAAAGTATTGTAAGCCTAAGTAGATCATAGAAATAACTTGCTCAGAACATGAGCAACTGCATAACAAACCATTGTGGTTACATGTTTCTTCAGAGCAGTCTAGTTTCTTGTTATTCTGTTTCCCTCATGTATTGCTATTAAAGCCTCATGTTGTGGTTTATGAGTGTGCGTTCACTAATTAGATGAAGGAAGTTATTTGTGAGTGTGTTCTGGTGTTGTCACGGTCCGGTGGCTCTTTCGCACTCTTTGCAGCTGCCGCCTCAGGCAAACACACCAACGGAGAGATGGATAAACGAGGAGGAATAAACAGTTGAACTGGGAGAGCCTGGTTTTGATAATAATGACGGATTGGTAAGTAGAGAGGTCATGTGACAGTGTCCAGCTGATGAAATGTCAGTGATGAGCAAACGTCTCAGCTTATAGGCTTCTCTCTCTCTCTGTTCGGCTGGACATACTGGTGTATATGTGCGTTACGTAACCATCTGTCTCATAACTTTAGCATCAAACAATATGGAGGTTGTTTTTCCGAAGGCAGTACTGTTCAGAGACTCAGATCTCTCCAGTTAAAGTGAGTTTTCAAAGCTAAAATGTAAATCAGATCCTGAAATATGTACATGATTCCTCAGCGTTTGGTTTTTACTATGTAGTGTACTTTGTTTCCACTAGAGGGCTGTAGTGCATTGATGCTTGATATAGCAATGGCTGTCAGAGGGGAGGTAGGTGTGTGCGTGTGTGTGTGTGGGTCACAATCGCTAGACAATGTGTAGAATGTTGTTTATCTGTGTCAGCTGTTTATTGGCTGCTGGGATTGTGGTCTGCCCATGTGACCTGACATTGTTATATAATTTACTAAAATTAGCACAAACACTTACAAACCGCATGTACTCACTAACACGAACACAAACAAGCCATCTTTAAGATACGATCACTGTTTTGAGATACACTTGAGCCAAACCCACAGCCTTCATTGTAGTGTTATGGGTATATTCATGGATTTACACGCACCAGCACAACACTCGCGATAAACGCTCACAATCACTTGCTCGCCCGCTGAAAAGATGACAATGTGTCCAGACACTGTAATATACAAAGCTGTCACGCTCGCAAGTACACGGACACCTTGGCGCACAGCACACTAATCTGGCACATGGCATACAACACAACACAACACATGAATTCATGCCCTGCTTTCCCAGGCCCCCGCCTCCTCCCCGCTCGAATGACCGTTGACAACCTCACACTGAATGGCCTATTAGTCATTTTCAGCACATGTAGTCCCACCTCACACCCTCCCACACACGTGGAAGACCGTATATGCTCTCTTCGATCAAGAGTAAGTGTGCTCTATCAATGTCACAAACGGGTTGGGGTCTTTCAGAAAGGACGTCTAGCTTCCAACTGCATTGTGAATATTGCAGTGAAAGAAACCCAAATGCACACATAATTACAGACAAATTTGTGTGTGTGTGTGTGTGTGTGTATACATATACATATATATATATATATATAGGGACCAATTCTCACTATTAACTAGTTGCTTATTAGCATGCCTATTATTAACATATCGAATATGTGCTTTATAAGCCAACATTATAAAATTAATAAAAACATTTCAATTTGCCCTATTAATTATATATTTCTATATTATTTCTATGTATGAATGTGTGTGTATATATATATATATATTATATATACACACATATATAGTTATATAAGTTATACATAAAATATATTAAACAATGTGCATTTAATTTGACATGAGCATTTAATAAACTTATCATTTGAATAATTAATCGTTAATGTTAAATGAATGCATTAAATTGATGATCCTTGCTCAAATTAATTTTACTTGAAAGAGTTTCAGAGAGCAGTATTTTATTACCATGCATTTTCTCTGCAAATCAAACCGGTGACCTTGCTGTTGGAAAGAAAGATAACGTTGCAATGATTATTAGAGGAACGAGGAGAGTAAAAAATGCTTTGAAGACGTTGCTTAGTGATGGACTATACATTTGCATTAGCATATTTGTCCCAATTGTATTATGAGCACAAGTCTGTTAGTCATCAGCAATCAATAAGCATCAGTTTTCTCCCATTTTGTATTTATCCGAACGATTTTCATCCAAGAAAGAGTATTTGATTGTCTTCATTATCAATAGACAAACATGTGGGTGTGTAGGAAACTAAATATTGTTTCATGTGTTTGCAATATTCATTCTGAACCTCTCTGCCCTGGCACCGTTCTGGTTTATACACTTCTTTCCTTATCACAATGATTCTCTGCCAATAAATTGCTTACCCACATACACAGTTCTGATTATCATTCTGATACCGTTCCACTAGGTCACTTTGAACAATGAGGTAAAACTATTTCATTTTGAAAGTCCTTAGTTATGGTGACTAATTCAAGTTAATCGGCCCTGTTCTATATTTCATCAGACTGACAGAGCGTATCCTCAGGCAAGCTTTAACTAGAATTTGAATGCCATTTTGTGATTTGCCAAAATTGATGTCACTTTGACTTGATTTGCTAAAAGGATCGTATTTGTGTGGCTCCACTGTAATCAGTTGAATCAGTGGATGCTGGCTTTGCCTCAAGAACTGGAGTTCTATGTGATTGGCTGAAACGGAGTGATATAACAAGTCACCTCTGATTGGCTGATCGGGAGCGCTGGGGGTCATTTGAGTTAGTGTGAACGAGGCCATCTCCATAGTGTAGCATCTCCATAGCAACCCCATGGAGGTCAGTGTCTGTGAAGGCATGCATGAGTCATTTAAAAAAAAAAGAAAAAAGTCCTGTATTGTATGTTTTTGAAACTACTAAGCATTTGTAAATATGGTTAGTAATGAGGGGGATGAAAGAAAAAAGTGGAAGAAAGAGGAGGATAAGAACTGCTCGAAAGTAAAAACTGTATGCATGACCATGCATTTAGCTCATGTACATTTAGAATTCATTTTAAATCCTTGAGCTTAGGCAGGAAAGCATTCAAACCCAGAGAAAACATAGATGAAGGTACTGTGTGTTGGAGAAGCTACCTTGACAGTTTTGGTGATTCATTGCAGAATGTATATCACAGTTATGCATTTCCGGCTTATTGATTTATTTCACATTATTATCATTGCCATAAGAACAAATTATTTCTGAATCCGAGGACCTGAACAGATCATAGTACAACACTACGTGAAGCTTGCTATAGACTAATTCTAGTCTAACGTCGTTAAATTAAAGTGATGCTAGTTAACTTTATTTAAAGTTACTAATAAAAAGTAGTGAACTACATTTAAGCTACTTAAAGGCACAATATGTATTTTTTTGCCACTAGAGGGCGAGTATTCAAAACAAACAAAGAAACAAAGGCGTAGTAAGATGACGCCGTGACTGCCAGTGTTGTTATTATTAACTAAAATGATAATTGAAATAATTCTGATATAAAAATTTGAAATAAAATCGGGTTATTTTGATTAGGTAAAAAATAACTAACACAATAAAACTGTCACACTTCCCTAAGGCGAGGAGCGAGGAACGAGGAGACAAGGCATACACTCAAACAATAGTCTTTTAATCCAAAAATCCAGGAGGTGACACTTGGCAGACGGGAACACAGGAAACACATGGGTTGATGTACAATCTCTGACAAAGACAGACAGCACAGACTGGGACTAATAAACACAGGGCAATCAGGGGAACACAGGTGCATGGAATTACTAATTAACGGGGACACGGAACACATGGGGAGGGAAAACACAGCAAAACCAATCCAGTGGCATGACAAAAACACAAAAACATGATAACATAATAAAAAACATGATTTTTGAAATTTATTGAATTTTTTGAAGTTATTACTGTTTTTGCAAATAAACTTCAATTATTTTTTAAAAATAATAAATATTATGAGAAACAAACTTATTTCATTTAGTTGCCAATAAAACACTTCTTATTTCAGCTGAAGTAATAAAAGTACTTGAACAAAATTTTTTAAAAAGCTAAATATTAAAAACATTGAAGCTACTTAAGGACCAGTGTTGTTATTATTGACTAAAACAAACACAAAAAAAATGTTTTTGAGAATTAAAATAAATCTGAAATAAAATAATTATTTTTAAAAATAATAATAAATAATAGATTAAAAAAAAAAAACATTTCAGTTAGTTGCCAATAAAACACTTCTTATTTCAGTAGAAGTAATAAAAGTACTTAACAATTTTGAAATTGCTAAATATTAAAAAACTAAATTACTAAATTTATATAGTATATAAATAATACTAAAATAACACTGCACTAAATACAACTAATTCAACTAAATAGTTCAAAGAAACTTTAAAACCAAATATTTTATTTTAAAAAATGTAAAAATGAAATATATATTTAAAAAAATAGTAGAAAATGATGTGCAGGGGCTTTTGTGAACACTACTTACATGAATAAGTCAGTCTACTTCTTGAACCATTTAATTGAAATAAACTGTCAGAACAAAACAATTTGCTAAAATGAACAATGTAAACTGTAATTAAACCGCTGAAATTGCTGCGCAACAGAGAGAGAGAGAGAGAGAGAACATTCTAGAAGAGAGTTCGATCACTTCCTCTGCTGTAAGTGTAGAATACATTGTGATATACAAAATACATACATACACACACACACATATATATATGGAAAAGCTGCACAATATTGAAAACGTTACGCTAGACCACAGATGAGCACGTTTGATTTTCCCACAGAGATCAGAATGTGTCTCATTTCATGAACAATTAGCAAATATCAGCAATGACACGTCTGTTAGCTGGTTTCGCAATGGATAACAATTTGCTGTTTTTCCATCACAATGCCCTCCAGCCTCTGAAGACGCAGCGATGAGTCTCTCATTCTCTAGAAACCTCCAGAGGATTCTGTACATTAGCTGTGTATGCCAATGAGTCGTGACAGTGGAGGGAAGTGACCGTGCCATGTGACTCACATCCGGTCAACACCCTTTTTCCACTGTCTATATGCAAGACAGTTATTCCCTATCCATCTGCTACTTTTTTTATTTCTTTACATTATTCTGTTGAACTAAGAGTCACTGTCTTTCTTGGAATACAAATGGCTTGGTTTATTTAACTGGCTTGGGGATTTCCTACAGCCTGATTCGATTACAAATCATTAACTTGGCCTCTAAACACTGTAGAGTAGAGCTCATTAATTTTGTGTCATAGATGATATGTCAGAAAGGACACACTTAGGCAGCGCGCTGCAGTTTGGGGGCCATTTCTATTTTAAAAGTCGTACTTGTTTCCGGTGTTTGATAGAGGAGGTCTGTGCTCTTGTTTGCATGATCTAAATAGGTTCTTCCTCTGTTTTACTGTTTTTCCTCTATCAGAAATATCTGATAAATGACTGGGTAGTCATAGAGATGAAGTGAATGAGTAAAGATTTGTCTGTATAATTCATTAATCAGGGGCCATTGATTGGGATTGGTGTGTGTGTATATGTGTGCGTCAGATATAATGCACCATAAAAGGTCATTATAAAAGGAGACAAACACTTCTCTCATTTCAAGCAAACTGACAGTATCGAATAAGCACAACCTGCCGTTAACTGCCAAACGTTTTAGATAGTTGTGGAGAAACTCAATCAGAAACTGGCCCAGTCATCAGATTCAAAGCAAGACATCAACTGTCACATCAGTGTGGCTTTGAGATTTTATGGTTACATAAAAAAAAAAAAAAGAAGTTTCAATTGGCAAAAACTGCTGAAAGAGTTAAACTGAAAGAGGTAACTAAGACTGCTTACTACACTAAAAAAATGTGTAAATAAGATTATTGGAGTACATCTACAAGAAAATAATATTTCTTTTTCACATTTAATTCAGTGTTACTTGCCATTTCTTTGTAATTCTTTGTGAAATGTACTAGCTGATTTACTATTTCTGAATGAAAATTGCTTTTACATCAATTTTATTTTTCTGGATTTAGGTAAAATCCTATGGTACAAACCTGAAATCATGTGGTTTGTTGAGGAAATGCGTGTTAGCTATTTCTATGTGGTCAAATTTGTGTATATTTCCTGGCGAAAGAAAGAGACTAATGAAAAACTCCCTCAGATTTTCTTTAAAAAAGGGAGACAAGTAATATCTAGAGATCAGAATATCATATAATCTAGATTTGAACCATAAGAAACCACCCTAAAGAAACCACCTAGCAATGCCCTAGCAACTCACTCAGCAACCGCAAAGCAACAGCACAAAAACTGCCTCAAACACTTTAGGAATAGCACATAGCAACACTCAGGCAACCAACCGCCCAGTAACATAATAGCTCACATATTCGGCAAAAAATGTAGTTTTGATTGAGAAAGGAGGGAAAGTTCATGTACAAAGGAATATATAAGCACATAGACAAAATCAGAACTTGATTGTCCTAGCAGAGTATGCCTGTGAATAGAAATGTCACCTATTCATATCTAGATCCCAGTTTAGCTGGTTTAGTTCTGATTAACGTGTGTGAAGTTTGTAGGCTGTGAGAATGAAATATTCAGGGTTTTTACAAAGTCAGTCATATCTTAAGTGTAAATGTGAAAAGTGGTCGCTCATGTTTAGAAGTGTGTAGTTGATAAATTTATGCTCAGGGGATGTACAAAATCTGCATTTATTTGAACATTAGATCTGGCACAGAGTAGTGTGAAGAGAGAGACAGTGGGAGAGAGATATCTAGAGATGAAGATGAGTAAAGGTAATAGATTTTGAAGTCAACAAGATTTTTTTTGATTCAGCAAGGATGCATTAAAATGTTCAAAAGTGACATTAGAACAACATTTATGGCACAAAAGATTAGAAAAAAACATGTTTTTTTGTTTTGTTCTTTTTGTTCGTCAAAGAATCCTGAAAAAAACAAAGTGTCACGGCTTCCACAAAAATGTTGAGCAGCACAACTGTTTTCAAAATTGATAAGAAATGTTTCTTGAGCAGCAAATCAGCATGATTTCTGAAGGATCACGTGACGCTAAAGATTGGAGTAGTGATGCTGAAAATTAAGTTTTGCCATCACACTAATAAATTACATTTAGAAACATATTCAAATAGAAAACCCTTTTAAATTGTAATATTTTTTCCCACAATATTACTGTTTTTGATGTATGTTTAATCCAACAATGGCAGCCATGGTGAGCATAACAGACAAAAAAAAAAAACAAAAAAAAAATTCAGACTGACCCCAAACTTTTTAACAATATTTTGTATTATTGATTTATACATTGTATATGAGATTCAGTAAGTATTTGGATTTGTTGTTTTTTCCACATTTGAAAGTACCATACCCAAAGGGAAATCTGAATCATCCTATTTCTTAAAGGAACATTACAGGTTCAGTATAAGTTCACCTCCACATTACCACATAAAAGAATTTTCACTCATTGGTCAGTTAGTAGAGACAAAAATGGGTTTAAAGTAATCCACTAACAACTTGAGTAAAAAATGCTAAATGTAAAGACTATTTGTGACCCGTGCTGGCTAAATGAGTCGGAATGCGCACAGGGTAATTTTGAGCTACAGGCAAAAAAAAAGTGAAAAATGTCAATTTTGGTTGAATTGGAGGTTTTCGCAAAAATTAATTAAGTCCTCGTCTAGTGATCCCAATGCTCCAAATAGTAATTAAACATCTAAAATGATTTTTATTTGTATGTTTTCTGAGAGGTCTACTTTTTTTGTCTGACTGACCCATCCGAAGCATGCACATCAGGCAGCGCCTGATCCCGATATACAGATTACAACATGTACTTCAAAATACCTGTCGTAGTGAGTATTCACATAAACATAATATGTTATGTCTTAAGTGAACATTTGTGTAACTGTTGGGGAAAAACATCTGATGTGTAACATTATATTAGATCGGTGCATTACAGTAGGTCTTAAAGGGGTCATCGGATTTTTCCACAAGTTGATATGATTCTTTAGGATCTTAATGAAAATCTATAACATACTTTGGTTAAAATTTCTCAATGGTAGTGTAAAACAACACCCTTTTTACCCTGTCAAAAACAGCTATTTTCAGAGCAAGCCGTTTTCTTGCATGCCGCTTTAAATGCAAATGAGCTCTGCTGACCCCGCCCCCTCTTCTGAGCCTCTCTCTGAGAGACGGTAAACTTTAGCTGCATTCAACTTGCTAACTAGCACCTTATTAGGAAAGGCGATTTGCAAAGATTCATAAAAAAAGTATATTCACTTCTTCTGTAGGTGAAGTTGGATCACGAATGATTCACGCGAACAGACACATTTAGGTCGATCGGGGGGCGCATTCCCTTCAAAAACAAACGTAATCCACTGCGTCTTCAGCGGCTCAGATGTCGGTAGTAAATGACGACTGCTATGTTCATTATTACATCCAACAACAGAACACCTCAATCGCTTAGGAATCATTCTTGTCTACATCTGCTCCAGCGTTGAAACAGCAGACTGATGACAACTCACTCGGGGCGGGTCTAAGGTAAAACTAGTGTCAATCAACAATCGTGGGAGGGGCTGGGCCTGCGTGACGTCACACAGACAGGCATCTGAGAATGGCTTGATATGAGAAAGGGGAAATGATTTAACTAGATAATAAAAAAAATATTTATCATTATAGGGTGGTTGTGTACACACACTGCCGACACACATTAATGTTCAAACAACATGTAATAGTGCATTTCGCATCCGATGACCCCTTTAATATATAAGCTACCTGTCTCAATGTTAATCAAACAATAAAAGAAAAGAGGGAATCACTCGCTGCTCTTGAACTGCTTTTGTTGTTTTAATAAACAGTTTAATTCTAATGAACACACTAAAGTGATTTTTGATTAGATGCAAGGTTAAAAAGTAATGCACTATTTCATTTGTTTCTCTTATATTTGTTTTTCTGTTTATTTAAATCTTTGTTGTAATTTTAATTACAAAGATAAAATAAAAATAGCTATATTGTAATTATTAATATAGTAATTATTATTAAGAAAAGAAGTGGAGGAAAAGATTAAACGTTGTTGGGTGATTTTGCTTTGGAACTCGGTTTTTCTCATAATTGACTTTGCTGACTATCGACTTCAAACAGGTGTAGCTCAGTCATTTTCAAAACTGTTTTATGGAGTTGTCTATACTGAAAGTTTATTGGGAAAGACAATTCATTAGCTGAACAATCGGTATACTGTTAAACAACAGTCCAGTCCATTGAACACACTGTACTTCTATCCCTCATAGCTTTGTTTCTTTCCTGGCAGAAATTAAATATGGATTGCAGGATGCTACCCTGACTAAGCTCTATTATATACATTATTTCATTATTCTATACAATAAAAATGTATTGTTTGGGCTATTTGAGTTGCAACATCCTTTTAGCAGTATATGTTTTTTAGCCAAATGAACTTTGGTAATATGAATAATGAACTTCCTAGCAGTGTTGGGCTAGTTACTCCAAAAACGTAATTTATTACTTATTACTAGTTACTCCTTTCAAAAGTAATATTATTACATTACTTATTACTTTCTGGCAACAGTAATTAGTTGCACTACTAGTTAGATTACACACCCCACAGAAATTGTAATTGCATGTCTTCCCCACTATATTCCTCTGAAATGTTACTAACAATATATTTCCGTCTCATCATTTCACCAAAATCAACACTAGATCGCAGTCAGAAGTTATTACAGAAGATTGATAGCGTAGTTTAAGTAGAGGTGTTGTATTAATCTCATTGTGTAGCTTGAAGTTAATTGTAGCTGTAATTTCTCTGTTACCCATATTCAATTATATTTCATGATGTATTTTATCAAAAGAAATCACATAAGTTCATAATAAAATGTTTCATCTTCTAAAAAGATTTTTTAATTAGTAATACAATTTATATCAGGATCAGAGGGATGTGGGTGGGTAAGCCATGTAATGCAAGAGTAAAGTAATGCCACAACTTACACATCAGTGTTCAGATCATCTTTTCTCCTGACAAAATCAAGTAGTAAAACACTGGTTAGGACAAGAAAATTGGTTAGTAAACTATTTTGTCACCCTAGTCTCATGTAACTAAGTAACAAGCTGTTTTATGGATGGTAATTGTAATATTACTGAAATCTTATTAGTAATTAGTTACACTACTAGTTACAGCAAAAATAATATTATTACTGTAACTAGTTACTAGTAACTAACTAGTTATGCCCAACACTGGTTGTGACAAGAAATTTGGCTAGTAAACAATTCACTGTAAAAAAATCCAACTTTCGAAAAGTTCTACTAAGCAATGTAAAAAAAGTAGCCTGAACTTGGAGAAGTCCGTTTAATTTTTTGTGTGAACTGAACAAAAATACTCTAAACATGTCGCTAGCAAAAGTTGTTTTGTTTACCTTACTTGGATACTCAAGTATTTGTTCAGAACATATCCAAATGTTCTCACTTTTCAAATTGAGTCATCTGAACAAACAATTTTATCATTTATCTATTAGCATAAATGTTTGCCTTTAGTCTTAAGAGGCAAAACCTACCCATATTATGTAGAAGGCTTTGAAAATAAACATAAATCTAAAAGAGAGAGCATTGTTAAAAAAGATTAGCATTGCTAAATGCTAAAAAAATCTTTGGTTGCTCTAACAGATCTTTTAACACGCAGTAGACTGACTTTTATTCATTAGATGAACTAACGTTTTTAAGTTGTCGGTTGCTAGTTGAGTTAACTTAACAATTTGATTTCGATAGGTTGCCTTATTTTTTTGAGTTAGGTCAATTGTTTTTACAGTAATGAGCTGTTTTATGTATAGTTACACTACTAGTTACTGCAAAAAGTAATATTATTACTAACTAGTTACTAGTAACTAACTAGTTACTGCCCAACACTGGTTGTGACAAGAAAATTTGTTAGTAAACTATTTTGTCACTCTAGTCTCATGTTAACATGTTATACCGTTCAAGTCAAGGGCTACATTTTCAAAACACTAACATTTACACTTAGCAATGCCTTGAACTATTGACTTCCACTGTAAGTGCATTACTGTTAACACGTTTTTTGCTCGTTTTACACATTGAGAAATGATGCAGTTGTCAATTTTCTGTTTGATGATGTCAATAGAGTTTAACATGTATTGAACTCAGTTCATTCCCTTAACACTTTGGAGCAAAGCCAATTGCCATTTTAACCGTGAAACAGTTACTTCCATTCTCAAGATAATTGGCTACAGCTGAATCTGGGCATCAAAACGTCCTAGAACTTTTCTTGGAACACAATTCAGCGTCTTCCCCTTCTAGAAACTTGTTTTCTCTCTTGCGGCTGTTGTTGTTGTTGTGTTTAAACATGACACTGAATTGCATCAGCCCAACTCAAAATTGGCCAATATGAATGAGAATCAAATTACTCCCTAAACTCTCATGCCATCAAATCTGATTCTTTCACGGCATGCACACGTACAAACATACAGACTAGATCAAGTCGATCGCTCCTGCCATAAGTCGGCCAGATAAATTTCAGCCTGAGCTGGTTTCTACCTGCTCCATCTCTGTGGGAGTTTTCTGACCCATTGTCACACTCACCGGTGTTTGACTGAATGTGTGTATATATCCAGATGTGTACTGCTGTGCACTTTGCCTGGTTGTGCAACCAGCATGAATCATTGGGCAACAGGTCATAAAAATAGTTATTCAAAGGAGCACACAAGACACTGGCCTTTAGAGAACTTCGCAGGAAACTTTGCACAGCTGTGCCTGCGGCAATGTGCGTGTGTGTGTCAACAGTTTCATTACCGGGAGAAATAGATGCAGCGCATTGAAACAGAAAATGAGAAGAGAAGATAAGAGAGAGAGAGTGATGTGATCGCTCATTTGAAGAGGGGAAACGGCAATGAACACTTGTCTGCTCTCTTTCTTTTCTCTTTCTAGCACCTGATTGTCAACATGGCTAAATGGATTGTGAGAGAGAGAGAGAGAGAGAGAGAGGAAAGAGAGCCGGAGGTGAGTACACATCGTCCGCACACATTGTTTTGATCTGTCCTGTGTGTTTTTTATCCCCACTGTTGGCCTGCGCTGGACTGTTTATATGTCTGGGACATTCACACTCACATGGGCTGACACTCCTGACTTCCTTCAGAGAATTTATCCTTTGACACATTTGTGGGTTGTTGTACTTAAACAGATTTGCATATCGATAGGTTGCCTTATTTTTTTGAGTTAGGTCAATTGTTTTTACAGTAATGAGCTGTTTTATGTATAGTTACACTACTAGTTACTGCAAAAAGTAATATTATTACTAACTAGTTACTAGTAACTAACTAGTTACTGCCCAACACAGGCTGTGACAAGAAAATTGATTAGTAAACAATTTTGTCACCCTAGTCTGCATGTACTGCAACTAAGTAACAAGCTGTTTTATGGATGGTAACTGTAATATTATTACTGAAATCTTATTAGTAATTAGTTACACTACTAGTTACTGCAAAAAGGTAATTATTGCTGTAACTAGTTATTAATAACTAACTAGTTACTGCCCAACACTGGTTGTGACAAGAAAATTTGTTAGTAAACTATTTTGTCACTCTAGTCTCATGTTAACATGTTATACCGTTCAAGTCAAGGGCTACATTTTCAAAACACTAACATTTACACTTAGCAATGCCTTGAACTATTGACTTCCACTGTAAGTGCATTACTGTTAACACGTTTTTTGCTCGTTTTACACATTGAGAAATGATGCAGTTGTCAATTTTCTGTTTGATGATGTCAATAGAGTTTAACATGTATTGAACTCAGTTCATTCCCTTAACACTTTGGAGCAAAGCCAATTGCTATTTTAACCGTGAAACAGTTACTTCCATTCTCAAGATAATTGGCTACAGCTGAATCTGGGCATCAAAACGTCCTAGAACTTTTCTTGGAACACAATTCAGCGTCTTCCCCTTCTAGAAACTTGTTTTCTCTCTTGCGGCTGTTGTTGTTGTTGTGTTTAAACATGACACTGAATTGCATCAGCCCAACTCAAAATTGGCCAATATGAATGAGAATCAAATTACTCCCTAAACTCTCATGCCATCAAATCTGATTCTTTCACGGCATGCACACGTACAAACATACAGACTAGATCAAGTCGATCGCTCCTGCCATAAGTCGGCCAGATAAATTTCAGCCTGAGCTGGTTTCTACCTGCTCCATCTCTGTGGGAGTTTTCTGACCCATTGTCACACTCACCGGTGTTTGACTGAATGTGTGTATATATCCAGATGTGTACTGCTGTGCACTTTGCCTGGTTGTGCAACCAGCATGAATCATTGGGCAACAGGTCATAAAAATAGTTATTCAAAGGAGCACACAAGACACTGGCCTTTAGAGAACTGAGTTAACTTAACAATTTGATTTCGATAGGTTGCCTTATTTTTTTGAGTTAGGTCAATTGTTTTTACAGTAATGAGCTGTTTTATGTATAGTTACACTACTAGTTACTGCAAAAAGTAATATTATTACTAACTAGTTACTAGTAACTAACTAGTTACTGCCCAACACAGGCTGTGACAAGAAAATTGATTAGTAAACAATTTTGTCACCCTAGTCTGCATGTACTGCAACTAAGTAACAAGCTGTTTTATGGATGGTAACTGTAATATTATTACTGAAATCTTATTAGTAATTAGTTACACTACTAGTTACTGCAAAAAGGTAATTATTGCTGTAACTAGTTATTAATAACTAACTAGTTACTGCCCAACACTGGTTGTGACAAGAAAATTTGTTAGTAAACTATTTTGTCACTCTAGTCTCATGTTAACATGTTATACCGTTCAAGTCAAGGGCTACATTTTCAAAACACTAACATTTACACTTAGCAATGCCTTGAACTATTGACTTCCACTGTAAGTGCATTACTGTTAACACGTTTTTTGCTCGTTTTACACATTGAGAAATGATGCAGTTGTCAATTTTCTGTTTGATGATGTCAATAGAGTTTAACATGTATTGAACTCAGTTCATTCCCTTAACACTTTGGAGCAAAGCCAATTGCCATTTTAACCGTGAAACAGTTACTTCCATTCTCAAGATAATTGGCTACAGCTGAATCTGGGCATCAAAACGTCCTAGAACTTTTCTTGGAACACAATTCAGCGTCTTCCCCTTCTAGAAACTTGTTTTCTCTCTTGCGGCTGTTGTTGTTGTTGTGTTTAAACATGACACTGAATTGCATCAGCCCAACTCAAAATTGGCCAATATGAATGAGAATCAAATTACTCCCTAAACTCTCATGCCATCAAATCTGATTCTTTCACGGCATGCACACGTACAAACATACAGACTAGATCAAGTCGATCGCTCCTGCCATAAGTCGGCCAGATAAATTTCAGCCTGAGCTGGTTTCTACCTGCTCCATCTCTGTGGGAGTTTGCTGACCCATTGTCACACTCACCGGTGTTTGACTGAATGTGTGTATATATCCAGATGTGTACTGCTGTGCACTTTGCCTGGTTGTGCAACCAGCATGAATCATTGGGCAACAGGTCATAAAAATAGTTATTCAAAGGAGCACACAAGACACTGGCCTTTAGAGAACTTCGCAGGAAACTTTGCACAGCTGTGCCTGCGGCAATGTGCGTGTGTGTGTCAACAGTTTCATTACCGGGAGAAATAGATGCAGCGCATTGAAACAGAAAATGAGAAGAGAAGATAAGAGAGAGAGAGTGATGTGATCGCTCATTTGAAGAGGGGAAACGGCAATGAACACTTGTCTGCTCTCTTTCTTTTCTCTTTCTAGCACCTGATTGTCAACATGGCTAAATGGATTGTGAGAGAGAGAGCGAGAGAGAGAGGAAAGAGAGCCGGAGGTGAGTACACATCGTCCGCACACATTGTTTTGATCTGTCCTGTGTGTTTTTTATCCCCACTGTTGGCCTGCGCTGGACTGTTTATATGTCTGGGACATTCACACTCACATGGGCTGACACTCCTGACTTCCTTCAGAGAATTTATCCTTTGACACATTTGTGGGTTGTTGTACTTAAACAGATTTGCATATGCAAACTTCTGAGGTGATTTGGAACGAAAAACCAAAGCCTTTTGAGGCTTGTGACAGATGTTTAGCTTTGGTAATATTTTCGAATTACGTAAAATGTGATTAAAACTCAGACAAAATTACTCAGCGTTTGGGAAAGACAACATGCTCGTTGTATTCTCTGTTATGTCATTTGTCAAGTTATGTCATGTTCACAAATTAACCAGCAGCCGAAAACAACTGTACAACATGACGATTCCTACAGCTTGGATGTAATATAAATATTTATGTCTTTGTCTCAGTTGTTTCTCCTACACAGCAATGAAATTGAGATTTTAAAGTTTTTTTTAAGAGAAATAATCTCTATTAAATCTCACACCCCTGTTTCAAAGATCTAAACAAAGTCTCAAACTGATAGGATTTAAAAGTCTTCAAAAGTCAGAAAATTCAATATGAACTTAAACATTTCTTCCTTATTTAAGCTGCTATTCCCTTTAATTTTATGCCACAATGCTCTTGCAATATGTCAACGAATGCCTCATTTGTTTCTAACTCTATTTTTATATTAGAAGAAACATCTAAGTTGATATTCAAAGTCTCTCAAACTATGAAAGAGCACTACAAAAGATTGTAGTAAAGTCAATAAGTTCACCACTCTCTGTCTGCGTGTGGTTAGGATATCACGCACAGTCAGTAAGGCAGAGGAAGGGCTGTGACAAGTACTACTGAAATTAATCTGTCCCAATAGGTCGGCTCCAGGATGACTGAGTGCCGTGATTGGCTGAATGACATGTCCCTCAAGCATATTTTGTTTGTGGTTGGATGGCGCGTCCCTGGCCGAATGCCAAACCTCCTGCGGGGATTTTACTGCTTTCTTAGGAAAGCAATGTGCTCTCTGGGGTTTCCGGGGGACTGAGGCCTCGCTACAGTTGTGCAAAATGAAACGCTTTGAATCTCTACCTCACTGCGCTTACGACACATATGAATGTGACCCATACTCAAAGCCAGATCAAAGTTTGTGACATGTATAGTCTGAGAGTGTTGTTTTTATCACTTGATGGGAGGTTTTGAATTGAGTTTTCAAAGTTAAATGGAAACACCAAAGCAGTAATAAAGAAGATATGTGGGGAGATGATTCAGAAATATGTAAATGCAAGGTGAAGACAAATTGTGGAGAGGGAATATGGCTTTTGAATATGGATACAAAGATTGAGTTGACAAATAAGTTGTGCTACAGACAAGAGTGATACCATAAATCATACAGTAAAGTGCTGTTACTTTTCAAATGAGATGGTTACAGAAGCTTCATTTTTGGGTGAACTGTCACTTTAAGAAAATGACTTTTTAAAGTTGTTCTAAAATAGGAACCAAAGCGCGATTCGCTCTAATTCCTATAGATTCCGTTTTCTACATATTCTAGCTTATTGTGAATAAAAAAACATCTGTGTGGAGTTTGTATGTTGTATGATGTTTTTTTTAATTATTGTGAAGTGAAAGGAATGAATAGCGATTCTCTAACACAAATTAAGATATTTTTGATTAAATCTGAGAGCTCTCTGACCCGCCATAGACAGCAAGGATACTACCACGATCAAGGCACAGAAACGTAGCAAGGACATCGTTAAAATAGTCCATGTGGCATCAGGGGTTCAACCGTAAGTTTACAAAGCAGCGAGAATACTTTTTGTGTGCAAAGAAAACAATAATGACAACAATTCTTCTCCCCGAGGTACCATCTTCCATCATTTTGGAGAATACCCCAGAACGTAATCAGCGTTGTTTACGTTCAGTAGAAAGCGCGTGCATACTAGGGGTGTGACGGGGTGTGACAAGATCCAGTGTGTCTCGCGAGAACGTGACGATATCCTCGCGCAGACCTTTCAGATATATTTGCATTACACTGGCTCGTTCACAAGTCGTGGTATGTAAGATATTTTGTGTTCACATCAGGCAAGTGGCCACATGTTAAGCGGAAAAATTACGCAGTGTAGTCATTATCCAGTCATAAAAACAGAATTCACAGTTTGGAACGTCACGGAATTTGTCAAATTTTGAATGAATTAATCAAAAGTAGGTCATTACACTTAAATCAAATCACGATATGGACTAGTATCTGTAAATATTAAGCCGCAAAAGTCGATTTAAATATGAATCCTGCATGTTCTGCCTGTCTCTGTTTATGAATGGCGCAGATGCGCGGTTTCATTTACTACACACATACTGAAGCACGCATGAACAACATCTCCAGAACTGCTCGGAGAGTCACTTCATGAGCATTTTAGTGTTTGATTTGAGTAAAAGTAGCGTCATATCTCATTCACAGAACTGTAAAGGTATTCACGGCAACCCGTCAAAATAAAAGTCTGGTTTGATTTGAAGACATTGTGCCTATAACTATTTTTCAGTAGAATGTACATAGCCTACTACTACTACTACTACTAAAATGAAACAAACATATTTTTTAAGGAATAATCACACAAAACATTTCTTCCATGTTTTAATTTTAATAGTAAATCTCCTGTTTGCCAAAAAATCTTGTTTGCTTAATTTTCAATAATTAAAAGATAAATGATCAATGAAATTAATGTTTTATGCCTTCATCTGATAACCAGAAAAAAAATGTAAATATACAATACAGAATTTCTGAGTGGAAAAAAAATTCATAAGGCTACTTTAAGAAAAAAAATGAATAAATTAAGTTGTTTTATCTAAAACACAGAATTTGGATGCTAAAACACAGAATTTGGTAACAATAAAAAATATAAATAATATGGTGAGAAAAAATAAAACATTTCATAGGGCCCTAAACATGTAATTTTTGTTAAACTTTTAATAAATTGATGTGAAAATGTATAAGTTTCATGATTTTAATTAATAAGAATAAAATACTATTTTTCCCTATATATTTCATCGAGGATTTCTTTAAAAAAAAGTCTAAAAATCTTGTCTCGTTCTCGTGAACCCAGTCTCGTGTCTCGTCTCACCTCGTGGGATAAGTGTCTCGTCACACCCCTAATATTTATTTAAAGGGGTCATATGACGTTGCTAAAAAGAACATTACTTTGTGTATTTGCTGTAATGAAATGTGTTAATGCGGTTTATTACGGTTGAACCCCTGATGCCACATGGACTATTTTACCGATGTCCTTGCTACGTTTCAGTGCCTTGATCGTGGTAATATCCTTGCTGTCTGTGGAGGGTCAGAGAGCTCACTGATTTCATCAAAAATATCTTAATTTGTGTTCCGAAGATGAACGAAGGTCTTACAAGTTTGGAACGACATGAGGGTGAGTAATTAACAGAATTTTCATTTTTGGGTGAACTATCCCTTTAAACACCTAGTTTTGATCTGTCATGTAGTTTTTTTTACTGACCACAAGATGGTAGTGTCAACACTCAGTCAACCTTATTTCTAAAAAATGTCACAAAGAGATAGCTCACCCAATCCTGTCATCATTTACACTACAAAAAGGAAGTTATTCTCAAGAATGTTTGTGACCATTGACTTTTAGTGTCCAAAGTATCTTCTCAAAATATTATGTTCCACAGAAGAAAGTAATTCATACAGGCATGGAATAATCTTTTCATTTTTAGATGAACTATCCCTTTAATGCTCTGCAGCTATGCTCTCTGAACAAATTCTGACGAGTTCATTGATTTAGGACCCACAGGCTACTCTTAATCCTGTTACCGTTTGCGATCTCCAGAGCCGAAAGTTCAGACACTTTCTGAGCTTAAATGTCAGTGAGAATGAGAAAGCACTCTATTATGATGAAAACATGGCGGTGTGCATGTGTGTGTATGTGTGATCCACTGCCGCAGTGTCATTACCCAGAGCTGGGGGACCACTCAGCATTGACAGGCCTTTTAATGAGCCTATTAAGATCACGGCAAAGACCAGGCTAATACAAGGTGTCATTAGTGGCACAGCGGACGCAGCACACCCTGGGGAGAGGCTATTTCTGGCAGACACGCTGGGATGGCAAGGATGGGTTGGTTTGGTGCTAAATGGCATCTCTTCGGCATACGTACACAGGATGGGCGTTCTCCAGTGGCTGGTGTGGTAATTGCTCGGTACGCCAAAAATGTTTTACAACCATCAGGCCCAGGCTGGACTATTCAGTTAAAGGGATAGTTCACCCAAAAATGAAAATTCTGTCATTAATTACTCAACCTCATGTCGTTCCAAACCCGTAAGACCTTTGCTCATCTTCGGAACAGAAATTGAAATATTTTTGATGCATTCCGAGAATAGCTATCTCGTAGCTTCGTAAAATTATGGTTGAACCACTGATGTCACATGGATTATTTTAATGATCTCCTTGCTACGTTTCTGAGCCTTGATCGTGTAAGGATCCTTGCTGTCTATGGGAGGGACAGAGAGCTCTCGGAATGCATCAAAAATCTTAATTTGTGTTCCGAAGATGAACGAAGGTCTTATGGGTTTGGAATGACATGAGGGTGAGTAATTAATGAGAATTTTCATTTTTGGGTGAACTATCCCTTTAACCGCTCATGTGGGTTGTCCGTCAGCAAAGTCACGGTGCATATCTGTATTCGCTTAATGTGAGTTTGGCCTTGCTGGGTTTTACTGGCTTGTCAGGAATATAAGTTCTGCAGCATTGATGTTGCATGGTTCTTCTCTTGAATTCCTCTGTGCTTTCAGAGCTACCACACATCAAGAGAAAGTCCTGTGTTCAGCTCACTGAATAGAGGTTTGTACTGTACCGCTCCTTTCAAGAAACCAATCATTCAATGAAAGTCATCTACCTCCTACAGTGGCATGTAGGGACACAAGCTTCAGCTGTATTAATACAGCTTTCAAACCAGTCCGACTTCATGTAAAGTGTTGGATCTATCCGGTCTTTAATGCTGAAAAGATTCCATTTCAAATAAATGCTTTTATTTTCAACTTTCTACTTTCTATTCATCATAGAATCCTGAAAAATGTATCACTGTTTTGTTTTTGTATAAATATTAAAGGCAGAGTAAGCGATTTCTGGTAGCCAATGTTGATATTTGAAATCACCAAAACAAACACGCCCCTACCCCAAAAGGGTCTTGCCCCTATTTTGCTAGCTCCGCCCCACATATACGTACGCAACCCAGGCAACGATTAGTTCTGTGAAACAAAGCAAAACCAATGTTAGCACAACTGTTTACAACACTGATGAGAAATGATTAAGCACCAAATCAACAAATGAAAGTATGCTTAAAGGTATAGTTCACCCAAAAATGAAAATTCTGTCATTAATTACTCACCCTCATGTTGTTCCAAACCTGCAAGACCTTCGTTCATCTTCGGAACACAAATTAAGATATTTTTGATTAATTCCGAGAGCTGTC
>NW_015641026.1:103161-130220 GCF_001515625.1 Sinocyclocheilus rhinocerous
TTTGGAGAGTATCACATACATAAACAACGTATGCTGTTCTGTGTCAGCAGCACCGTACGCGGATACACGGTTTACGTTGTTTACGCTTTGATCAGAATGTAAACAACGTATCCGCATACATACGTTGCATACGTTGTTTATGTATGTGATACTCTCCAAAATGGAGCTACAGGGTGATGCGGAGGAAACGAATTGTTGAATAAAGTCCTTATTTTTGTTTTGTTTGCACACAAAGTATTCTCGTAGCTTCGTAAAATTACGATTGAACCGCTGATGTCACATGGATTATTTTAACGATGTCCTTGCTACGTTTCTGATCCTTGATCGTGTTAGAGTCCTTGTGGTCTATGGGAGGGGCAGAGAGCTCTCGGAATGCATCAAAAATATCTTAATTTGTGATCCGAAGATGAACGAAGGTCTTACGGGTCTTACGGGTCATGAAGGTGAGTAATTAATGACAGAATTTTCATTTTCCTTTAAGTATTAAAGTATGCTTAGTATGCTTAGGCAAACACATATTTTAAAAGAAAATGCAAGCTGTATTAATATATTAAAAATAATATATAAACCCACGCAGACTCACTGCAACTCTTCATCTAATAGTAAATATCAAATCCGACTTGGTTCGTTTCCCATTTCCTCCAAAAAGGCAAGATGGAAAAAAGTTTTTGTGGACATGCAGGTCTGCTCATTTATAATAAATCTATATTGCTCTTTATAAATCTCACCTAATGCATTTAACTCATTAGTATTGTGACATTATTATCATTATTATGGAGTCTCACTTTGACAGTGATGAATACTGTTCTCTTCAGTCAATCCATATTTAGTCATATCCTCCGGTCTAGTATTGACTTGGCGTCCTCAGAAAGTAATGTCTTGACTTCCGAGCAAGCCATACTGAAAGATGACAGTGCGCAGTAGGATGGCCATTATGTTAACACCCCTAAATGGTGACAGATCACTGTGGTGATGAGAGCCTGACTCATCAGTTTTATGGGAGTCAGAGCGCTATGGAAAGACTTGACCTCATAGGAGGAGAGCACTTCAGATTATGTCAAGTGCATGAATATGTCTCTGCAAGGTATGTGTTGTGTGTGTGTTATTTTTCATTTCACACGTTGATGCTTGTTGATGACCTGTAAGGTGTGCTGTTGCATGTGAAAGTATGACTGACATTCTAATATTCTCTCTGATTATACAGCATGGACGCTTATAAACATCAGTGGAGTGTTAAAATTATACACCTGATACAGAGGCGGCTTTCTTGTAACCCTGAAATAGGGGGTTATATTTACGTGTTTGTATGTTCTTGAACAAAACGTAATTGCGTTGGTGCTTGCTAAGACAAGCATAGCTATTTTTTCACACGATAAAGGTTTACAAACCCCAAGTATTAAACGGTTTGTGCTATGGATGTGAATAGTAGCCAACAATTTCCACATGATTTACAATAAAACAACTACTTTAAAGAGGGACCAGATTATTATATTAAACGTTTGACTTGTGACAGTAATCAATCTCTAGCAACCACTTACAACATTCTAACATCATTGTGGCAAGTTTTGCATGGGGAAGCACTATTAAAAATGTGAAGGACAGGTGTTTGACTGCTGCATTGGTATTGAAGATCTTTGGTCTTGTCTGTACTGCTGAAGTCTAAATATTAGGAAGTATGACTCAGAAATATATCTCATACTTGTATAATTGTATGTCTTTATCTCTATGGTTACAGATGAATAAACATCTCGGGGCCTCAATTATTCAACAAACGAAGAGCTTGAAGGTCTGTTATCTGACAAAGTTACATAATTTGCTGGATAATGGATGCTGTTGATCTTTAGCACCGGAAAATATATAAATATTGACTTTCAGATGAGAGAGTTTTAGCGCTGTGAATGAGGTTGTTGTGGAGATTTCCGTGTGTGTATCAAAGTTATGCTGTCTAGTCAAGGTTAGTTGGATAAGAAGAGCGTGTTTGGGCAGTGGCCAGGACACTGTTATGCACTGTAGTGATACTAGTCTTGGCAAAATTACTTGTGAACGATGTGTCATTGCTATGTTTTCAGGGGTCACTATGTAGTCTGCACAGGTGATCCAAAAAGTTCCTCTGCCAACAGGAATGATAAATGCCCTGTGTGTGCAATGACTCGTTTGTTTACCTGGTGTCGGGAACGTCAGGAATGTGTGTGTGTGTTTGCGGATGTGTGGGCGAGCGTTTGCATGATGGTACGCGTTGTGAAACCTGGTCATAATGGCGTTCTGGCATTGTCCCATACCACACCTTTACTTCTGATGAGCAGCAGTTGATGGCTGAGTGGCGATAGAAAAGTTTCACCGTTGATAGTCTTTGGTGAGAAGAGCAAAGTGTGGAAAAAGGAGAGCCGGTCGGATCTCGAAACAGACTTCTGATGTGTTTGTGGTTGCTGATGCCAAGATAAGCCCTTCAAACTATAACATGTTACCCTCTCAACCAATCAGAATTTATTTCAGGGGAACGTCACACTGATAGCTATCTGCCACAACAAAGACTATTTTTTTAATTTATTTGAAGCCTTAAGAGGCCATGGATTATATATATTAAATGATTTATATATTTTTCTCGATTGTTTTCTTATTACAACTTAATAAAATTACGATTGAACCGCTGATGTCACATGGATTATTTTAACGATGTCCTTGCTACGTTTCTGATCCTTGATCGTGTTAGAGTCCTTGTGGTCTATGGGAGGGGCAGAGAGCTCTCGGAATGCATCAAAAATATCTTAATTTGTGATCCGAAGATGAACGAAGGTCTTACGGGTTTGGAACGGCATGAAGGTGAGTAATTAATGACAGAATTTTCATTTTCCTTTAAGTATTAAAGTATGCTTAGCCTTGGCCATATTTTAAAAGAAAATGCAAGCTGTATTCATATATTAAAAATAATATATAAACCCACACAGACTCACTGCAACTTTTCATCTAATAGTAAATATCAAATCCGACTTGGTTCGTTTCCCATTTCCTCCAAAAAGGCAAGATGGAAAAAAGTTTTTGTGGACATGCAGGTCTGCTCATTTATAATAAATCTATATTGCTCTTTATAAATCTCACCTAATGCATTTAACTCATTAGTATTGTGACATTACATTTTCCTTTAAGTATTAAAGTATGCTTAGCCTTGGTAAGCAAACACATATTTTAAAAGAAAATGCAAGCTGTATTAATATATTAAAAATAATATATAAACCCACGCAGACTCACTGCAACTCTTCATCTAATAGTAAATATCAAATCCGACTTGGTTCGTTTCCCATTTCCTCCAAAAAGGCAAGATGGAAAAAAGTTTTTGTGGACATGCAGGTCTGCTCATTTATAATAAATCTATATTGCTCTTTATAAATCTCACCTAATGCATTTAACTCATTAGTATTGTGACATTATTATGAGTCTCATGGAGTCTCACTTTGACAGTGATGAATACTGTTCTCTTCAGTCAATCCATATTTAGTCATATCCTCCGGTCTAGTATTGACTTGGCGTCCTCAGAAAGTAATGTCTTGACTTCCGAGCAAGCCATACTGAAAGATGACAGTGCGCAGTAGGATGGCCATTATGTTAACACCCCTAAATGGTGACAGATCACTGTGGTGATGAGAGCCTGACTCATCAGTTTTATGGGAGTCAGAGCGCTATGGAAAGACTTGACCTCATAGGAGGAGAGCACTTCAGATTATGTCAAGTGCATGAATATGTCTCTGCAAGGTATGTGTTGTGTGTGTGTTATTTTTCATTTCACACGTTGATGCTTGTTGATGACCTGTAAGGTGTGCTGTTGCATGTGAAAGTATGACTGACATTCTAATATTCTCTCTGATTATACAGCATGGACGCTTATAAACATCAGTGGAGTGTTAAAATTATACACCTGATACAGAGGCGGCTTTCTTGTAACCCTGAAATAGGGGGTTATATTTACGTGTTTGTATGTTCTTGAACAAAACGTAATTGCGTTGGTGCTTGCTAAGACAAGCATAGCTATTTTTTCACACGATAAAGGTTTACAAACCCCAAGTATTAAACGGTTTGTGCTATGGATGTGAATAGTAGCCAACAATTTCCACATGATTTACAATAAAACAACTACTTTAAAGAGGGACCAGATTATTATATTAAACGTTTGACTTGTGACAGTAATCAATCTCTAGCAACCACTTACAACATTCTAACATCATTGTGGCAAGTTTTGCATGGGGAAGCACTATTAAAAATGTGAAGGACAGGTGTTTGACTGCTGCATTGGTATTGAAGATCTTTGGTCTTGTCTGTACTGCTGAAGTCTAAATATTAGGAAGTATGACTCAGAAATATATCTCATACTTGTATAATTGTATGTCTTTATCTCTATGGTTACAGATGAATAAACATCTCGGGGCCTCAATTATTCAACAAACGAAGAGCTTGAAGGTCTGTTATCTGACAAAGTTACATAATTTGCTGGATAATGGATGCTGTTGATCTTTAGCACCGGAAAATATATAAATATTGACTTTCAGATGAGAGAGTTTTAGCGCTGTGAATGAGGTTGTTGTGGAGATTTCCGTGTGTGTATCAAAGTTATGCTGTCTAGTCAAGGTTAGTTGGATAAGAAGAGCGTGTTTGGGCAGTGGCCAGGACACTGTTATGCACTGTAGTGATACTAGTCTTGGCAAAATTACTTGTGAACGATGTGTCATTGCTATGTTTTCAGGGGTCACTATGTAGTCTGCACAGGTGATCCAAAAAGTTCCTCTGCCAACAGGAATGATAAATGCCCTGTGTGTGCAATGACTCGTTTGTTTACCTGGTGTCGGGAACGTCAGGAATGTGTGTGTGTGTTTGCGGATGTGTGGGCGAGCGTTTGCATGATGGTACGCGTTGTGAAACCTGGTCATAATGGCGTTCTGGCATTGTCCCATACCACACCTTTACTTCTGATGAGCAGCAGTTGATGGCTGAGTGGCGATAGAAAAGTTTCACCGTTGATAGTCTTTGGTGAGAAGAGCAAAGTGTGGAAAAAGGAGAGCCGGTCGGATCTCGAAACAGACTTCTGATGTGTTTGTGGTTGCTGATGCCAAGATAAGCCCTTCAAACTATAACATGTTACCCTCTCAACCAATCAGAATTGATGGTAACACTTTAGAATAATGGTCCGTTGTTAACAAGTAACTATGCAGGAAGTAATAGGTAGTACTACATTAACACTTAATTTAATTCTATTAACTAATAGAGGAGTAAGATTAACTAAGCAGTAAGTAGTAGCAAATTTAGGACAAAGGTAGTTCCTTATTAGATATTTGATAATTATTAAATAAAAATATCCTCATTGAGAACTACTTGCGAACTATGACCAGTTAATAAAGAATAAACAATTAATTGCTAATCACAACAGTGACGTCTTAAAAGTGAACAATTGGGTTCTTTGTGGAAACTAATTTATGAATTTGATATCCCCCAAATAAGTCGGCTACATTTTAAAATTGTGACTACTACTCTTACCAAAGGATGGATGTTCCAACTTAAACATAGAATAATAATAAAAATGAAAATTCACTTAAAAAGGTTAATAATTAAGAAGTGATGCTGACAAGCTCATGATTGAATTAGTTCACAATTATGAGCTCTAGTTTGTGTCAGTTCAGTATGTCTCCGACTCCAAAAGACCTATACCTTTAGTGACAGTAGGCTGGGGAGGACTTTTCTTGAATATAAATAATGTAGGAAGTGATGCTGACAAGCATTAGTTCACAATTATGAGCACTGTTTCGTGTCAGTTCAATATGTATCCCACTCCAAAAGACCTACTGGTAAAATATCACTAGTGCTTCACACAAATGTATGACTGTACAGGATGTCAGATATAAAATGTTAAATAACTTATTAATTTACTTTTGAGTAATTACTGAGGAGTTAACGTGTTTTTCACTTAGTTAATCTTGCTTCTCTATTAGTTAATAGTATTAACTTAAATGTTAATGTAGTACTACCTATTACTTCCTACATAGTTACTTGTTAACAACGGACCATTATTCTAAAGTGTTACCGAATTGATTACAGGGGAACGACACGCTGATGGGGCGTTCACACTGATAACTATCTGCCACAACAAAGACGCCCAAAATGATTTATTTTCAACAAGATCTGCTGATTTCAAACGTTTTGAGTAGCAGTAAATTTCTGAAAAATGTATCAATATTTAAATAATATGTAATGTTTAGCCCCGCCCAGCAATTCTACATCGCTGCCTGTTTAGCCCCGCCCACCAATTCATGCACTTAAATGGTAAATGACAAGAGGGCAAACGCAGGTCTATGCAGAAACCAAACTATAAACTTTATTTGATAAGCTATTTTTAATTAAGTGCCAGACCACATCAGTAAGAATTTGGTCCTTTGTTCACTTAATTTTACCGCCGATTCGTTTACAAACTAGGCGCAATTCGACGCAGGATTTTCAGAAAGATTTAATACTAAAAGATAAATCTGTGTCGATTATATTGGATCTGATGTCTCACCATACAAGTGTGAGCAACTGCTTTCCTTACTTGATCACTATTGCTTTCTGTTATTACAGATCGTTTGATACATACTGAGTATTTATGCGTTTTTACCTAAAACACAGCAGCATATATCTGTGAAGGATATATATACATAGAATGACATTTTTTAATACAAAAACTCATTTGTAATCATATCTTCAATAGCTTTTTTCACTCTAAATGGGGCATAAGGAGGAAATGTCCTTTTATGTCCAGATAGGAGTGATAATTACAGTAAAACTGATGGTGGATTCCCGTGGGAGGTCTTGTTGTGATGTTGGAGGGTCTGAGATAACAGCGTGTCAAAGGATGAGAGTTGGTTAAGCAGCAGGAGGACAAGGAGGAAGTGGCCCATTTTGGCAGATTCCTACAGAGAGAGTTGCTAGAGGGTTGTGGGTAGTGATTGACAAATTAGGGTGAGTGAAAGTGAAGGATCAAGTGACTCAGTCACTCGTGACGGAGGATGGGATGCAGGACGGGGTGAAGGGTCAGCGGAGCGAGAGTAGAGGAGTGTAGGCTACATCACACACGCGCAAACACTCTTACCCTCACATTCCTGTGAATTGAGGGAAATGACCGTAGTATGAGTCGAGCGTCCAAGCCTGTGATCCCGTCGCAGTGCGGCGCCACTGTTGACTCTGTCTGCCCTTGTGTGAGGTCTGCCACCGGATTCCTATGCTGTGAGTGGAAGCGGCACCTGCAAGAGTGACCACTTTCCTGTTACTGGATCCATTCTGTGGCGGCGATGAGCATGTGCACTTGTGGAATTCCCCTTGAGTAACAAAAGAGTCAGAAAGAAACTGAGAGAGATGGACCGCTTGTCCTTTACAGTTATTCAACTTTCATTTTCACTCTCAAAATTAGTCATGTGCCTTTCTTTTTTTTAGTTAACTAATTAAGCATGTTTTATTTTGCATTTGCAGTTTCGCTGCATACTTGTGGTCAGAATAAATGTTAAACTGTTTCCAAACCAAGCGTTACATAACAAAGCTAGCCGCAAACGCAAGAAGTCCCGAGCAACAGGATGTTCTGTCGCTCAATTGGGTTCTAATTATGTAGCCCCGCCCACTATAATCGTCATTGGTTAAAAATTCTGCTACAACTGTGTATCTGAAATGTTCTGATTGGCTGCGATCATAAGTTTCACTTTCAGTGTGGATAAATTACTTATCTAGGTTAGGTTGCGTATTATGAGCATTGCGCTTGATGTGTAATTCAGGTTATAAGCATTCCTGTATTGCCATAATGAATTCTCCGTGCACTGAATTTAACAAAGGCACCTTCTGATTCTGAACTACAGCTCATTAGTTTTTACTGAAGCAGCGGTGTTTATTCTACAACTAGTGTGGGCAAAACATTTCCTCAAGCTTTCCAGATGATTACAAGCTCCAAGTGTGGTGAAAAAAATACATTTTTCTTCAAAACATCTGTTGCGGTGACAAGTTGTTTTTGATTGAGCTCATCCATTTCCATTGGCCCTCCCTTTTCCTCTCAGCAACCTCAAAGCGATGTGTCCTCAACCTCAAAACAACGTTCCTGCGTAACCAACCGCTTGTTTTCGAAGGAACCTTGTGAAACAGCACACCCCAGTGGCCGCATTAGTACTGTGGCTACGAATGAATTAGTGCCTTAATGGATGACACATGAAGCATTTACTGAAAGAGAGGCTGAGAGAGAAGAGGCGAGGGAGGAGGAAGAGAGAGAAAGTGAGATTGGCTTGCCTGCAGACTCACTTGGCAGGAATCGTTTGACTGGATGTGTCGTATATGACTGTGCAAAACACGCACGCACACACACACACACACACACACACAGACGCAGTGAGTGAAAGTAACAGGAGAGGCTGCTTGGGATCACTCTGTTGTGGAAAGTAGAGCAGCAAGGTTCCTTCGCAGGAACTTATTGGATTCTCTCAGTTGCTGTTGGATGGTGAATGAAGTCAGGAGATGTCTGCGTGACAGTGAGTGTTACTTTTAAAATCGGTGATGTTGAAGCTTTTAGTGAGATATGGTGAGTGCGCTTGTGTTTGGTGTCAGCGCAGTGCGTTTCTTGGGCTTCAGCATACAGGTGTACTGGCATTCGAGTAAGTAGCTTGTTGGTGTTTAACTAGATAAACAGCACATTTCAAACCAGATTATTTTAGCAGATACTAATATGCAAAGTGACTCACAGGTTCATCTTTTCAGTATGAGTACCCAGAGAATCCAACTTACGATCTAAATATTGTTCGCATCAGTCGAGCTACAGGAATAGAAACTGAAACAAGAATGTTATTCAGCTTGTTTCAAATTTTAACATTATTTTATTCTGAGCGTAATTTAACTAACCTTAAAGTCTACTTTAAGAAATGTAAACATACATTCACATAGTATAGTTTCAAACAAAGTCTGCTTTCAGACATGTGAAAGTGCATTCCTATAGAACGGTTTGAACAATGTAAGTATTTAAATACAGTTTCCTGCTTGGGATGATTCCACTAAGACTGTTGAATGACTATCAGGTTTTTGTAGTTTTTCTTTTCTCTTTTGATCTCATTTTGTCATGCACATAAGTTGCATTTCATTCATTGTGTTGGTTTGTCTTGTGGCATCTGCCCACGCTTTGGCTCATAGAACGACTGTTGCTGAATGCAGCTATAGGTGTGGCCAGGACGCACCTTGACCCATTACGTCCACCTGCCCACCTGTAAACCTTTATCAGCTTTATTACCATCTTTATCACCACCCACGTACAAACTACCAGTCAATAGTTTGGACACACCTTATTCTTACGTATTACTGATTTCTACTATTTAAAATTATAGTAAAGTCATTAAAACTATGAAGCATTCTGTCATTATGTTGTTCCAAATCTGTATGATGAGACACAAAAGAAGATATTTTGAAATAAAGTAGAACTCTATAGGGTCCAAAACAATGTAGGTTTGGACCCCATTGACTTTGTATGGACAAAAGGACACAATTTTCATTTTTAGGATGAACTGTCCCTTTAAGATTGAGAGAAGCAAATTTAGTCAGGTGTGTCCAAAGTTTTGACTGGTACCATATTTTATGGTTGCTCCATAATGCGTCACCAGAAGTTCATTTGCGGTGTACATATGACAGTGTACTGTTGAAAGAGCGCATATTTGCATACAGTAACATTGTGTGTGTTTGCGTTCTTGAAAGCCTTATTCTGTCCGCTGTGCTGATTCATGGTAGGAGTGTTTGAAAAGTTCACGCTCATTAGCGCCACATTAACTCATATTTCAGCACTACTAGGCGCCTTAATCACCACAGGCTCTAATGAGACTCATGCTGACGTCGACAGGTGATGTCACTGCCGCTGAAATATTCTAGGTCAGGTCCGAGTTTAATCAATGATAGTTTTAATGTTGCAAGATCAGGACGAAAAAGGCTGCGGGTCAGTGGTTTTTCCATTCTACGATATGTACGGGTGTTTAAAATGAGTTAGGAGACGAATGTGTCATGCACAGTTGGAACAAAGAGGGCCGCAAAGGATTCAGGAGTGAAGCAGACTCCCTCTCCTCCTCGGTCTCCACGGTAACAGGCTTGGGTGCCACTATTACAGTTACTCAGTGTTTGAGTGTGAGTGGAGTGTGTGACCGGGTCGACATTTAAACGCTGCCATGTTTCTTAGCATTCAAAGCTGAATGAGAATGAGTAAAGAGGCGGGTGAGGAATATCTGTGAATGTGTTTGTTTGTGTGTGTGTGTGTGTGTGTATTAGGGGAATCCAGAAGACTGAGGGATGTTAATGCTCTTTTATCGCTCAGAAGACTTCAAGTCTGTTTTGTTAAGTCAGTTTGCTACTTTTAAATGATTTAGGAGAGATGAAAAGACACAAATTAACAAATTGTTGTGATATGTTATGATTATAATTCAAAAAAATGAATGTATAGTGCGGTTCAAATTTTGGGATCAGTAAGATTTTATGTTTTTTAAAGAAGTTTCTTTTGATCATCAAGGCTGCATTTATTTGATCAAAAATACAGAAAAAAGTAATTTTGTGAAATATTATTGCAATTTAAAATAACAGTTTTCTATTTTATTTTACTTTAAAATATAATGTATTCCTGTGAAGCAAAGCTAAATTTTCAGCATCATTACTCCAGTCTTCAGTGTCACGTGATCTTTCAGAAATCATTCTAATATGCTGATTTATAATCAATGTTGCAAACAGTTGTGCTGCTTAATATTTTTTGGGACCTGTAGTTTTTCAGGATTCTTTGATAAATAAAAAGTTAAAAATAACAGTTTACTCAAATTAGAAATTTTGTGTTACAATATACACTACTATTCAAAAGTTTTGCTGTTCTTTTTAACTTTTTATTCACCAAAGAATCAAAGAAAAATGTATCACAGGTTCCAAAAAATATTAAGCAGCACAACAGTTACAACACTGATAATAAATCAGCATATTAGAATGATTTCTGAAGGATCATGTGACACTGAAGACTGGAGAAATGGCTGATGAAAATTCAGCACTACATCACAGAAATATATTATATTTTGAAGTATATTAAAATAGGAACCCAATATTAGAAATTGCAATAATATTTCACAATATTACTGTTTTTTTATGAATTTTTGATCAAATAAATACAGGCCTGATGAGCATAAGAGACTCCATAAAAAACATTAAAAGTCTTACTGATCCCAAACTTTTGAACGACAGTGTATGTTAATGAAAATGTAGACTTTTGAAAAGAAATGAGATGAAAAACATGATTACAGACTTGAGTGCAGTGACATTATAATTTGAGACATTAGCAGAGATAGCAAGAAAAATGAGGTTAACAGGTGGCAAATCTGATTTAAAGGGATAGTTCATCCAAAAATAAGATAAATGTTTTAGGGCTTTTTGTCAGTAAGGTCCAGTGTTGTAGACCCTTTTAGCTTTCAAAATATCTTTGTGTTTCACAGAAGACAGACAGACAGTCCTATAGGCTTGTAACAATGTGAGGTAAATGATGACAGTTTTCATTTTTAGCCAGTAAGTCTCCATTTACTCTATGTAATCTCAGTGCTGTCTATGAGACACAATTGAGGTACAAGCTTTATCTTTTCTATTGGCCTCTGACCTAAAATATAGGTTTTGTCATAGCTAATGGGACCATTGTGAGAAGTGTGAGCTGCACTTGCCCACCTGTAGAGCCCAAATCTCACCATTACCACCCAAACGCCATCCTGAATCTTGTCTACAAGTCTCATAGTAATGTTAACACTGTGAACTCTTGGGTTTTACACGGTTGTGTGCACTTACGGGGGCTTGTGTTTTGAAGAAAGCGTCAACAGTGCCAGCGAGAGGACGAGAGCTAGAGTTTCTCTCCCTTTATAGGAGCGCCAGGTTTCTGATTTTCTTTCTCAAGGGTGTGTGCTTTCTTTTTCATTTTTTTATGTATTTGTGTGTGCGTCTGTGTGTGATTGGGAGGGCTTACAGAGACACACCCTCTGTAATAGAGCACGATCTTTATGTGATTTTTCTTTCCCTCTTTTCCAGTGCGACTGTATTGGTGGTCCCGGGGCAGGTGCTTTCTGGGTCACGGGGCGGTTGGAGCTTTGGAGGGATGCCTGTATGTCCTTAAATGCAGTAAGACCTGTGAAAGAGGCTGTAGGGGTGAACGAACGCTGCCTAGGGCGCGTTATCCAAGTTAAGGTAAGATATAATCCTAAAATGATAGGTATTGCTGTTGGAAACTGCGACGTGTGTTTGTGGATGTACCAATGATTGTCTGAGTGTGGGAGAAATAAGTCCGAGATAAGCTCTGTCCCAAAACCTGGTGAGCTACATACGCAAACGATTTCAAAGGTAGCACACCCTAATTGAAATCATTTGAATGATTTACATGAGCATCAACTCAACTTGCTACTCAACATAGTACTAAATGCGAAGCACGGAAGGTGAAATTCCAAGAGTTTGACGTTAGCATGTTGCTAAGCTAACGGCATATAAAAATACAGGTAAACAATCCATTTTAACTTCAATTTTGATACTTTTCAGTATTGAATGAAGTGTGTTTTACTCATCCCACCATCTTGGATTTTGTTTGGATGGAATGAGCTTGTCAAAACTGGGATTGCGTTATTCTTCTTGTGATGCTGCCTTCGATTTTTGGCAAAATCTCTCAAGTTGTGACCACGACTATGATGCCCTGTTTTGCTAGGCAGCTCAGTAGGTTCTGGAAATATTGTGTTGGACAGATAAGGCACAAATTGTGTCGGTGAGAAAGCGAGAGAGAGAGAGACGGACAGAAACTGAGAGCTGAAAGTACGTCAAAAGGAAGGTAACTCAATCTGGGCAGATGTTAGCCATTCCACTGCAGTGCCACGTCTCAGTGCATTGACAGAGAGAATACCTGCTCCGGCTGTATGCTTTTGTGTGTGACGGCAGAAACAGTGGAAGTTTAACAGCGAGCCAGGCCTAACATGAAGGTGAATAAAGCTGTAAAATAGAAAGAGAAAAAATGTCAACGCAAGATCAAGCTGTAACTCTGACGTACGTGCCAATGGGTCACGCCTCCTCTCCCATGTGCTCCTGCGCAAACAGCAGTGAATGTGTGTGCGCTGCGCTATGCAGACAAAAAATGCCCCCGGGAAGATTGGAGAAAACATGTTTTGCGATGTGGAGTTGAGTAACTTTGGAGGAACTTACAGTAATTGGCTTTTCCTACTTGAGCTGTGAGAAAATGACAAGACATTATTACATCACTGCTTTAGTGGCCAGTGGTGAGGCAGAGCAAACACAGGAGAGTGTGCGTGTGGTTTTTATGTGTTTCTGGTATGGTATGCCTCCGGGCTTTGGCTTTGTATGTCAGGTAATCCTCCTGAAAAAAACTGGATTACAGTGCATATAAAGGAAAAATGCATCAACAATGCATCTGAACTTTCCTATTGTTTGTATGTATGTATGTGCATGATTTTTGTGGAACAATTTTTTTTCTTAATACATTTTACTTATTTTTATGTTTTTTTTTGTTATTTTAATTGTTCTATATTTTTATGTTTTGTTTTATTTGTTTTATTTATTTATTTATTTATTTATTTTAATTGTTCTATATTTTTATGTTTTGTTTTATTTATTTTTGGTTAGTTTTATTTGTATATGTTTTGTTTCTATTATTAATTTTTATAGGTTGTTTTTGTTTTGTTTTATTTATGTGTTTTGTTTAGACCAGGCACACAAGTAATTTGTCCACAACTAAAGTGAAAATACTTTGCAATGTGACACTTTCACAGCCAGTGAGAATATTTATATAATACAATGAGAAAATATATAACACACTGTTGTATGGAGAAAGATTTTGGACAAATGAGATTTTAGTGTGGGCGGGGCTACTCAGCACAAAACTAAATAATTTTGACCTGGAGAGAATTTTCAAAAAGCTTTTTGTATGCATGTATGTATGTATGTATTTTTTCTCCATATTTCCACCTTGTTACACTTGTGGTGTTCCCGGGTCACAAAAACAAGCCTACATAAAATTGCTTATAAAATTTCCTGTTATAGAATGAGCATTGTCAAGATTATCCACAAATAATGCTTTTTTCACTCAAAAACTGAGGTGCAGCTCAAATAAATGAGGCCTACAACCAATCAGTTCCAAAAAGAAATACAAAACCTGTGCTAATTGAAAGAAAACGAGTTTGGTGAGCACAGCCCAAGGGTTAAGTACATTGTTCTGTGGAGTTCAGTAGGTAGCTGGGTCAAAAATGGGCTTTGTTTGTTTGTTAATGGCCCTATAAAACCATGACTCAGGCTCTTTCAGAGGAAGAAATACAATCACAATTCAGTCTTTTAAAAAAATAATTCCAAATTTTGCCAATGTTTGTTATGAGTTTACACATATTTCATGTCTCATTGGATAAGGTCCACAATGAAGGACTTTGCCCTCTCAAAACATAACATTAAGGAAGCATTGATTTAGCATGCGCATTACGTGCCAGTGGACAATGAAGTACACTGCAGTCCGTGGCTGGCGTGATGCCCGGGCTTTCTCTTGAAAGCTAGATTAATGTTTCCGCCTTGACATACACATACCATACTCTCTCTCTAGCCTCAGACTGTCAGGGTTGTATTGAATGAATTAAATGTTTTTTCATCTTTTATCTAGAGCACAACCCATCAATATCCTGCATTCAGACGCATACCATTCACAATCATTAAACAACCTCTTATTATTCATTTATCGCTGGGAGAGATTGAAAAACTGACCTGTTTTGTGGTGTTATTGATTGATGCCAGATCTGTGAAGTCATTGAAGCAAGACGTCATTGTGGGATTGGCGCTGAAAGAAATCACTCAGAGAGAGGAGAATGAGGTTGAGGACCATTTGAAAACACAGAGGAGTCATCAGTCTAATGGTTAAAAGGCAGGTTACAATTATCCAGAAGGTAATAACAGTGTAGGCGGTCGTTCTGTTTTATATTGCATGTCTCTGATAGTGTGTATCCTTGGCAGATTTAGTTTCATCCTTGCATGGGATGTTATCAGGTGGCCGTAATGTAACATGAGGTAGGTGGTAACCTAATTCACAAAAATACCATAATCACGTCAGAGCTGCTTTAAGGTTTCAAGCACTCTGCTGATGTTCATTTGGAGCTTGAATTTTCTGAATTGCAATTTTAACGGGTCATACATTCAGTGAAATTAAATGTCTTTCCACCCTGGTTGACACAAGTTAATTTATTAAATATGAAGAAAAATATAAAATTAAATACAAGTTTATATAGTTGGAATGTAACCAATCTGTTTGTCCATCTATCTATACATCCCTCTACAATATCTATGTATCTATCCATCTATCTTTATGTAGTGTCTATATTCCATGCATATATCTGTCTATCCATTTAGCTACAGTATATCTATCCATCCATCAATCATCCATCTATCATCCATTCATTCATTCATTCACCTGTCTATCCGTCATCTATATATCCATCTAACTATATCCATCCAACCATATATCAATCCATTATCTACATATTCATCCATCCACCCGTCTATCCCTCCTCTATATATCATCCATCCAACCATATATTTGTCCATCCATATATCAATCCACTATCTACATATCCATCCATCCTCCTGACTATCCATCATCTAGCTATATATATATCCATCCATCCATCCTCTACAATTCAAATCAGTTCTTGCATTTAAATTGCAATTCTGCATCCTATTTGTTTCCTCCATCCATCTACAGTATCCATGTATCCACCTATCCATCCATATCTGCATGTATCAGAAAAAATTAAATCGACTATAATAAGATCCGACCCCACTTTAAACGCTAAGTATAGTTTGAATGCAAAGAAAACTTGATTCTTCACTCAGTTCACTTTTGGTCCACTGGGGTTCTGAGTTTTTCATTTAAAGAGGACTCAAGTGTGAAAACTTGTATTATTAGCTGTTAAATATATAAGCAGACATTGATTTGTTTGGGGTTTTTACCCACACACAATAATTAGCCTGACTGAGTGTTCATCTCACCTCACACAATGCAACTCCCAGTAGAGTGTTTCTGTTGTGTGCGCTGAACTGTAACGTCATCGGGGCCCCACACTAGGTTTCTGGGAAAAAGAGTCACGTTTACTGTAATATGTTTTTTTTTTCTCCGGCACTTCAGTTTTGGGAAGCAGCCTTGGCCCCGGGCCCTCTGTTAAGAGATCTCTGCTTTATGACTCGCCCCTGTGGTTAGCTGGAAGGCTGACCCCGTGCCGCTGACAAGCCATCAAAGCAAAGACTGTGTGAACAACACACAGGCAACTGCGGCAGAGTTATTTTTTTCCTTTGCTGTTAATAGCCGCTGAGATGGACCCTCTGACAGATTATCTGATTTAAGGCTTGTTTGCGGCGTGAGTCAGAGGAAGTACGCTTCAGCGCAAGTGCAGTGAAATGAAGAACAAATGTGCACTGTAAACTCAGAGGGAGGGGTGGTAACAGGACAATCCCTAAGGATTGCGGGGGGAGCGCTGAGTTACGTGAGCCGTAGCCGACGGCTAGACGTGAGTCAGTTAAGACTCATGGTACTTATTCAATTATGCATACAATACAGTAATATAAAGGCCTATGACACTTCCAAGAAGCTATTCCCTCACAGACAAGAATGTGTCATTTCTCGGAAAACGGTGTTGGTTTAAATATAAACGTGATGATCTTTACACACTGTGTTGAGTTTGTGGTTATTCGCAGCCCCTCAACCCCCTTCCTAGGGTGTGGTGGTTGAAATTTAGGACTGGCAGTCGGAAGGTTGCTGGTTCAATCCCGCAAGGAGTCAGACATCACCGCTGTGCCCCTTAGCAAGGTATGTAGAGGGTTAATTCACCCAAAAATAAAAATTGACATGAATTTGAAACTTTCTTCCATTAAAAACCAAATGAGATGTTCAGCAGAATGTTCATGCTGCTCCTATGACGAATGCTGTTAAGTTCCAAAATTGCACCCAAAGCACCAAATAATTAGTTCATATGTTTTGTACACCATTTTTCAAGTCTTTTACTATTACGAACTAACACAAAAGGCAGGATTTATCGCAAGAACCAATCATAGCCGATCATATCCAGTCATATCCAATTATATCGCAATGGAGGCATTTCCTCCTCTCACATGACTTTCCCCCCATTCATTCTCAATTACCCCCCACTAAACTCATCGCAAGCTTTAGGGGGTCTGTTAAAACTCATTGGGCTCAGGGGTAGCAAGAGACACTTGGACTCCTGCTAGTGTCGCTGTTGGACCGTTTTACTTTAGAAAAATTAGTGATTTATATGCTTTAAGTAATATTTTGTCATATTTGCGTTGTTTTATTTTTGTATCATGAATTTTTGAGGAGACTCTACCTCCCTTGCCACCTTGGGGGGAATATCATATGCCCCTGATTCATACTTTTAAAAACTGCCAATGCAGCATGTCATTGAGTATAAACGTCATATTTAAAAGGACTGCGGAGATGAATGCATTCATTTCTGTGATTAATGTGAACTGTTTAATGCCCTAATACAGCACCCTTTTCTCTTCCAGAGGCTATGCTAATGTTTCTCCCCATTTTTTGTGAGTAGGGTTCTATTCACACACTGACGTGCAGAGCAAGTATTATGAGATTAATCATGATTCTATCATGATGATTAATCACCAAAATCGATTCACAGCTCTAAAATATACGCAAATACAAATATACCCACTTGTTTTCACAGTACAGAAGGGAGCAGTGTGAACATTGTGTTGAAGAAAGTAAGCCATACAGGTTTGGAACAACATGAGGCGAGTAAATGACAGTTTTCATTTTTGGGTGAACTAGTCTTTTAATCCCAGGTTTCTTCACAGAGAAATCATTTAGAATAAAACTGCCTGGTAAACGCTGCATCAGAGTGAGTGTGCAGTGTGCGAGAGCAGGTAATGGCGGTTTAGAGGTTATCATTGAGCGGACATGCGTAATAAGCCACACACTGTGGTGAGGAAATGTAAAATTACTGATTTGCGCAGTGGTGTTTATGCTGGCCAGATGAGCGCAGCCCGAGTTTCCCAGGAGCGCTTCTCAGAACAGCTCATTTAGTTCAGGAAGTCCTGGGAATTTGTATTCGCAGGTCACTATAATTTTCTTCCTCCTCCGTCAAAATCCACTTGGTTGAATCACTTATTTGTCAGGTGTTGCTATACATAGGTTCAACTGAAGTGGTATACCAAAAACAAACAAGCACAGTATTGCGAGCTGTAATAAAAAGGCTCCTTGTGTTTAACGTGACTCAGGTTAGCATCACTTCCTCTCACGTCATACCGCAAATCGCTAAAGCCTTCAGATCCAGACTACGTGTTTGTTTGTTAGTGCCAAAAAGGAACAGAGACCGTATAAGCGGATATACCTACTTGTCCTTTCAAATATGGTTCCTGGAAACTCTCGCTTATCCTCATTCTCCCTGCCTTATTTTTCTGTCTTTCCGCTCTGTTTTCCTAGGCTATTTACTCAGGCTCTAAATTTGGCCCACTCTTCTGATAAGGTTGTTAAGGTTGTTTATCTGTTTTTGCCCAGAAAGGAACATTCTCCTGTGGCTATGTCACACTGCGCGTGCACAAGTGGGCCAAAGTTCAGCCTCTTCCTGTAAATAGATCAAAAGGAACAGCCAGATGTCTGAAATTCCCCACAAAATGTCCTAGAATTCTGGAGAACTCGCGCACTAAGAGCATGCTTTGGGCCGATGCACTGCCAGAACGACTGAGGATAATGCCAGTAGACTAAGAGAGAGCAATGTGTTGCGTTATGTATAGCTGTGTGTGGACGCGTACTTGCTTATGTATTTACGCACAAATACTGCTTCTACAAAAATATTTACAGGTGAGTCCAAAACTCTGAGAGCATCTGTGATTCAAAGCCAAATTTAAACAGGAAATAAATAAGAGTTTTATGACTTTGAAATATTTTTATATTAAAAATGGTGTAAAATGAATAAGAAATAGTAATTATAAACGGCCACATATATTTTTGCTTAGTGACTTAGAAATAAATTAAAATCTAATAGATTTTGAAATAATTCTATTGCGTAACAAAAATGCAAAATAGAAGTTTTCCCTAGACGTTATGACCCAATTGTATATATGTGTTTTTAATTATTATTTTTATTTGCTGTGTGGTGCAGCATTGTTGCATCGGGTGGTTTTAATAAAACTCACACGGTTGCACCACTTTTCAGCCTTGATTTATTAATAGGTAGCAGTCTCCTTCAGAACAGCTTCTCATTAAAGAAAGGAAGAGAGAGAGAGAATGAGTGTGTGACCTGCTGCCATTATAGCCATCACTCTCCGTGCCCCATGCATGAACTCAGGAGAGCATGCTAAGCCATATTAACACCACGCTGAACTCTATTGACTGATCTGCATTAACTTCTCGTTCTTACACACACAGAAGTGTTAAAACCATCTATCCTCACAGCACCGTCTCATGCCGTTCTTTTCATCTCAGAGTCTTTACAGAGAGAATCTGGCTGCACTCGTGTGTGTCTCTCTGCAGGGCTTCAGACGGGCAACTGCGGTGTGCGGTCAGGCCACACAGAGGATATTTAGGGTACGTTTACATGACAGCGATGTGCTAAAAATGGAAACATTGTCAAAATTCCCATTCACACAGATCTGCGAAAACAACTTAAAACGCTATATTATGCATGCCAGGCCAGTAGTTGGCGATGTTACTTTGTAAACGCTTCACACACACGTATACATACAACATCACAGGTTTCACATATTTGCGTTTTTGTAGTTTACACGATAACGGTATTGGTTTCAAAAACCAAAATTTCGATTTCAGGCCCCCAAAACACTGTTGTCATGCAAATGAACAACCAAAATGCATAAAATTTTCTTTTTTTTGTCGACAATGGTGTCTGGTCAGCACCCCCTTAATGTCTATAAATAATCAGGATGAAGGTAACTGTTTTGACCTTGTTTATCTACAACCAAAGTATGTACATATGTGCTTGTTGAGCATTTCATTTCAGAACCACTGGCATAGATAACTGTTTGACAGAATAAAGTGTGTATAAAGTGTGTGTGTATATATATATATATATATATATATATATATATTAGTGCTGTCAAACGATTAATCGCGTTTAATCACATACAAAATAAAGGTTTTGTTTTGCATAATATATGTGCGTGTTCTGTGTATATTTATTATGTATATATAAATACACACACATACAGTAAGTATTTTGAAAATATTTACATATATTTACATGTCTATATTTATATTCATATAATTTATATTATAAATAAATATATTTAATATAAACAAAATATTTTTCTGAAATATATACATGCATGTGTGTGTATTTATATATACATAATAAATATGCACAGCACACATACATATATTATGTAAACAAAAACATTTTGAATGCGATTAATTTTGACAGCACTAATAATATATATATATATATATATATATACACACACACTGTTTTGTTTAGTTATTTACACTTGAGGACCCATTTACAAGAATGAGTTACCGCTCTGGGATCATTTAAAGGTCATGTGCACTTGTGTAAATGCGAGTCATAACTGTGCTTGTCTACCTGCGTCATAGTTGACAGGATTAAAATAAAACACACCTGCCTCCTATGATTCACTTCTGACCCATCAGGTAAAACATCCATACATCCCTCCATCATCTTTCTCACTCTGTCTCTCATAACCCCACATCGTGACCAGCACAGACTCATTTTAAAGAGGCCACATTACTTGGCCCGTGAAAGAGTGGACTGGTTGTGATAATGAGGACGGATTATATGAGTATGGAATGGTGTCGTGGCAGCAGAGTGTTTGCTAAAGCACTTATTTATGCTGGGAAACAGTGTGTGTGGGACTAATCGAGGTGTAAATGTGATGAGTCACTATCCCGTAGGGCAGAGCGCACTGTTGGGTTTAAAACGTTTGATGGAGAAATAACTACACCACCGATGTATGTGTGTGTGTATGCAGTATACATTTATAAATGAAAAATGGCTTTGTACAGCAGTGGGCAGATTCTCGTGATGCTCTACGACCTGCTTTGACGCACATTCTGAAGTGCTTGCGGTTTCGGAATGTTTTTTTTTTCCCACATTGGCCTGTAGTTCTCAAACCGAAGTCTCTTTTATGGATAATATACTGTTAGATATGTCAGATGACCTAAAAAATTCTCATCAACTGGTTTTATTAAAGTCATCATTATGTAATAATTTAAAACAACAAAATTTATTTTTTAAATCAACAACTCATTGTCTGATGTATTTGTCAGTGAAATGAGGAAGAAATGTTGGGCGGCACTTATCAGGAATTGATTAGACTGGGAAAAGATGATGTTAGAATGGAGCTTGTCGTTGAAAAATAAGAGAGATTGGTGACGTGCTCTGAAAGTTATTTTGATTAAAGATCTTAAAAAGATGATTTAAAATAATATGCAGTGATAAACTTGATCAAGACCAGGAACAATAAGATAAGGAATGTGTATTAAGAATGTAAATAATGTTTGTTTTAACCATTATGTATGTATGTATGTATGTGTATATATATATATATATATATATAGTAGTATTAGTATTATTTAATTGGTATTAATTATAAATCAAAATTATAAACTGGTCTGAAGCCAGTTTTTTTCTAGAAAAATCATGTTAAAAGGTATCAAATAAGATACATCATGCTTTCGAGAAAAGCTTATTTGTACATCCTTCAGTTATCATAGTATTGCATTGCATTATATGTTTTACCCCCATAATTAAAACTACAGAGATTTAATCATAAAATTATACATTTAAATATAGAGATATAGAGTGATAACTGTTATTTATATGCATTTAATGTAAGTAGTCTGCCATACTGTTATAAAAAAATCTAATTGTTTTGCATTTCAAGCTATCAGAATTTCATCTTAGGTTTTGGTCATATAAATAACTGCACTAAATTGCATATTTTAGCTCAATTTGGGCCTCTAAATAAAATTGAGGTGTTTTTTCTTCCTCGAATGCGAGCTCATACCTGATGTATCAAATATGATACAAAAAAACACACATGCAATCTTTTTTCTTTTCTTTCTTTTTTTTTCTTTTTTTTTTTGTCAAGGTAAAGATTAGAAAACTGCTCCATTTAAAAAAAAAATGAGGAGGTTTATTAGTGTTAAAAGGTCAGATGAGGTTAAAATATCTCAAGCTGCACATTTTCGCTTCTTGCAGACTAATCACTATAAAGAAGCATCACACCGCCTCTCTAACAGATCCAGCAGTGAGAAACACTCACGTGGCTGTACAGACTAATCACTTCTGGGCCACGTCATTACAGAGCTCACTCCAGCCAAGCCACCAAAGAGGATAGGTGTTTCTGTTCGCCCACCCGCATTCGCAGAGACGAAAACATTTAGCAGTCCTTTTTGGCGGCAGCACTCGGCTAGTAAAAAAAGAAATCGATAACAGAGAAACATGTTGAGCGAATAACCAAGATAGAGAGCGTGCTCAAAGCAGGTTGTTACATAAATAGGAGCCCTTGTCATTCTCTTTTTAAAATCAGGCCGAGGAGGCAACGGGACGGGAGGGGTGATGTCATCACTGGTAGCGATGGGCAATCATGCAGTCCATTCATTTTTGTGGGTTTCTGTGTATGTTTGTGTGCAAGAGCGAGTTTCTGTCTTCTGCGTGCCACTTCCTGGGATTGAATAGAGAAGGAAGTGGAGTGACAGGGTGCAAAGAACAACGCCTCCATGGTGGGCTTTTCACACACACACACACACACCAGAGAGCAGGACTCACATGTGTGTTTGTGTATTCACTGAATTGGCAGGAGTCCCTTCAGCTCTGCCCTGTTTTTGCTGGGTGTTTGTGTCTGGATGAGATGTTGATACACTGCCCTCTTCTGTTTGCTTTCAGAACTGCAGAGAAATGTACAACACCTGGTTTTCTAATTGGATCTGGTAAGTTGCACTATCAGTGATTACAATCGACATAACTGATAAGACCAGTGTTTTAGGGATGGGTTTATGACCAGGTTCACATGAAGTCTCTGCCCACAGAATGTTATTTCCATAGAATTGTGACATCTGTTAAGACGGAAGTATTCAAATATTTTGACCCCCAAATATGAAACATATTTTTGAAAGGTTTAAACAAAGACTATTTTGTACTATGTGAGAAAAAGAGATGCTATATTTTAAAAAGGTTGAAGTCGTCAAATTACCTTCAAAATAGTGTTTTATATAATAAATTACAAAACTGTACTAAAACTATATATATATATATATATATATATATATATATATATACACATACACATATATTGATTTATTGGCTAAGCCTACATTTTACCACGTTTATCATGTACCATATCCATTCTGCAGATATTCCCCTAAATCAGCACAAAAAAAGGTGAAAATATCTGAATATTTCTAGGCCTATATGACTAATCATTTTTCTCCTCTCCTTCAGGAAAAAAACTAATCTTTAAAAGCTGTGTAAGCATTTTTTTTACCGCTAGTGGCACTAAATGGAATTGCAGAGGTAATCGTTATTTCCAAATATACTTCTGAAATGCTTCCTCCGTCAGCCACTGTCCTGTTCCAAACTCATGCCACTAGCTGTGGTTTACAGAGAGGCATCTCAAAGTTTTCTAACTGGCTAACCTCAGTGGACCATAGTCACATTGTTATGTGCCATAGTGCTGCTATAGAGACAGTTGTGATTTCTCAGGACAGCCATTTCAGTAATATCTAGCTGTAGAAAAAAATCTGAATTGCTTACAGGACCTTTAATAAGCTTTGCCGGCTGCTAGTGTTGTGCTATTTTGAATAGTGAATGTTATACAAGATTATATTTTCTATCCAATTAAACTGACAAATCGGAACACCAAAGCTAGCGCCGGTTAACAGAAGACGGTCAACTGTCACTTCGTGTGAAAATCAAGGCTGCATTTCTCTCCTCTTATCCATGCTGAGTTACTTAGGCCATTAAATCAGGCACCTCCTGTGGGTTCCAGGGTGCGAGAAACCGATAATAAGGTGTGTAATAATACACGGTAAGCCAAATATGTGTGGGCTTTTTAGCATTCAGAGGAGACCTTATGCAGGCTGGAAAAAGAAAGAAAGAAAGAATGACAGTAGTGTACAGCATATTGCATATTGCTAAATCTTGATTATTCTTGGTGAGAAATAGAAGGAAATAACAGACATGCCTCCAGCACAAACAGTCAACAACATATTTCTTAGCCTAAATATAGCTGTTAACCCTAAGGTTTTAAGACGACAGTTCACCTAAAATGAATAATCTGTCATCATTTTCTCATCCTCATGTTGTCCAAACCTATAACTTACTTTCTTCTGGGGAACAGAAAGATGATATTTTGAAAAAAGTTTCAGTCTGTACAAGTCACAGAAATGTCTTTTGTGTTCCACAAGTCATGCAGGTTTGGAGCGACATAATTGTGAGTAATTTTAATTTTAGGTTAACTGTCTCCAAGTATCTCATCAGGTTCCTCTTGATTGACTCTAATGGCGCTTTTTCCACTGCATGGTACGGCTCGGTACGGTTCACTTTTGGGGGGTTTTCCACTGGGTACAGTACCTGGTACCTGGTACTTTTTTTAGTACCACCTCGATTGGGGTTCCAAGCGAACCGTACCGTTACCAAAACGTGACGTGTAAACCCTGCTGAGAGCCGTACCGAGCCGAGTCGTACCACGCAGTGGAAAAGCGCCATAATATGCTGCCAGTTACAGTATTAGTATGACTGATCAGTTTTAAAATGTGCAGTATGTAATAATGACAGCTTGTGGTTGAAATGTACTGCAGCCTAAATTCAAAATATTGTTTAGACGAACCTTACACTAAACCGTTGAGTTGATTCTTCCGCGTTTTAATATGCCTGTGGTCATAGAGCTTTTTAGATGCTGAGGCTTTTTAGGTCATGTAGAATCTGTGTTTTGCTGTATTTTCTGCAAACTGGCAACCCAGGCTATTGAAATATTATTGGGTAAACTGTAATTGGGCGTAATCTAAAACCAAAACAAAAACAGACATTCTGACACGGAATGCACATTTTCAAAGTAGAATAACTGGCCATAGCATGGTTTTTCGAAGAAACAAGTATGTGAACTTAGCATGTTTCCTGAATATCTGCAAATGTATTATGGTGTTTTTATGCTTTAGTACAGTCAAAAAAATTACATACATCACCTTTAACATTAATCAGCACTGCATCTGTGGTTTTAGTTAAACTACTTTTGTTAATTCAAATAAAGCTGAATTAAAAAGATTTATATAATTTATATAATATATAATATTATAAATGACAAAAGCAACATAAACTTACCAAAATGAAAAATAAAGTAAAAACTGAAAATATAAAAATAAAAGCTAAATACTCATATATATATATATATATATATATATATATAACTATAGTATATATACTAAACAACTTAACTAAACTAACAAAAACTAAACAAAATGTAATTAAATTTTTGGTAATTGAAATGAATCTGAAATAATAATATAAATATCTTAACAACTAACTGCAAAATGTTTAAGCTGAAGTACTAAAATCACTAAAACTGCAAAAAGAAAGCTGTATAGAAATATAAAACACAAAATAACTGAACATTTTTAAACTAAAAAAAAAAAAAAAACGAATTCAAAATTGTAATACTATCATAGTATATAAATAATAACATTTCCTCATACAGATGGAGACAATGATTTAATGGATGGTAGGGTGACTAGCAATGACATCGCCGCGATCAGCCATAGGCTGTGAGGTATAAAAAGAGGAGCAGCGATGGGAAGGTGTGGTACATTTTCACACTTTTTCACGGCAGTTAAGACAGCGCACCACGACTGAACGCATTCATTTCCGAGTGGGCCTGAGATTGCGTCAGTGCTGTGTTGGTGGTAAGAGCGCGAGTTAACTTCAAGGACCTTCATTTGCCCGGCCGCAGGTGAGCGACCAATCCTGTTCATGTTTGACGGCTACTTTGAATGATGACATTGTTTAGAGATCTACCAGTGACTCATAATTTCCATCTCCCAGCAGTTCTCCTTTGAAAAAGGGTTGACGTCATCCTCCCACTGACAAAACCGATGCAGGGATTCTTTCTGGGCAATCAAGGGCCTATTTATACACAAACACACCATACATCAAACCACATTGTGTGTTATGCAATAAGATGCGGTCACGATCTTATCCAACTGATTAACAACTTTGGTATCAATGGAGAAAAGTGGACATCACCATTCAAAACCACAACGCCATGGTGACCATGACCGTGACATTTGTTTTGACAGTCACTTCCTGTTAAAGCATGCCCACTGCTGTTTCAACCTTTTGCTCTTCCTGTTACGTTAATCATCAGCTCAACCAGTGACACAGGGACTTCTGATGGGATCGTTCACACTCCTGGACGCTTCCTCCGGATGCTGGTTTCACATGGTGGTTTAGATGTGTTCTACCAGTGTCTAGCACCATTTGAAATCAGTGTTCTTGGGGAGGGAATTGCCGCTGGATCACGTTTCGCAGCCATGGACGATCCCAAGAGAAGTCAAAGAATAACATAAAAGGACAAGGAATCTATAGTGGGTGGAGTGGCTTTTCAAGAGAAGTGAGGTAAGTGCGTCTATTGAATCACAGGAGAACCAGATAGAGCTCATAGTTTGCCTCAAGCGCTTGATGAACTCACTCAGATGTGCTGAAAGTCAAATGAATGCGGTGTGAACAAGCCAGCCCTTAATTCATATAAATAATTTAACCAATTTCAACTTCATTTAACTTTGTTATTTTAATATAACATCAAGCTAATTTAACTTCAAGTTAATTTAAAGGGGTCATATGATGCTTTTTTAAAGATCATTATTTTGTGTATTTGGTGTAACAGAATATGTTGACATGCTTTAATGTTCAAAAAACACATTTTTTTCAAATACTGTACATTATTGTAAGTCCTCTATGCCCCGCCTCTCTCAAACGCTTCGTTTTCTACAAAGCCCCCTCCTT
>NW_015641026.1:130230-205813 GCF_001515625.1 Sinocyclocheilus rhinocerous
CTCTCTCTCGCGCGCGCGCACACACACACAGCTCTCTCTCTATAGCAAATACTTAAACTAATAACATAACAGTAGCTGATTCAGAAGCGCCAGATTGTCATAGTAAAGTCAGAATTACCTCCTCTCCTAGGTTCACGAAACGGTCGTCTATAAAATGCATTGCTGTTCTGTTGTAAGTGATCCAAATAAAGTGCTTTTGCTTTCGCACTGAAACACACAGCGTCTCCCTGACATGCTGCTTCAACACTAACTGCGGTTACTGAAACCACGCGTTCTTTCTTTGCGTGAACATTTGGGTGGCATTATGCAAATATTTCCATATAGTGTGGTAGATATGTGGGGGCGTGTTAGAATGAGCCGTTTTAGGGGGGCGTGGCAGAGTCTTAACTTTGATAAAGAATATCTCTTTGGTTTTGAGACTTTAGTCTTTGCAACTTCAGGGATCTTATCTATGCACAATCAGCTTGTAACACTCCAAAGAGAAAGGAAAACTTGAAATCGCATCATATGACCCCTTTAATATAACACAAATGAGTTGTAATGACTTAAACTGAGCTTAAGTTGAAGTAGGTGAACATTTTATTCACTGCCGTATTTATCCACTAAAACATCAGTGTTAAATGTTGTTTTGGATGTTTCTGTAAGGCTTGATTATCTTGAGATGATATCTTACGTTTGCATGATGCAATGTCTGTGAATGATGCAGAACATGGAAGTAGGAACAAAAGGAATATGATGCAATATCTTGTATTATAACAGTGTATGAATTTATAAATGTGACAGCAATGAGAAATGTTAGTATTTATGTACAATTATAGTATTTATTAATATTTTGAATTCGCTTTTCTAGTTCTTTTAGTTTGTTTTATTAGTTTTTTTAAATATTTCTTTTGACCTTTTTCCAGGTTTAGTAATTCAGCTTAATTTATTTCAGTTAGTCACCAAGGCAACATTTCTAATTTTTAGTAATTTGTTCTAATTAAAGTTAAATTTAATATTAATATTTTATTTTATTTATTTTATAAACTTTTTATAGTTTTAGTTCACAATAACACTAGCGTGATGAAATGCCACAGGACCTTAAACTAACTTTAATTCAATTGTAATTTCTAATTTCTCATTGAAATACAACCAAATAATTTGACAAACTTCATCTAGAAAACATGCGATGTTAATTGAATTCTTCAAAATGAGGTTCAAGGATAACCAGGGATTGTTTCCTTGTGGGGAAACAAGCAGGAATCACTTTGCATTGAACAAGTTTTATATGATATAGGACTGATTTAATAACTACATTGCTTACAGAGACCATAGGCTATTTATTGTATGAATACATCGTGAAAGAGTTTGTGTTTGGATTTGCCTACTTATCTTTCTTTATAGGAACTGTGGTGTGCATTTGTTTTTCTCATTCCCTCATTTGAACGGTTAACTTTACCTGAGCGGGCTAGTAAAGAGAGACTGTGTTCTCTGAAGCTCTTTCTCCCTCTCTGGCTGTTCCTGCCCCCATCTCTCCCCACCAAAGGATGACTGATTTCCTCTGGTGCTTAGAGTCCCTTCTGTCATCTAGCACCATTTGAAATCGGTTATAATGACTGGGGATCAATTCTTCGGCTTCCCATTGTGCTCAAAGGGCCATCAGTGCCCTTTTCCTACTTCATGTGTGCTCAGGCCTTCGAAGAGGTTATTGCAAAAATACACTGGAAAAATATAAATAAATGTTTTCTTTTCAGCTGAATATGAGTGAAATTTGAATAAGCTTGGTTGCTATTTTGAGGTACCCTAACTATGTATTCACAACCAAATAAATGAAAATGCTGTAATTAACACTCCATCAGAGAATACCTGCTCCCAAACTGACTTCATCTGCAGATCAATTCTGCCCTCTGTTGGTTGGAAGGAGACACAAGCTAAAAATTAGGCATGTAGCTAATATATGCAGAAAAATGTTGATATAAATAGTTCAGATCATTTTAGGTTGTGGCACTTTTCACAATATGCATTGTTTTAAAGCAGCTTCCCAGCAGGCACACAACGTCATAAGACGTTGATATTTGGTTACATTTTGGTTGCGACGTCGGGTGATCAAAATTCAATGTAAATTCAATGTCTAATGTCAATGTTAAATTGATGTCCGATACCGACGTCAGCTGATGTTGATATTTTGTTGTTTTTAGGTTGTGTAACCAAAATCCAACGTTAAGTCAATGTCAATTTGACGTCAAATATTTACAGAAAATCATTTTGTTAAATGTTTATCATTTTTTAATATCCTTATGCCTTTAGTCACATTTAGCAGTGTTAATTATTGTTCATGTTAATAGTTCAAAAGTGTGGGAATTATTAACACTGGGAATTATTAACCACGATTTCACCATCAAATGTGAATATGAAGTATCCTTCCTGATATTTCATGGATATGTGCAGAGCATGGTATTTGGTTCAATTTATATTTGCTTTATATTTTTTAATGAACATTGTGGGAATGTGTTGACAAACACTAATAAATATTTTTAAATATGTATTTTTATAATATATTTTAATTATACTTTATAAATTATTATTATTATGTGGTGTATAAGAATAAAAATGTAACTACAACAGACTAGATTTTTTTTGTTTTTGTTTTGTTTAAGTTTTCCTTGAGTAGAATAAGTAGGCATTTTACAAAAAAAGGAAAGAAAGAAAAAAAATGAAGGTTTACTGACTCATAGTTACAAAAAGTGTATTCTTTGGGAACTGTCAAGCTTTTCTTTGTGTATTTACAATGCTTGAACTGCCTTTCTAATGAGTAACCATACAGAATAAGCATCATTAGTTTGCAGTAAACAAGCTAAACATTTTCAGCTCTAATGAGGTCTGGACTATTGTGCGAGACAAATTTGCCTTCAAACACAAAGTTCAAAACCAACTGCTCATCTTATCTGACCTTACACAAACTACAGCATATCATCCTTTACTTGTCCTATCTACACAAACTCAATTAGGCCAGCTTACTTTACCAGATTTGTTCAATTTTGTAGAATTGGCACTACAAAAGTCTATACATCAACCGTACTATATTCAGATGCTATTATTAAAATATTTTAGAAATGAAAGCCCCTAAAAGTCAGCTGTGTTGAGTACAAAAATAGACTTAAGTATGAGCAGCAGTGTTTACCATATATTTTTTTTATCTTCAGGCTACATTTTTATCTTAATTAGAAATAGAACAGATATTACCCTACAATAACAGCCTATAATATCTAAAAGATACAAAAAGCCAAGGGGCTTAAACAATACATTTATATGCACATTGAAAAAATATATACATTTAAAATATAATTAGAATGAGTTTTTAGCTTTTTACATCTTTTTGTTTTCTGATGCAGCTAGAGATCGTTTGACCTACTGCTTAGTTTCATTGAATGCCAGAAACTAAGGTTTGTTATTGGTAAATACATTTGTGTATGGAACTAAAGAAATAAAAGAATAAAAAAATAACAATGCTTTTCTGTTATTTTACATAGGCTAAGCTCGTCAAAACACGACATTGTACGAGACAGCGCAGGCGCGGAAGTGTTACGTCATTAGTCGCCATCAACCGTGCCCCCTCCTGCTCACTCCTGATTGGCTACGATTTCAGATTTCCGCCATATTCAAAATCCGTCCCATCCGTTGAATATTGCCAACTTCCCCCTTTCAATTCACCCCCCAGAATAACTCATTTTAATTGTACTACGTTTTGTATACACGGTTTACAGTAACGCATTCCAGGTCCACATTTTCAAATGGAGGAAACTGACGGATCTCCAGCGCCGATGGCGGAGCCGGTGAACGAAAGACCGAGGAGGAACAAGAGAAAGTCGTCGGTGGCGGATATCGACGCGTCTCCAGAGCGCAATTTCAAACGGTCAGGAAGATCATAACACACACTTTGTTGTTGTTGGTAGTGGTCTTTATTATTATTCCAATGCTCGCACTATTGTGGTGGTCTGCGTATCCCTTTGCAGTTATGCGAACTGCATTTAGATCTGGTAATAAAAACGTATTTGTTGATTACATTGAAACAGTTTTATCTATATAAACCATATCTAATAAGTTATTCTGTAACATGCCACTAAATGGGTGAGTATAGGTGTATGAGTTTGTTGTGCTTTCAAAAGTGAGAAAAACTTCCGCAATATGTCGACTAATGAAAACAAAGCATGACAGCAGGAGAGCGTATGTATTGCTGTAACGTTAATGTTTCATCCCACCACACGATAGCGCTAATGCCTCATAAAATATAAGCAGCGTTCAAGCCACAGCATTAAAAATGCTCAGCTCAAACCTCTTACACAGGGCTGTCCAAACTCGGTCCTGGAGGGCCGGTGTCCTGCAGAGTTTAGCTCCAACCCTAATTAAACACACCTGAACCAGCTAATCAAGCTCATACTAGGCATAGAAACTTCCAGTCAGGTGTGTTGAGGCAAGTTGGAGCTAAACTCTAACACACCCGTTTTAAATGAACAAGTGATTTATTTTTTTAGCTCACTTAAGAGTTTTACACAAAAACTTAGCAGTGTTTTAAATCGGCATTATCACTTAATCAGCTGTGTAATGCAATTGACTGACTTACTAACAACAACAACATCATTCACATTTTAGTGCCAAAGATGTTTACAAAGTATACACACCAAAGCAGATTTAATAAAAACAACCAAACTAAACGGGTATATAATAATTTGACAATATAAAATAAACAAAAACATACGGCAAGCATCTTTATTTGTATGCAAAGACATTGATTTTGATCTTCAAATCCTTTCATCTTTTTGATTAAAAGGTTAGAATGAATTAATGACTTTAACATTTGTCAGATCTTGGTGTATAGCCATTTTACCAATATTAAACAAAGAAGACATCTTATAATGTGTCCAAGGTACCACATGTAAATAGACCATGCCAAATATATGCAAGATCTCACATAAACCCTGAGAAAGAAGCCAGAGAGCATCAAATGCGCTTTTATCACAGGCTGAAACAACAACAGTTTATTTTGGCAGAGGGTCTGGTTTTTTTTTTCTCTCATGCCAAGCCTTCTGCCTGATTGGAACACCAGGAAATGTGACCCCATTTGCCTCTTATACAATCAGAAAACAACAAAAATGGCATGGAAACTTTTTACAATTTTTTGGAAAATTTGAGAGCTACTTGCCACTATGATGCAAAGTCATTGCTATGTGGATACTATGATATTCTACATGTTTTTAGTGTGTTGCTATGCAGTTGCCAGGGTGGTTATTTGGGTGTCGCGAGGCATGTGCTTGGTGGCCGATGTCAAAAGAGCCCTTTCCTAGATATTATACAAACTGGTCCGCAACTAAGACTTTTAGGAAGTCACACAACATACACATCAAAAGCACCAGTGTCACAATGACGTCACCCTGTAAATAGAAAAAATAGAATGTAATGGAATGTTCATAAGGAAGCATTCAAAAACAAAGAGTTACATTGTATTGGATATCTTTCAAGGGAACGGTTTACAGAGAGTTGAGAACATAGTAGTTAGTGACCTTATAATGCAGTTACTCTAATGTAAGTGTATGGGATTTGTTTCACCTTCTTTATTCTCTGAAAAGTCAAAAGTCATCACTTAAATGTAATATCTCTTTACAAGAAGCTGCATGATTTTTTCCCCCCTTTTATCCATCCATAGCATAAAAAGTGCAAGATAGTTTACAAAGTTTAAATGTATTTTCAATTGTGAATTTGGCATCTAATGATTATGAAAACATGATATTTAAGATAAAATTATGGTGTCACGTTATAACTTAATTTTTTATTTTTGTTATAAATTATATTTTTATGGTCACTTTATTTTAAGGTTCAATTCTTGCTATTAACAAACCATTAACTAACTACGACTTTTGCCTCAAACTCGTAATTTGCTGCTTATTAATAGTTAGTAAAGGTAGTTATTAAATTTAGGTATTGGGTAGGATTAGGGATGTAGAATATGGTCATGCAGAATATGCGCTTTATAAATACTAATAAACAGCCAATATGCTATTAATAAGCATGCTAATAAGCAACTAGTTAATAGTGAGAATTGGCCCCTATATTAAAGTGTTTCCATTTTTGTATTTTCATTTTACATATTGTTTTTCAGTTAATTGAATGTGAAAATCCAAAGAAAAAAAGTAATCGTGATTTCAATATTGATTAAAGTTAATGATTTAAAAATGATTTTTTTCTATAATAATTCATTATAAATGTGACCCTGGACCACAAAACCAGTCAGGGGTCAATTTTACGAAATTGAGATGTATGCATCTTCTGAAAGCTGAATAAATAAGCTTTCTTTTGATGTATGGTTTGTTAGGATAGGACAATATTTAGTCGAGATACAACTATTTGAAAATCTGGAATCTGAGGGTGCAAAAAAATCTAAATATTGAGAAAATCGCCTTTAAGGTTGTCCAAATGAAGAATGCATATTACTAATCAAAAATTAAGTTTTTATATATTTACAGTAAGAAATTTACAAAATATCTTCACGGAACATGATCTTTAATTAATATCCTGATGATTTTTGGCATAAAAGAAAAATCAATAATTTTGACCCATACAATGTATTTTTGGCTATTGCTACAAATATACCCCAGCGACTTATGACTGGTTTTGTGGTCCAGGGTCACAAATATAGTAAAGGCCTGTTTACACTGTAACAACATCAATAAAGGTAATTTAAAAAATTGTTCTAAATTTTAAAGAAAAGCAGAGTCCACACCACAACTACAATGATTGTTTTTTTTGCAGCTGATGAACGATAAAAACATTGATAGCTAATCAGAATCCATCTTGCGCTAAAGTGCTTGAGCATTTAAAGTGGCAGACGACATAACTGCAGCATGCACTTATAATAAATACAATGTTATCATGTCTAAGTGTGGGTGCTAATCTAATCATCTTTATAGTTAAAGTTCTTGGTGTGAATGGGCCTTAATACTTGCCTTCTATGAACTATGAGCAAAAAAAAAAAAAAGGGGACGTGAAAAGCTCACTATATGTTCTGACGTAGTGTTGTGTCCCGGAAAAGCAAAATAGACTTTTATTAAATGTCTTGTTTTTGGCCTTGTTTTGTCCAGTAATCCCCAAGGATTTAGTCGACAATAACCCATTTAATTTAATACACACTGAAAAAACAGATATAGTTAAGATAAGAGCACAACGTCACTGCTTTGCACATAGCAGGACATTGTAGATGTTTAAGGCAAACGTTATCCAATTTCAGATTATCTATTCTGTGCCGTTTTGACACTCAAACCCTTTACGTGGCCTTCTACAGGTTCGTTATATATGATGTCTCATATTTGACAGTGGAGACCACAACAAAGAGAGCTTTTGAAGCCGTTGTGGAGTGATCTGGATGAGTAAGTGACATATCATTCCTCCAAAGGCCTCTCCTTTGTTTGCTACGTAAAACACGGTGAAACCAAACCTACTTAGCTTAACCCGAGTCCCCTTCCCACCTTAACGTCAGTGGGATTGCGTTCTCAATGACAGAAGAAGAAAAAAACTTGAAACCAACGTTGACCGTCCCCTTAAAACTAAATATTGGTTTGTATGGTACATTGTGACTACTTAGGACGTCCAAAATTCAGAATACGATACACAAGAAGTGCAGTTGTGTTTAAATGAATTTACAGACATCAAAACGACCAATGCAACAATGACATCAACCTACGAACACAAAGTAGCATCTTACATGTTCCCACACTCGTATCTGATCATCTGACACTGGAAGGTAATAACTATAGTGATGTAATGTCCTGTGGAGTTCTCAGAACAGGGCAGGCCTCATATTTGGTGTATTTGTGCAGTCTGTTACATTGCCTGTGAGAGACTCTGAGGTGTTTGTGTTGATGTAACCATCACAGGGTGTGTGTGTTATTTGGTCCATATTTGTCATGTCGGTGTCCAACGTTTCAGACAACACCTCGGCATTCCAGTCATGTTTTGGAAGCACTACACACTCATAGTATCCCTTCTCGGTTTGTGAAGCTCCCAAACAGCACACATTTTGTATGTCTCTCTTATCTGATACACCTGTTTCAGGCATTGGAGTCTTTGAAACTGAGCTGATGAGGTGAATCGGGTGTGTTTGATTATGGAGAGTGTGCTGAGGGCCTCCAGGAACAGGCTTGGGAAACGCTGCTGTTGGCATTTTACGCAATATGGCTACAGGTCCATTTCACATTTTTCCCTTTTAAAACCACAATTGAGGTAATCAAGTATTCAGTCTGCTCAAAATTTCTGTGTAAGCCAAATATTGTAATCAATCAATATTGCAACCATGTTCAGAAGTAGGCCTGTCACGATAACAACTTTTTGTTGTGCGATATATTGCCCCAGAAATAATTGCGATAAGCGATATTATTGTCATTTTAAACACCATTTTATGCCACTGAATATATAATCATAATGTAACGGCATAATAATGCAAGAAGGCCTACACACTTCCAAATGACAACAAACTTTTAATTTTAAGAATATTTAGAATAAACATTTTCTAACAAAAAGTGCAAAGTAACAAGTGGAAAAAAAGAAAAATGTAAATAACTTGTATGGAGATTTTTCCATCTACAGATTTTTCCCTGACCTTCTTTTCTCTGTAAATTAAGGGTGCACACTATTGCTGAAAAACTCAATCACTACTTAGCAGTCATATGTCCGTATGCACAAAGGCACAGATCCCTAAACAAGGCCATATCTGCAGATGAAACTTTGTAGAAGCATTTTTTTTATTTTATTTGAACTAGCACCTCATGACTACACCATGCTATGTACAAGAAGCTGCAAAAGACACAGGCGCAAATGGAATGTACAAAACATAGTAACATACATTTTTAAGTAAATATAATGTGCGATATATTGCGTCACCAAAAATTATTGAGGTCATGTACATATATTGCGCGATAAGTCGATATATTGATTATTGCGACAGGCCTATTCAGAAGTAGCTGATGACATGTTTAATTTGGATTCACTTCCATTGGGAATTGAGTGGAATATTGCATATTAGAATAGCAGGTTGTTGGATTTGATCTCATGTTGATTTTAAGGTCTCAAGTCCCATAATTCTCACAGCCCATGTTTCGTTTTACTGTCCACACATGCCATCCAGTCTAAACTGTGTGACAGATCAGAATTAGTATATCTAAATAGTACGCTACCATTCAAAACTTTGAGGTTAGTGATTTTTTTAGGTAAATTAATACCTCTTCAGCATTAAATTGGTCAAAAGTGCCAGCAAAGACAATTATAAAATATTTCAAATAAATACTGTTGTTTTACACTTTCCGTATATTCAAAAATTCAGAGAAAAATAATGTTTTCTGCATTAATAAGAGATGTTAAGCACAACATCAGCATATTACAATGATTTCTGAAGGATCTTGTGACATTAAAAGGCTGGAGTAATGGCCAGAATTCAGCTTTGGAATTCAGGAATAAATTACATTTTAAAACATGAAAATAGAAAACAGTTATTTTAAATATTATTTTATATTACGTTATTGTAACTAATATTGCCCCTTGAACATCGATGATGGTCGTTGTGATGCTGTCGTTGGGAGATTTTCTATTGAAGAAAACCTTCTTAGAATATTAGTTTAATTATGAATCTGAAAGTTGTGAATTTTAAGGTAATGAATTTAGCTAATATTTGTATGCAAACACAACCAGTGTGTGACAAGAGGCTGTATGGTGTTTTATAACGTCACGTTTTATGACAGCAAGTTCCAATATTGGTGCATTACTCAAATATGCACTTTTCAATATCACTTGTTAAGTACATATTACGTATTGGCCTGGTCACAGCCAAGTCTCTTTTTATCCGTATAAATTAAATATGCTGTCTCTACTTTTCCACACTGCCTCAGCAGGGCAGTGTGGAATGGAGGACACTCCATCATGGTATTGGCAGCGTCATTTGACCTACATATTTAGTCCCCTGTTGTCTTTAGCAGTCGAGACCACCCACAGTAGAGTCTCTTTCTAGTGGACACTGATATAGATTCTGTACTCTGTTAACACACTTACACCCTCTGTCTGGTCAGATAATATCACACCCAGGATCACCCAGCTTCTCAATGTTCTGCTCACTGCATCACCACATTTCTTACATTGTTATTAAGAAACAACCTGTACCATATACACCATCAGACATAATTCAATCGTTAAACACACCTTAAGTTAAATGAGTCACATCTGAACTAGTCTTTCTGTGAGAACCAGCTTCTCTCACTTCCGACAAACATTTTTTTCTCTGTTGAGTTGTTGAACTGTAATTACCTATTTTCTTATATACGTATACACCATTTGCATTCTACTGTCATCTGCACTCAAGTGACGAAATGATAAAACAGACAACTCATGGAAAGATATAGAGATGGGGGATGCCTGCAGAAACCACATCAGACAGAATAAAAGAAATAAGCCCAAACATTCACGTTCCTACACCCAAGATAGATGGCAACCAGAGAATGAATGTGTCTTCATTTTGTTTTCCACTGTTTTAGTGATGATTCTTTGTGATATGAAGTTCACCCATATTTAATAAAGACTTTTAATATAAAAAACATTTGTTAGTATAAATGGAGGCTGTCAGATTTTGACTCATCCTCATGCATTGAAAACAGCTTTCACCGCTAAATAACTTATGCAGTATTAAAATTTACCGATTAAAACAAAAGCATTCTGGGGTCAAATATTTCTGGGGGAAAAAAGACTGCTAAACTGGGACTGTTGTCTCATGCAAAATATTCTTTGTCTTCTCAAATATTGAGTTGAAAATTCCATTATGTCCATGTATTAATTGTTCTAAAGTTTGGAATCAGTATGATTTTTTTTTTTTTTAAAGAAAGTAAGAACACATTAAATTGATCAACAGTGACAGTAAAGACTTATAAATATTCGGCAGCACAACTTTTCTCATTGATAATAAGAAATGTTTCTTGAGTACCAAATGAGCATATTAGAATAATTTCTGAAGGTTCATGTGACGCTGAAGACTGGAGTAATGATGCTGAAAATTCAGCTTTACATCACAGAAAAAAATAACTACCATAATATTAAAACAGAAAATAGTTCTTTTAAATTAATAATATTTTACAATATTACAATTATTACTGTGTTCCTTATCAAATCATTGAAGACTTGGTGAGCATAAGAGACTTTTCAAAAACAAAATCTTTTGATCAGTAGTGTATTAATTTGGCAAGTAGCCATATGGTAATGCAATATATTGTTGAAAATATTTTTCACCACCCTTTTGGCCTTGATTACATCAGTGAACAAAAATGATTTCAGAGTGAAAGGCAGAAATATTTTCTTTAGAATAATGCTGACATGCGCTTCAGGGTAATTGATCATTCTTTTGCAATATTGCTAAAATGAACAATCCAACGGCAATACCTCATAACTCCATTAATGATGATTTATTCATAGTTCTGTAAATTAGCAGATAATAAATGTGAGAATGTTTTTGAAGGCTTTGTATAAAAGTTTTGGCGGGCCGTCCCATTACCATGGCTGAAAAAAGAAAAGGAACACTGGGTATCTTTGCAAACATGACCTCGCTGAGACGGTTGTCACCAATCCCCAAATAAGGGCCCAGCCAACAATGAGGGGCAGTGCATTTGTGGGTAAAAGGACATGATGAATAGAGACTGAAGGAAAGGGCACGTGGCTGAAAGATGGCAAAAACTGAGTGTCTTGGTGTGAGTTAGAGAGATCGGGGCTAAGTGACGCTCTCTCTGTATCGGTTCTGCAGACCATGATGCAGTGTCACGGGAGACGGGGCTACACCAGGCTTGGTGTGTGGTACGTACAGGATGTGTCTTTACATTTATGGGCTTTTCTTGTGGGCACACTGACATTGTTGGGTTATGGACATATTAATGAATCTACAAGGTTTGGCTGCATGGTCTACGTCATTACTGCACAACCAGAGGTCTGGGTCTGGTTGGATGCTTTGTATTTGTCTGGTTTTCTGTGTGAAGAGGGAATTAAATGTTTTATTTCAAATGGTTTTAGAAGAATAATTGTTTTGAGAATCTTATCTTGTGTTTTTCTTGCTGTAGGCCGTCTTTGAGACGAGGAAGTTCTTTTACTTTCCTGACACCTGGACCCCAGTGGGACTTCACGCTGGTGAGTAGCTTATGACATCCATATGGCTCAACTCTTTCTCAAGCATACAAAACACCCAGTAATTCTGTTCCAAGCCACTTTGCTGTCTACTGTCAACTAGGGCTGGGCGATATAGCTAAAAAATTTATCAACGATATAATGTTTCATATCGTTCGGTATCGATAATTATTGAAATTTTTTTATAACCTTTTTTAAAACAAAAAGCAATATAAATTTTTTTTAAAAATAAACCACTGTATTTATAATTAACACAATTTATTGAGACAAATAACATATTTTTTGTTTTAACAAACACAATAAAAATTAAACAAATATCTAATTTCTAATGTTTTATATGCAGATTAAATAGGTTTTTATTGTATAGGTCTAATTGTCTCCCAAGGCCACAGGAGGGCGCAATGAGCAAAATAATGCAGCGCATTTAAGTCAACACAGGCAGCTAGCTACTGAGGTAGCATCATAAGCGTCATTGAATAAGTGATTTGAATCACAGTCATATCACCACTCCAAAGAGGGTGTATATCATAACCTACATAGTAGGGGTGGAACGGTTTGCTGGAAAAAAAATCTAACCGTACGGTTTTCCACACACGGTTCGGCACGCGCTAGGACCGCGGTTCAACTTAAATCTGACAACGCATCTGTAATATGGTTTGCTATAAATAACACGTAAAACAAACAGGGTTCGGCTAATATATGTTTCTGTTGATGGATGCGCATTCTGGCTTCCCAATACATTACAACAACAACAGCGATGAAAAACAGAAACAAAAACGTGGACGAACCATTCACTTTTGTTCAATGCGAATGCCGTATGAAACATAGCACATACCGAACCGTACTGAAACCGTGACTCTAAAACAGTGATACAAACCGAACCGTTCCACCCCTACTACATAGATACACTCTTCAGTTTGTACACTGTTTGGAGGACAATATTGGGCAGGATGTAAGAACTTAAAATGCTAAAAATCAAGCGTAGCGTTAGTTCTGGCAGGTCACGTTAGTCAAGCTTGCATCAGCTGACTCTCAGCTGATCCCCATCAACCTATAGGAATACGACACCTATCTAAGCATTCATATATAAGGTCCCTCAGTATTATCAGCAGTTTTCGCATTGCTCAATAGCTAATTACCCTCCTCCATCCCCAACTCCTCCTCTGTCAGTCGGGATTCAGCCTTCTGATTCTCCTTTGAATCAGACTAATTCTAAAATGTGTACATAAAATTATTGAACTTTAACAATATCTGCAATACATTTATGTTGGTTCTGTTCTGTTTACCCTGGGGGGTTATTGCTGCTCTCATCCATGCTAGGCTGCATGGATGCGCAGGGAGTTCTTGCCCAGAACAGAACCATACCGCCAATCCAAACTGTATGCTAATTGTCAATCATCTTTGACGATAGTGGTCCTGACAGAAATCAGATTAGCTGAAATAGTACATTTTTATTTACCAATACTTTATCAATACTTTTATATTGAACGAACCACTAGATAGGATTTTTCTTGATTTGGCCACAGTCTTTGATTAATTGTTTCATAATACGGCTTAGTGCAGTGCCTTCTCAGAAGAATAGATGCTGAACAGAATCTTTTTAGGCGATTCTATTTAACTATACAGTGTTCAATGCCATAAGGAAATTAGAAATGACTGTTCTATTCACTTTCACATTACCACTCTGTTTCAGTATTTTACAGCCTGTAAGTAAAGCAGGACCAAAAAAATAAATAAATTTGGACATACAACAGGTGACCTTTGTATTTTAAATGACGTGAATGCTGTAGCTCCATTAATGGTGCTTTGCTACGGTTCACCAGTTTTCATGCCTCAGAAACTTAAATACTACACCCATAAGGTAATTTCTGTTAAACCTTCCATCTTTTTCCTTCGCGCAAGTTAGTGAGTGTACTTTCCCCTTGCCCTTTACGAAAATTTTGGCAGATATTGTGCCTCTCAAGTACAATCACATTGTCCCCAACTGATGACATCTCAATCCTCTCATGGCATCACGTGCCTCTGGTTGAGCTGATGCACAAATTGCCACTGATACATTCCCAAGCGTCTCTCCATCCCCCAAATTTCCACCAAACTATATCCAAAGTCCTCATTCCCACTGCATCAGTTAAGCAGTAAATGCAAACTAGTTTGTGATTGAAAACAGAGAATAGAGCCCGATTAGAGCATTCCAAAGTTTATGAAGGCCAAGCAAAACGCAATCCATCTCTCATCTGTAGGAAAACTGGGGGGTGGAAAGACGGGAAAGAAGACTGACCGCTTTATTCCGTGCCAAAGTGTTCCTTTGATATGTAATTTTTTTTTTCTCATGAATACACACACACACACACACACACACACATTAGCTCATCTAGTGGGCACATGGGCCTCATTAGGCTTCCAGCTCAAGCGCCATTATCTCACCTTCAAAACCCTGCCGAGGTGAAAGAGTATTCCTCCCTCTTCTTATTCCTTCTCAGACTTCTGGAACATAAAAGCGTAGAATCTTTTTCTTTAATGTGGAAGTAGTTCTTCTGGTTAAGGCCGTCTGTATGGCCGCAGGGTGAACAAGGTAGTGCAACAACAGATGGATTATGCAGGAAGCGGCCTGCAGACCTCTGTGATACTGCCGGGTTTCAATTTGACAGCTTCTTGTGCCAACATGTGATGATGATTTGAAAAAATCTGTCTCAGACATGTTCAAACGTCTGGTTTCATTGTCTTCCAATATGCAAATGTATGTTGCATAATTTAAAGGTCTTTATGTAATTCAGTTCATAAGGAAACTAAGGTAGTTCTTATGAAAATTATTTGTTGGTTTGGCATTCATACAACAAATGTGTGGTTTTTCTTCTGTAGCATCTAGATTACTGTTACAATGTGAGTCAGACTGATTGCAGAAGACACAGGAAGCAGCTTGAGACAACTGAACATTATACTTTCATTTTATAAAAAATGTGCCCCTAAGTCTTTTTGTAAAGGTGACATGCTTAAGTTGCAGCATTGGTTCTACTGATGGCATCAGTTTGGGATGAAACTACCTGAACAATGGTAGCTTGAGGAGAAACCTGTTTGGAAACAATCATTTTTAAATTTTTCACAACTTTAAAGATTTCCTTTTTCCCCTTTGAAACAACTTTTCAGGCCGTCTTATTTTTCAGCTCCTTTCTACCAACCACTGTCCACTGTTCACATCCAGTCAGCCTAATGGAAGTCCCATCCTACTTTTTTCTCTAATTGAATATCCAGTTTTACTTGGAAAATGTCACATTACAGAAGTTAAATGGGTTGCAAACACCATTTCATGTTGACTTTTCCATTTCATTTTTTGCTTTTTAGACTTTTTCCCCTCATTGATTGGTAATCAGTGTTCTCTCTCTAACAGATGGGCTTTGTGCATATTGATTTTATCCAGATGTGTCAAAACCACATGTCTTGGCCATCATGTGCACAAACTCTTCATCCTAGCTCTTACTGACCCCTGCAATATGCAGAGTGTCCCAAAAACGTGACTTTGATTGAGCTTGTTTAATAATCTCATGTTTTCCGTGCCAGCTGCTGTTTGCTCTCATAAATTCTTTGCAGTAATATCCATTTATGGTTTGTCCACCAGGAACATGCAGTTTGGAGCCAAAATACACGGCTTGTCTATCATTTTGACCTTTTCTTTGTTGCTCTCAGTTTTCTTTCTTCTTATTGTGAAGCTTTAGAGTTTTATTCTTCGAGTGATTTTTTTTATGCTTTCCAATGGTGACCTAATTTTTAATTTTACATACATTTTTATCTAAATACACTAGCAGTATCGGTGCCACTTGTAAACTTACAGACTATTAGCTTTTCTCCATGGTCAGATAACACAAAAGCAGCCGCTTATCTGTGTTATCTATTAAAACGTTCAAAACCAAACACCATGAGTAACCTGTGATTCACTCAGTAGCTCAGCTTCTGATGGGCCAGCAATCATTACTGTCAACTAAAACCCTCCAATCAGGGTCTTGATTAATTCTCCCTGTTGTCTGTGAATGGGGATTTGCTAAATGATAGCTTGTCATTTATTGTTTTAGTGTGTTTGCCAACTTGTTCGCCATCAATGGGTCTGATGTTAAATTAGCCTAATCTACTCATTGCTTCAATGAAACTCGTGAGCTGACTATAGGGTGTTTGGTTTTGATCACATGACTTTACAAATGCTTTCACCCTATAAGAAAACAGAGCTCATCAAGACATTACTTCTGTTAGCGGCAGTGACATTAAGAATGGGGGCTTTTCAATTGATACCTGTCTCATAAACAAAACCTTAAGTGACTTAACTAGCAAACTAGCCCTGTTTTGTAAGTGTTGAATATAAAGGTGTAATGTAGATTATGGGCACATTAAAACTACCACCCGTTTTTCAATATGTAGCCTCATTCTGGATGAATAGTCAAGATTTACTAACATTCAAAAACCTCCTACTTTACTTGTGGGTTTAATAATGATATTTTGTCTATTGCTTGTATACATACATACATAATTATCATTGAATAAAATACAAAATGTTGTTTCATTATAATATAAAATAAAAAAAGTGCAGATCCATGTGGGTCTAGTTATATGGAGGGGCTGATGTCTTCTTGGGAGGTTCATTAAACTATAGCTCAGCCACCAACTAAACTGTCTTTAAATGGCCTGTGTTGAAAGGTTTCGTAAAGTGGTTTTGGGAAAAGTCTAGTAAAGAGAACATACGCCAATAACAGAGACCCTGAGGGCTCTTGGTGGCCAACGCAGTGCTGCAAAAAAAATGTATAACCCCTTCACACCCTGCACACACTCCACAGGTAGAATTTTCACTAGCCAGATGCCCCACCAGCTCCCGACTCACAGAAACAGGTGCTAAAATGCCTCAGGGATAATGATGTCCTTCCTGAGTCTCACTGGACCTCCTTATGAGCCATTGTAACCCGTAATGCCAACTTTTGAGGTAGCACTTTGCATATTCTTCAGGAAACTAAAGGAAAACTGTAGAGAAGTTGACAAAAGAATGTCTTCCTTGGTTCCTCTCTCAAAGCCAGAAAGTTTTTACAGTTTTTGTAAGTGTCTCCTTTTAGTTTAGATGTGTATTGTGCTTCAGATTCTTAAAGGTTGTTTTCCTTTTTGCAGAAACGCAAGCGTAGAGAGAAGGACGATGCAGACGCTGTCAGTCTATGCAGCTTTGACTTCAAGGTAAGAAAACCAGCAAAACAACATTGGGCAGATTTGGCACAACTGATTTATTGAAATACACAAATCAAGAGGTCTTGCTTTTTAAATTACTCCCTGAAGTCAGTCTGTCCACAACATGCTTCAAAACAACATCAAAGTCTCATAACAACATCAAGAAAGAAAAAAATGCCCCCCTCCCCCCCGCCATATTTGTCAGCAAAATCAAAGCCATTTTGCACAAAAATCCTAGATGAAATCACTTGTTTGTGGCAGAAATCAAAGCCTTTTAACCTTAAACTGGAGGAATTTAATCTTAGAAAATCGTTTCCACTGATAATCGGAAAGGTCATTTCTCCCTAAACCGTAAACTTTCCATGATAACTGTCAGTAATTATCCTCATTTCAGCAAGGGCTTAATTAAGACAGGCTGCTGTGTAAACTAACAAGTTGGGTAATTTGACTCTGCACTGATCTTGAATCCTCTCTAGTTTATTTTTGTACTTTTCTCCTTCTGAAAGAGAACAGTTGACTTATTAATACACATCCATAGCAACCCGATGTTTTTTACAGTTTAGTAAGAGGTCGCACTGAACACACTCAGATCCTCTGAACTTTGACAGACGGGAGAACAATATAACTGAGATGACTTTCATCAGTCTTGCGCCTAGGAGATGAGAGAGCTCTGATTCACCAGAGCCTACATGCCTTAAGGAATGGAAAAAATGCTGGCGAACGTTATTGCACAAAAACATCTCATAACAAAATGCCCAACATTGGCAAATGTATTTTTTTTAGTATAGTATTGCTAGAGTAGGAGATTATAAATCATAGATAGATCTAGTAAAGAAAAGTCATGCAGGTTTGGAATGACTTGATAAATAAGGCCTCAATGCCTTCACTTCACATCTTTGAAATATTTCAGTCACTTGTTCATTCCGACCCAGACTATTCTAGAGTGAAACTTAGAGGAACAAAAGTTCCCAACTCCCTTCCCCACAGCACACCTTTGAGAATGCATACTGTGGGAGGTGGGGGTTTTGTACAATCAATCACCTGTCCTGCAGACACCCTTTTTATTTTCCTCTGCACTCAGGGCCTTGTTCTGATTCATTTACATTGTCATCCTGAGACTGTCAAATTGAGATTTGCTAAATGCATACTCGCCAGATTCTGCTTAATGTAACTACCAAATTTGCACAATGTACAAAAGTATTCACAAAAGTGTCATGTTGTTGTCTTTAAATGGTCACAGTTGAAGTTCTTACTCTGTGACTAATTTAACTGGCGTAGCTTAAAGTCTGATCTGATTCAGATCAGATTGCGATGTATTGTTTAAGTCTGTGAGAATGAGAAGGAAAGAGTCCGTACGCGTGTGTGGGATGCGTCCTGACTCTGTTGTGTGTCTGGACCGAGGGGTGTGTTATTAGTTACCTGCTCTGTTTGGTGGCAACCACCTCTGTTGAGGGTGCGTTGACTCAATTGGAGTTAAATATCCTTGAGATCAGGATGTGTGTGATTTTTATCTGTTTTTCTGTAGTTGGAGTTTTGGTGGCACACCAAAATAAGAAACGACTAAAAAGCAAATTATGGTATTTAGCGAACCCACTGTAGTAGTAAAATTAATGTTAATGTGCCACATAGGGCTGGACAATAATTCAATATCAATATGTATCGCGATATAATTTTTTTCAATAACGGTGATATGATTTTTAAACACATTTCCGATATTTCGATATACATTACCAGTGTTTCCCATACATTGATTTATTTGTGCCGTTTGACTTCGTTGAATAAACATGAGCACTGCACGTTTCAAAATCAAAAAATGTCGCGGGTGTTTTATATAAAGACCGAAATTAAGAAATATATCGTGATATCAATTTTGGCCATATCGTCCAGCCCTAGTGCCACATATGTGTTTTACTGCAAGTCATATTATAACTTAACACAAGTTTAGTTTTATCTGTTTTGGTTTCAGCTTCTTTATTTATAAGAGGATGCTGCAAATGACTATCAGGAACTGAGATAGATTGTTATAGAGATAGTTTGCCTTAAAATGGAAAACTTGCCATTTTCTTACCCGCATGTTATTCTAAACCCGTTGACTTTTCTTCTGTGGAACACAGGAGGAGGTGTTTTAAAGAATGTAGATGCACGCAATTATAATGTGGACTGGTGCTTTCTAGCTTCAGAAAGGATGCAAACACACCATAAAAGTGGCTCATGTGTTTTTTGTGCTATATTCCAAGTCTTCAGAAGCCATAGAGTCAGCTTCTTCAAAATGTCTTATTTTTGTTCCACTGAAGAAATTCATACAGGTTGGAATGTCACGATGGTGTGGAATATTTACATTTACAAGATGGGTTACCATATTTACATTTTGTAAGCAGCATGGAGGATTGTATCACGGAAGTGAAAAGGCATATAAGATGAATGAATGGGGGTGGGCATTGAAGTTGAGATGGCAATTGATAGAGTGATTCCAGAGAAAAAGAGTTGGTGTTGCGTTGTTGATGTACACCTACACATTTAGACGTCACGCACCTACAGCCTATTCCCAGTACGGGCTTGTCTTGTAACTACACCTTTGTTACAGTAGATGCGATTTCCTCCAACACTGATAAGAAACAGAAAGCTTTCAAAAACTCGGACAGAAGAGGTTTTTATCATAAGATGTTCTTTATGTTGCTAATCAAAGTCTGTACAAGTAAAGATAATGCATCCTGGACCATCCAGCCACGAAGAAATAAAATGTGAAATTCCATCACAGTCACCTGAACCGCAGTACTATTGAATTATCCACTAGGGGGCAGCACTATGATCCACTGCACACCTTTCCGCTCGCTGCCTATTCAACAGAGGTTTATCAGATCGTAGCAAGTTAGCTCACATTTCCCGTTAGGCAAGCTCGCACACGGCCCGCATGAAGTGAGTCACTCTTGTGTGCTGGTGTTTAGCACTAAAGTAGGAGTGCTGTGTTTGTGCTTCACACCCAGATGTCCAGCTGTCATGTGTGTCGAGGTGTTAGCCTGCAGGGGGTGCAGGCTGAGCCAAGCTCTCATGCAATATGACAACCACACGTCTCGTCAAAACACGCCGAGATGAAGGAACCCTGTTATTGATATCACCCACACTCATAGCCCTATTTGATTTTTAGCCATACATATTCAGGTTTTTTTTTTTTTTTGCACAACCGTTATGTGCCGAGTAGTCACATGATTAAACCCATTAACTGCTGCTAAATCGGTTATGAACTGCTAGCACCAACATCTAATATACTTATGGCAAAGATGGGTCAAAAAGTATTATTAAAATCATGTATTCTTGTGTTTAATTTCTGTTTTATATTTATTCATTAGCAAACACTGTTATCCAAAGCGACTTAGAATGAAGAATACAAATGATTTATCATAAGGAGGAAATAACATGGAAAAGTGTTAGCAATACAAAGTTTCAAACATTGTCCAAAATAGTACAATTTATTACAGTGTAACAAAAAAACATGTAAATTATATTTGTATATTTAAATATTATTTATAATATATGCACACAAATGTTATACAAACTGTAAACTGCACAATAAAAATTACATACACACTATTTTACTCAAGTTTGACTAAAAAAAAATGTCTTAAGCTAATTTCACTTGTTTAGTAAAGCCACTTGTAGTGGTAAAATTAATGACATTGACATTGGTTAATGTGCCATATATTACTATGTTTTACTGCAATTCACATTATAATTTCACAAGTTTACATTTATCTGATTTTGTCGATTAGTCATCTAATTTATGTTGCACTTTCAGTTTCTTAATTTATAAGAAGATGTTGCAAATGCTGTTCTGAGGAACTGAGAAGGATTGATAAAGGGATGGTTTACCTTAAAATGAAAACCTTGTAATTTCCTCACCCTCATGTTGTTTCAAACCCGTATGATTTTTTTTCTTATTCTGTGGAACACAAAGAAAGATGTTTTGAAGAGAGTAGTTGGTCATTGTTAATGTAGTTGGTTTTGGTTTTGGTTTTAGTTGGTTTTCAGTACACTTACAATTCAAATAGTTAGTTTAAAAAAAAATAATAAAAGTACGTAAATGTGATTTTTATACACACACACACTATGAAAATACACTGATTAGTTGTGAAAATAGGGAGTGTAATGTTTTAAATAATACAATAACATAACATGTAAACTGAACACAGCTTCATTAGCAAATAATCCTGCTTCCGTTTGACCCGTCCACTGAGCAGTGGAAGGTGTCCTGATCCAAACACACTAATGCATGTCCTTTCACACACTTGTATTGACACAGGAAGGTGAGCTTAGAGTCTGCGCATCGTTCATCTCCATTTGCTTAGAATGCATCCCAACGCTTTCACACTTTTTAACACAAATCTCTCTTAAAAAGCTCCATCACATGCTAGTCCATTTGCACAGCTGAAGTTAATACCTCTGCTGACAGTGTGGGAAGGTAGCAGTAAAAGATTTGGGTCTGTAGTGAACCAGTGCTAGTGGATTTTTGGTCACCCAAATGTGGAAGTCAATGGCTGTGCGGTTTTGTGTACGCTGAGAAAAATAGAGAAAAGCTGCTTTTGTTAAGCAGGATTTGTTTATGGCATGGTCTGGGTCAGTTTCTGGTTCGGACCAGTGAAACTTTTTGATTTATCAGACCTCCCCACACACCTCCAATACACAGACATCCACCAGTGCACTGTGTACGTGTGACCCCCTCAGCCCTGATTGATATGGTAATTGATCATCCCCCCCCCCTCCCCTGCTGATGAGTGGGTGATAACGACCCAGTTCTTCATTAGGCAGATCTCAAAGCAACTATGCCTGTACTTTACACCCTTCATGCAACTCAAAGACATACATAAACCAATCCACATTGCAAATAGAAACAGACTTGCTTTCACTCACCACAAAGCTAGACTGTTTTGCATTTTATCTTGAAACTTTTACTGCAAACTGGGGAATATGGGAGGTTTGGTTGGTTAGTTTAAGGTCCAAAATGACTTTAATTAGGGTTTAAATCTAGGTTTTTAAAACCGAAAATGAGTTTATAAAAATGAAAAGGATTATTTAATAAACAAGTTTTTACAAAATGTTTATAAGCTCTCCTGCTTTGTGGACCATGAAATGTTTTGATAATACATTTCTGATTCGGTAATATCTAGTAGACGATCTTTGTTGATATGAGGTTGCAGAGATAGTCAGGTTTTCTCAGACTTTGTCTCTTCAGATTCTTTTACATATCCCCTCCTCCGCCCTCTTGCCATTGGTGAGTTTACATCCTGATTCCGCCCCTTTCAAAACTCTCTGTATATGAGCACTCCCTACCTCTCACATCCCTAGAACAAAGTTAGAGATTGTTAGAGTACACACACCGAGAGTGTGTTTAGAAGTTAGAAAGCTCCGCTCAGGCGGACAATCACAAGTTAGGGGGACGGTGAGGTTTTCAGATCCCTCATGTTACATCACGTATTTATTTAAGAATCACTTTTGGATTATTGCCGACTCTTGGAAATAACAGAAACCAACCAGTGGATTTTATTGAAAGAAATGGTGGCTTACGATGAACCCTGTGTGGTACCCATCAAACGGACTTTACAGAAGATAGACTACCAGAACCAGACTTGCAAAGAACTAGAGGTGAGACCCAAAGGCAATTAATCACAAATGTTTGAGTTCCTTTACTTTCTTTATCAGCCAAGTCAGTACCTTGCCCTGTTGTTATCTGGTACACACACTTGCCTTTAAAGGAGTAAGAACTACAGGTGTGTTTCTCAAGGATGTGAGACCTGAGTGAGTGATCGGCAAATCAACAAGGCTAAAGGTCTTCTCAGCTATAGTCATTGAGTTACTGGTTTACATGTTAACTTTTTTTTTTTAATTGTCAGTTTGTCATTGTGCTGGCTAAATGTGCTTATACAGGAAGTTTAAAGCCTGTGCGTTTGGCTGTACACCTGAGCAAAAGTTTTGCAGGTATATTAATGGTTTGAGGAGCCCCTCAGGGTTTTTTTTTTTTTGAAGGTGTGAGAGCATGCAGAGATGAAGAACATTCCAGCTGTCTGAAAGCAATCACAGCCCATAGCCCAGGTGTGCTTGAGCCCTGCTCTGAGTATTTAGAAATCCATTTAAGACCCAGAAAAAAGGCTTTTATTTTACTTCATTTCAGCAGGCTGCTATTCCTATTTGCGGTTTCAATTCAGATTCGGAAGTGGCCACAGAAATGGTTTAGTTGTCGGGAAAGCTAAAGCAGAAGTAGCAAATTATGAATGAATCAGGAGATTTTAAGGAAGTTGTGGCTCAAGGCTGAGGGACATTAACTAGAGCTTGGTTCCCCTCATTAATTTTTTATCACAAATTATTGTTTGTTTGCCAGGTAATCATTTTCATGCCAAAATACCATAGACTTATCTTGTTTTTATTCACAGCTAATAATAACAATAGACTAACTGTACCCCTAAAAATCTTTTGCATTTTTAGAATAAAAAAATATATAATTTTTTTTTTTATATTACTTAATTTTCCTCTACTTTTGGGGGTTATTCCCAATGGAACCTTTAGCCAACTTCTAGTGGCAATTTTGTCCCCAATGTATAGCTAAGCAAACACACTCACACATTACTTAACAGCAGTAGTCTAAATACTGGTTCCTGTGGGGGAGGCTTCCCCCTGCTAAGTTCTCCCAATGCGACTCTCCCAGGGGGTCCCTACGAGTCAACACAGCCAGAAATAGCCACACTATCAGACTATCTGTCTGCTTACATGTTGCTCTTTCCACTAGATAATCTAGAATTTAAAAAAATGGTTTATTATTGCAGGGTTTCCCTAAATAGTAGAAAGAGTGCAATAGGCAGCAGCAACACGGCGATTATTTGCTTCGAGCCAGTGATGGCTCACACAGGTACTTTGGTGCTCATTTAAATCCAGTTTTGAGCCAGACTGCTTCCTCTGCGGTCAGTCTCCCCAACATCTTGTGTTTTTGGCCACCGGTGGAGAAGGTTCAGTTGTGGTCTTCATGTTTACTTGCATTATATGTTACAGCAGAGGAAGGGCAGGCAGGCAGATCTGGGTGGCCAAGTCCGCTTGGGCCACAGTTGCAGTTCCTGCTAAAATAAAGTCGTAGATCTGCTCGGCAGCTGTCTCTGCTGGTCGGAGGAATGGTTCCTAGGTTTCACTTTGCCAAGAGAACAACACATCCTTTTTTTATATACTTTCAGCAGCTGGAAAACCATCCAGCACTGGAAAATTAATTGAAATGTGCATTTTTAAAAAGTGCAAGCACACAGTGCTTTTTGTTCTCGTTGTTTGAAAGACGCAAACACTTTTTTTGACGACAAAGCATACATTGTTCCTGGAATGGTAGGAGAATTTTTCAGTCAGATCTCTAGAGTGTAGGATCAATGTCTCAGATCTCCTTTGCTTGGATTCCCCCCCCCCCCCCGGTCTGTTGAAGTTGGCGGGAGGCCCAGTCATTATGGATATAAGGTTTGAGAGTGCTCACCTCCCCCTCTTCCAGGGGGTTCAGGTGTGCCGGTCTCTCTCACGCAAGGGCTACAGGGCCTGCCTCAACACGAAGCCATAAACAGCTCTTAATGGAGGAAAGGAGAGAGAGAAACAGAGTAGAAGGGAGTAGAGTGCACCCTGTTTAAAGTCCTGGGTCAAATCTGTAACTCACCGTGGTGGTCCGTCTGACCCACATAAATACACACAACCAACAGCTCTTAAACGTCTTCTTGAAAGAGCAAATTTGTCTCCATTAAGTGAACAACCACCCTGATCAGGGGGGCCTGTTTGCTATAGTTAGGCTATGTTGTCGAGTGCGTGTGGGTCATCAGTGTGGGACAGCTGACTGAGGTCTCCTACATTCCAGTCATGCCTCTTGAACGCTGAGTCTCCAGGGTTGCAGCCAGAGAGGGGTCTTTGTTCATGTTTGTATGTGTAGGTATATATATAATTTTTTTTTTGCTGAGGGGGTCAATCTCACGTGACTGGCATAACAGCTGCTGCCTCCAGAGGCTGGAGCTTCTGCCAAGCTGCCTGTTGCCCAGGAAACACCAATCACCCTGACCTCCGGTTGACCCCTTCACACCTGCAACAATGGAGCGTGTATCCAGTGACTCATACGATAGCCTCTGTTTATGTGAGGCAGAAACTTGTGCTCCATTCTCGATTTTTAGCCTTCTTGTGTTGGCAGTTGTGCAGTTAATGAAGCACTAAGGAATCTATTGTGGTCAGTTGGGGTTGATTAAGTTTTAACGTTTATTTCCATCCTTGTGTTTCATAGGAACCCTGTACGAAGCGTGTGAGGCCTCTCGGCCGAGTGACCTCGCTGGCGAACCTCATCTCTCCCGTGAAGAATGGGGCCGTCCGACGCTTCGGCCAGACCCTCCAGGCCTTAGACACAGCAAGCCTTGAGCAGGCAGTAAGTTCAGACACAAATCTAGTAACTGTAGGCTTTCAAATTGAGTCGTTTAGGTGACATTTGATGTTAATGCTGCCTTTGTTCCTTGTCTCCAGATAAGCATCATTCAGGCCGTGTTGGCTGACATAAACATGAAGAAAGGGGAGTCCGAGTGTCAGTACTATATCGATAAGCTGGAATATTTGGATGACAGACAGAAAGACCCACGCATAGAGCAGTGCAAGAGCCTGCTTTGCCATGGGGAACTTCGCAACAAAAGTGGCACGGTGAGTTTTTGTCTTCAATACAAACACACCCATAACAGCCCAAACCACTGGAGGGAAATCACTTGTCTTTTATTCACTGGAAATATAAACACAAAAGCCACCATATTCCAAATAAGGCCATTAGAGGGAAGGAACTGGCTCCCTTTGTCCCTCAAACAAATGACACAATGACAAGGGAATCTTTGAGAGCGCCAGGAGAGAAAATTGTTAATACTTGCAAATCAGCCCAACGTTCAAACAACACGTCAATAACCAGATCTCTCTTTTTTCCTTTGTCCTCTTTTTAGAAGTTGCATGTGTTTCTCTTCACGGAGGTTCTGGTCTTGACCCGGCCTGTTACACGGAACGATCGGCACTGTTTCCAGGTGTACCGCCAGCCGATCCCAGTGCAGGATCTCATATTGGAAGACCTGCAGGATGGAGACGTCCGCATGGGCGGCTCATTCCGAGGGGCCTTTAGTAATGCCGATAAAGGTAAGGTTGACGACTCTCAACGTCAAGCTGATCACGCATTTTCCTTTTGTCATTTCTTGTTTCCTTTTGCTCATTGGAATATCTTTTTCCCCCCTTTAGCCAAGAACATCTTCCGGGTACGCTTCCAGGACCCATCTCAGGGCCAGTCCCACACACTGCAGGTCAATGACGTCTTCCACAAGCAACAGTGGATCAATTGCCTCCGCACTGCCATGTCGACCCAGAAAGATTCGCCGCTCCCTGAGAGTGAATCCTTGTCCCCCCCTGCCAGTACCGACATTAACACCAAACGGCGCTCGTCTTCCGTCTCCGCCATCATCCATATGGAAGAGACGGATGAGAACTGTCCACGGGCCGCGGCCTCCGCCCCTTCGTCCCCCAGCCCCACGCCCTCCGCAACCTCCACTCTCTCCTCATCCTCTTCATCATCTTCAATTTCCGCCCCCTTCCTGCCCCGCAAATCCAAAAAGGACAAGCGTTCAATCTGCTCGTTGGGCAAGAGAAAGGAGACCATGGTGTAAAGACTAAGCTATCCCAGGGTGCACATGGAGTGGCACTGTGTGGAGGACTTGTATTTATGTGTGTGTATGGACTGTGTGTTTCTACAGCAGTGTTTTTGTTACTGTCCACAATGGCAGCTATTATTACCAAATCCCTCCCCCCAAAACCCTCCCAGGTCCATGTGGGCCGCACCAGTACCAGAAAGACAGTATTCGTGAGGCGACTGTGTGGATCTCAAGGGATTGAAGATTGAAGACGCATCCCGCACACTTTAAATCACCACCTTGGTTTGTGTGAAAGTGCAAGATCACACATCTAGTCTTGTTTATTGTTAGTTTGGTCATATTTTTGTTTTATTTTATTAATATTGATTTTTTTTTTTTTGTAATTAAAGTTTTACTTTTTTTAAATTTATCAATAAGATATTTACTGTAGCTCTTTTTTGTTTTTATTAAAAGCACTGTGTTTAGCTTTTAGAAGGGAAGAATACCCACTGAGAAAAAAAGATGAAATATCCAAAGCAATGAATACTTTGTAAAAGTCTGATTCATAGCTCTACTGGAAGGCAAGTCTTACAAGTACATTCCCATTAAACAGATGTTTTATCAGCTCCATTTTATATTTAAATCAGAAGGTATAATTTTTATCAAGACAAAATGCTACGTTTTGTAGCAATTTGATTTCAAACTGTCCAAATGGAAAATTAGCTATTTTGTTAATGCAGAAATCAAACCTGAGCCATAAGTTTTCCACCCCCCCCCCCAAAATGACGGATCTTGCATGGAGCTTTACTTGTTGAGTCCTGCCTGTATTATCATGAGGGCCCAGTGCATGTACATGCTTGTCAAAGCAGAAAGTTGTTGTAGAAACGGACTGTCGGATAGAAGAAAAGTTGAATGTTGAATGAGGGCTTGAGAAATGTTGATGTGAGATTTAGAAGGAAACTTTGGAATAGAGTTGGATACGACTAGATGGACTTGATGATTGGCGCTACTCTATATTAGCAACCATTCATGGACATTGGTTTGCTGTTATTCATATTTTCGTAGTGTCTTCATGAAGTAGGAAGGTTTGGTACACTGGTTTAAAAGCCAAGATGTTGTTTTGAGAAGGCAAATGAAAGTATGTTTAGGAGAATGAACAGTTTAAAGAAGGTTAAAGTATGTTATGACCACTTCAAAATGTCTGTAAAAGTTTGTAAATGAGAAGGGATGTACATTATTGAGAAGGACGGTGTACAGTATGTGGTGTAAAAATCAACTATTAAAAGAACAATAAAGGTCTGTGTAAGATTTGCATCTGACAACAGAGTTCTTCTCTTTCTTCTGATGCGAATTGCTGCTCTACACTACAACATAAACCCAGTTTTCCAAAGGCATGCGAGACATTACAAAACCTAAACTTATAACACATGCCGATGCGATTATGAGAAAGCTATCTTGAAATTGTTTCCATAAATTCCAAGTAGACAGGCACTCAATAAACAGACACGAATTCACCCATACGCAGGTTAATTGTCGAACTACTTGTGTGTTTTTTTCCGCTGACAATGAATCACTCAAAAGCTCTTTAAACAAATCCCCCAATGTGGGCCATTTTTAGCGTTTGGATGATTTTCATACTCTGAATCTGTGTCTTATCCAGTTCCACTGTCCTAAACCCCCTCTCTCCATTTCATCTAGAACTTGGCAGCTGCATAAAGAAAGTAAGTCTGTATTAAACAAATACTTGAATTTATCTCCGTGAACCCCATTCACTGATGGTATTGGCCTCTGGTAATATCTTTAGTGGGAGGCCCAAAACAAATGAGCTGTCAGAAGTCACTTAGCACGTCCGCTGATGCGCTTTGGAGTCGATTCGAATAACACACGATCGCTTTGTTTGTCTGACGGTCAATCAGAGGGCTTGTGTGTGAACGTTGACGACGGGTCTAAAGAATGCGATCGGTTCTTGTTTAAAGCTAATCTCAACAAATGAGTTCATGAATTGATTTTATGTGCATTAAGTCATTTGGCTCTTGGATGCTCAAAATGGCCTTTCTGTGCTTGGCAAAGCCACTTTTTAGTGGGTTCAGGTTTTATGGAGAAATTGCCTCATGTCTGCCTTTTAGGGATAACGGAATTCTCCAAACGTTTGTTCATTTTGCCCGAGGAGGCTGCCTGCTGTTGCTGATTTACTTTAATAAACACTAATAATGTAGACACATATCCTCTCCAGGGTCAGCGAATGGTCGTGAGCATTTACAAGCGAGTCGGGTTATCATAAAGAGGGTCTGTATTGTTAAGCAGCACTCAACATTTTTCCTCACTGTACGGGAGGAAACACAGCATTTATTGAGTCTACTGGGAGGAAGTCAAACAAACAGATGATGGTCAGTTTACAACTGCGAACAGACAAAACATTTACCAGTAATTGAGTCCATCCAGAAAGAGGTTTGGGGGAGGATGGCCGTTTCATAAAACCATCCTTAATTTAACAACATTTAGATCTAATTTTGTGTGTGAATATGGCCTGGCATTACACTAACGAAGACCTTGAAGAGCGCTACATGTTGTCTAAACAGCCACTTGAACAGTCGCTGAATTAGCACCTACCCCCTTAAGTCTCTAAACAAATGTAAGGACTCTTGGCTCCAGAGTAAATCATTATGGTTACATAAGTGAATGTGTCTTCACTGTGTGTCTCTTAGATGATTGGGGCTATGTAACGTTTGACAGACTAACAGAGTTTTAATCTTGCAATAAGAAGCTAATAGGTCAATGTCTTCATGTTGTTATAGGTGGTGATTGAGCCAGACAAACCTCAGGTGTAACAGATCTTTGGTTTGGATCACATCTTCATGCATTCAGGAAATCACATCTCAATGAAAACACCACCAAGATAACAAATGGTCAGATGTAAAATGGTAATTTTATGATGACTTTGAAGCACTGAAATTGCTTATATTACACAATATCACCATTATTAACCTAAAGGCACAGCAGAATGACAAAGCTCAGATGTGGTTTGGATGTCTTTTTTTGTTGTGTTACACACAGTTTGTTTCTGAAACCTGAACATAGGGAATAGACACACAGTATAGAGGCATCAAGGCACATCCAAATTCATTGTTATCATCACATCTTGCCTAATAAGACCTTTTTCCACCTGTTTTTTTCCATTTTTCCAGTATTATTCCATTTTTTTATCAACAATAATTATTGTAAATATTTGATTGGCTACTGACACACAGTTTGTTTCTGAAACCTGAACATAGGGAATAGACACACAGTATAGAGGCATCAAGGCACATCCAAATTCATTGTTATCATCACATCTTGCCTAATAAGACACCTTTTTCCACCTGTTTTTTTTCCATTTTTCCAGTATTATTCCATTTTTTTTATCAACAATAATTATTGTAAATATTTGATTGGCTACTGAATTTGTTTTAGATCATTAGCCACAAAGTTATGCTGACTTGGAAGCCTGTTTGAACCCGTTTCATGTGGTAGTATGGTCATACACAAATGTTAGGTCATTGACTGAATAGTACATTGACTTTATTCTCTTTCAGACACAAACATAAACAAAAGGTCTCGATATGTAGGACAAGCAGCACAATATTTATTTTATCATCGACTCTGTTGTCTTATTAGTAATTTGAGTTAGAGACTGACTGACATAAGCTTGCGTGCACTCACTTAGCACTCAGATACCCACTCTGGTACACTTTGAATGGTCTATGTAGAAAGAGCATGACTTCATTCACCCAGAGGTGCTACAGAGAAGAATAGCTTGACACACAAAACCAGCTTCCGAGCTTAAGCTGGGAACTGATGTCAACTTCTTATTAATGCTGTGAATCACACAATACTAGTCAAAGATTAACTTCCTATTTAATCATCCTTCCGGTTTCTTATACATTAAATTGTTCACATGCTACATCATGCTCAGGGATAAAGCCCTAACTACAAGCAACAAAAGTAAGCAATGACCTAATGTGGATATTTACACATGCTCTCTGCATACGTTGAAGCTGTAGTGTTTAAGCACATGACCACTGGTGGCCATCTTGGCATCACCAAGATTACTGTCGTTCTATGTAGGCAACAGGCATAGAAGTACAGGCAGCTACATGAAAGTACGAATGCATGAATGAATGCATGAATGAATGAATGCAAGAATGCATGCAAGAATGCATGAATGAATGAAATGGTAAGTTAAAAAATACAAAACACACACACGCACGTATTCCTATCATTATGGGGACATTCTATAGATGTAATAGATTTTAGGTAACACTTTACAATAAGGTGTCATTTGTTAACATTAGTTAATGTGTTAACTAATATGAACAAACAATGAACAATACATTTATTACAGTATTTATTCATCTTTGTTAATGTTAGTTAATAAAAATACAGTTGTTCATTGTTAGTTCACAGTGCATTAACTAACGTTAAACACAACTTGTGATTTTAACAATGCATTAGTAAATGCTGAAATTAACATTAACTAAGATTAATAAATGCTGTAGAAGTATTGTTCAAACTTAGTTCATGTTAATGCAGTTAACTAATGCTAACTAATGAACCTTATTGTAAAGTGTTACCAGTTTTTATACTGTACAAACTGTATTTTCTGTCCCCTTACTTTAACCCTACCCATCACACAAGGCTTTCTGCATTTTTAGATTTTCAAAAAACTCATGGAAACTTTGGAAGCCAAAAAAGGTCCCCATAAGGTCAAAATTTACTGGTACTATCCCGGTTGGGGTCACATTTGGTCCCCATTACGTAGGGAATACCAGGTAGACACAGACACACACATGCATACAACATATCTCTGGTCATTCTGGCTTCCAGGCCATGAAGCAATATGGAATGTATAACGTCTCTGGTGTCAGTAAGACTTCAACTTGTCTCAACCTTCTGTATTCCAAAACTGCAAAATGCGCCATTCCTGTCAATCATACAACCAACGTTGTCCAAGACAGAGATGGGTCAAATAGGGTCAACACGTTTACTTGCTAAAGTGATCAAATCGAGATTCCTATCATTTGAATGGTATTTGAAATAGTTATTCCCAAATATCACTTACTGCATAAATTTGGATATTTGTTTACAGGCTATGATGCTGTAAAATGTATAACATTTTCAGTTTATGCAAGAGGATCTATTCCTGACAGGAGTTACGGCCAAACTATGAGTCAGTTCTGTCAGTGAGGCGGACACCGTTCCAGGAAATCTCCCATTTTCAGTTCTCCCTTTTCATGGGTGATTGCAACATATTACATTTCCATTATTATTAATGGTTTAGTTATGTATAAAATTACATTTAGTAGACCCTTATGCTGGTCTTTCATGCTGCACCAAATGGTTTATATATTTTAATGATTTTATATACACACACAACATATAGCTACACAGTTATTTCATCGTTTAACTGTATTGATCTCTGTTTGTTCTCTTGTGTTGTAGAAACCACATTTAATTATCTAAAATTACTGTTGCTTATTGTATTGTTGTGCATTGTCGTTAAATCTCAGGACCACACCTACTGTACTCTCAACTTATGAAACAATTACATAAAGAACAGAGCAGTCTTAAAGTAAATGTGTGTATATTAGCTTGCTAATACACCAACTGACGTAGCACAATTACTTAAGCATTAATGACAGTGTAGGAAGATACTAGATTTTGTCAAATGTATGAAACTGCAAAAACTGCTGATGTACTTTGTAGGTGTGACATTTGTGATTACCCATTTTATTTTTGAAAACTTTCTTTGGTCACACTTTATTTTAAGGTCCAATTCTCGCCATTAACAAACCATTAACTACATTTTTTCCCTTAATAAACTCCTAATTTGCTGCTTATTAATATTAGTAAGGTAGTTTAAGCTTAGGTATTGGGTAGGATTAGGGATGTAGAATATGGTCATGCAGAATATGTGCTTTATAATTACTAATAAACAGTCAATTTATGCAAATAAGCAACTAGTTAATAGTGAGAATAGTGAGGTACTAAAGGGTTACCCTTTCTTTTAGATATTCATGATTGATCATCATAATATTTGCATAATGAGTTCTGATGGTTTTTTTCCCACATTTATTTTCATAAATGCAAATTATGAGTAATTGTTTTCTTTCAGAAAGAATTACATTAGAAAGGTGACAGATAGTGTTCAGAACATGAACACACACAACATTAAAAAAAATACGCATTATAGGACTATTATAGGACCAAATAAAACCAGTAATAGATATTCTCTCCACTCAAATAAATACTGTGTAAGATAACATTAAATAAAACTTGCTAATGTAACTTATAATTTTAGCCTTTTGTTTTCCTTCAGGTAAAATCAGCAAATATGTGCATGTTTTGAGTAAATTTAGTAGCATGACATCACTTGGTACACTTTGAGGAAAGATTTTGATTTGGTAATACTTTCATCACACACTATTGCACAAAACACAGTGTTCTGCAGCTTCAGTCGAGTGAATTATGTGTTTTATTACAAAAGCAACCAGATCCTGCTGTACTTTCATTTCCTCCTCAAATACCCGATGGCTTAGAAAAAAGTTTAAAGATGCGGCTTGAATTTTGGGCTTGACCTTTGGTCTAACGTTGTGTTTTCATCCACCATCAGTTATACAGTCACAAGGATAAAGCCTTCTATGTCTGTACACAAACACTCAGCGTTGCATCTGGAATAACAAAATGTGCACGTAGCCCTCGTCTTACACACACTATCTCCCTCGATGTTACCTTTGCCTTATGTAACATACTACATAGATTTTGACTGCATCTGGTAGCGATTCCACAGGCTTGCGAGACTTTGTGTAGAGCCTTATCTTTTGGTAAGAATCACATAAACACACACTCATTGCAGAAAAACAAAATGCGGCCACTACTGTGCTGTATTTTCTATTGGTCTTCACTGCTACCTGTGACCCAGAGACTTGTGGGTAGCTTAACATTAAACTTTCCAACTCTTCACAACTATAAATTCAATTCTCTATATCACTTTGAATCAGTCTAATGATTTGCTCTGTTGACCTGAACCACAACAGGTCATAACGTTTGGTCATGTTCAACTCAAAATTAACCAAAACCTGTTGTTACATGTACTTAAAATCAGTTTAGAAATACTTTTTGTTCATGTGACAGAAGCAGAAACCTTCAGAAAATTGAAGAGGGATATAGGAATATATCTCAAATAATACAAACACAACATGGTTACACTTTATTTTAAGGTGTCCTTGTTACAGTGTAATAATACATTTAAGTACTCAGTAATATTAATTAACTACTATATGGTTAGAGTTAGGATTAGGGTTTGGTTTAGGGTTATTTGATGTAATTATGCATAAGTTATTGTTATTATAATAGTAAGTACATGTAAAATGTGTAACAAGGCACCTTAAAATAGCGTTAGCCACAACATATACACAAGCTTTTAATATTAGAAATGATATGCATTTAATAATTACATGCATCATGAAATGTTGCAATCAATGGAAGTACAACAAAATGTGTAAAAGCCACAAAATGTTTTTATGCATTCATTTAAAATAATAATAAAAACTGACATGAAATGCCCAAATGTGCTGAGAACAAATAATTTAAAAATATTTTTAAAACACTATAGCAAGTTACATTTTTAATGCAACATTTCACGATGCATTTCATCATATCACAAAATGTCTTGAAAATGACAAAAATACATGTTTTTCAATTTCATTTTACACAAATAGATTGTGTCTGTCTTCATTATGCTCATGCAATGTCTTTTTCATCATTACTTTTCTCCATTATATTCCTCCCAAAGTTCATTCAGATGATAAAAAGTGAAGGTAGCCAAACAACAGAAAACCTTCTCACATGTGTATCTTTGTAGAAAGAGTTTGATGTGAACAGTTTGTGTCAGTTTTATGATTATGAAAGTGCTCATGCAGGGCTGATGGCATCAGCTTATAAAACAACAGACATTCGGCTCTTCTTAAATGCACTTCTGGCACAAAACGCACCATAAAACAGACCAAAGCTTTTAAACAGAGCAAAAAGATTCTACTGAAACCATGATCACTGCCAGACCATCCATTACAATTCCATAGAATTCCTCCCTAGAATCTAAAAATAGTCATTAACTATGCAATTTCTGGAGAAAATTGAGATAAAGTGCCATATTTAGAACAGAGATGTTGAGATTGGGGTTGTTTGGAGATGAGGGTGACTCAGGGACCGGGTGGAGTCGGACAGCGAGATCTATTGATTGAACCAGACCCAAATCAAACACACGCAGCACTGGGGGGGTCTGTTTTCCCTGTAAGAGAATCATTCTCTCTTCCTGTTGAAACAGATTTAGAGCTTTAAACTGTGATGAAGACCCCGCACTATTGTTCTCCTGTGACCTCAGCGTCCACCGACTCCAACCTGTCTGTTCTGTGGGCCCAGAGGGACTCCAAAATACAGGAAAATGAAGAGAATCTCGCCGTTTTACACAGTCAGGGAATATTTTCCAACTACGTAGACAGACAGCAACCTCAAAGGAATCTTTCCCTTTCACTCTCTTAGAAACGAATGGTTCTGAGGATCTGGTGTGTTACACAAGTGGTCTGGAGCCTCTTCCAGGCCAACACTCTCAATCTGTCTCATGGACAACATCAAAGAGAAAAGAATCAGTCCTGAAGCTCAAATTATGTGTTCCTGACGTGACCGCAGAACAAAGACAAGACTGAACAGATCTCAGCCATGTCATCAGGTGCTCATCTCTCTCTAAATGGGTTTGGCTGTAGTGTCTGTCTGTATTAGTCTGTCTTTCTATATATGTTCTTATCTCCATTTTCTCCTCCCTCTAAAAAACACCATGATGCATCCAGAGTATCTTCCAGCATCGTTCCATCCCAAAACATCTCATCTTTCCATCTCTTTCTAAATAAAATTACTAGGCAAGGCAAGGCAAGGCAAGTTTATTTGTATAGCACATTTCATACACAATGGTAATTCAAAGTGCTTTACACTATTGAAACTATCCTTATTATTTTAGACTTAATCAAACTCCCAACTAGCTTGACAGAGTGGAGAATCTGTTTGTCTGACCAATGGAAGAATGGAACTGAAATAATTTACTTTTGCAATGTTTCATTATAATACAAGTGGAAAAGAAATTACATGAATTTTATGTTCACTTTAAGTGTAAAATCTCTTTAGGTGTTCTTTGAGTAGTTTTATGTAGTGACAGATAAAATTAATCCATTTTATATTTGCATTTTGCCATTAACTAAATAATGCAAGTTCAAATAAACAAAACAAAACGAAACAAAAATAAAAATATCATTACCTAAAGCCAAGTACATTCTCAAAATGAATCCAGAATGCTAATATTGCATCCTGGACTGACACTTTAACTATGACAACTTTCCCAGAAACCTAAAACGTAAACCCAGGTGTTAAAACATGGATGTTTGGTCATTTGAAAAGCCAATTTAACAATTTCTCAAATAAAGGTGACCATAAAGCAGGGATTTCAAACTCCTGGAGGCCACTAGAAGTGGTGTTTTCATCTCGGGACAGTTGACCAGTCAAATGCAAGTGTTTTTACAACCACAATATTTATCAAGTAATAGCATATTTATAGTTATTCATGCATGAATGGACCTCAGAGTTTCGGGCTTGTATTTTCCTCATTCCTTGCATACTGCTCTGCACTTAGTGGATTAATGACACTTGAGATTGTGTTCCTTGAGAACAGTTTATTCCTTGTATCAGTGTCCAAATCACTACCTATATAGTGCATTTAGAATTCACTGAGTGAACATTGTCATCTAATTTGCCCACTGAGATGATGACTGTCAGATCAGAGTGACAATAATGTTACTTCCAAGAGTTAAAGGCCTAGTGTGTGATAAGATGATGCCATTTGATTTGTATTGCAAATCCAGCATCTTCCAAGAGAAAGTAAGTTTATGCTAAGCTGTCAGTTTGTGGGAAAGTGAGTGTTGTGTCTGTTTGAGGCTGTGGTCAGCAGTCAGTGAGCTGAACTGCAGAGTCATCTTCCGTGCTCTGAAATGTTTTAGCCTACAGCAGTGATTCTCAGATAAACCTCCCAACATGCATTGCTGGGAAGGCAGATAAGATTCATAATTCCGCTGTCCATGAATCAGTGACCACAGCAGAGCAAACTGGTGAAAGAACACAGAGACGGCCAAAGCAAATCAACAGAGACAGAACAAGAGTTATCAAACAGCGGAGGTCTGAGAGAGAGAGAGAGAGAGAGAGAGAGAGAGAGAGAGAGAGACATAGATGTACAATACATATGTGTACTATTTGTAAGCAGTCCAGCTGCAATTGCTTTGGCAATACAAATGTATAATTTTTGTCATGCCAATATAGCACTCTTAAATTGAATTAAAATTGAGAGAGCGAGAGAGAGAGAGAGAGAGGGGTAAAAAGAGGGCAAATCAATGCACAGTAAATTAAATAGTCAATAAAAATAATTAATATAGGCTACTGATGAACTCACATAACTTGTCAAGAACAAGCCTGGGTCATGTTTCACACACAAAAAATAAACAAATAAAAAATAAAATAAAATAAGCACAATTGATCTTAAATATTTCATTAGTATTACATTTTATTAGCTTTATTGTACAAATTAAAAGAAAAATCAATATTTCAATTTCAAAGTACTTATCTTGGTAGTATTTAGTATATGCTGCCTTTAAAATCTGCAATGTTTTTAATTTATGTAACAATGAATAATTGTAACAAATAATTGTTTTTTTAACTTCAAACTATTAATTCTGTCTTAAATTGTCCATAATATTTCTATAACCAAATTTACAGTTATATTTCATTACGTTCTGCTTACAATAGAAAACAAAAACAAAATGAAAAAATGGTTAAGAGTTTTTAAAATCTATGGTCTTAGTAATAGGTTTTATTTTCTTAAAACAAACATATACATACACACATATATATATATATAATAACTATATATGTGACCTCAGCATGTTTTTGTGACCTTAATATCAAAAGAACAATCATTCAATCATGTATGCATGAAGATGCTGACTTTCCATAACTGAATTAATGGTCTGATCAGTGAGTACAGCGTGTATGACACTATTTTGCACACTAGTGCTGCTATGCAGGGTTTGCGTGTGAAAGGTTTCCCTCACTGGAGTGCTGCCATTGCTCGAAGCACAGTTCTGCCTTATTCACCTGTTGAGTCAGCCAGTCACACACAACCTCCAATTTCACCTCACACTGCCACCAGACAAAAGACAAACAAAAAAACAGACAAAAAGAGAGTGAGCGAGTCACCACAAAAGAGAGCAAACGTTTAGAATAAGAGTGACAAGGTAGAGAGAACAGAAATCTGGATATAGTTAGCAGAATAATCACAGCATAACTCTTCAACATGGTTGCATAACGCCTTTAACGGTTCTCCTACCCGCACATGTGCCCCGGCCGTACAAACAGTTTGCCTAAACACTTCAGCATCTGTCCGCACAGTAGCACACTGCGAAGTGTAAACTACAGCAGAAGAGCCTGTTATCTAACCGCTCCTCAGAGCTCCTACAAACACAATGTCCTCCCGGCTCTCTGGCTCTACAATAACACGACTGAGACCTTCTCAACAACCTTCAGATGCAAACGCAGCAGCCAAAACAGTCTGCAAGGCCACAGTTTCCCATCTGTGCCGTTCTGGAGAAAAACATGTTTGTGAAGACCTTTAGCATGTCAATATGTCATATGAAAAACATTTTAAAGCTTATTATTAAGGGAGTAGTTCACAAAAATGACTACAGTGACATTTTTGTGCTCTCTGTCGTCACTCTTACTCTGAACACTCACTCTCTTTTGTCATTTACTCTGAAAATGTACTTTAAATTTTATTTATCTTATTTATTGAAGTTGTAAATATTAATTCAGTGTTTCTAACAGTGTTTGTTTGTTTATTGCCATTTTTATCTTTTAGAAGCATACAATGGTTTCATAATTCATGTTTGAGGGATTTATGTTATGAAATGTGCACAAACATGGAGGTTTCTTCAAGTAATGTGAACATAGCAGTCCTTGTTTAACTCAAATCAAAAAACACCATTTTACTGTCGTTTTATAATATTTATAAATATCCTGAATTTGATTCTTTTATATTCTCAGTGTTTTTTTCATTTCCTTTAAAAGCTTAAGTAATTTTGTGCCTTTATCATTTATTAGTTTTCTTTTATATATTTCTGCATGGTTTTATTTTTTACTTCAGTTTCAGTTGCAAGCACTTCTCATAAACTGAAATTAGAATTTTTTCCAGAACTGCAAAAAGTTTAAGAATTATATTTTAACTTTATTTCAGTTACCCAAAATGATTTTTACGACTTTTAGTTACGGATTATGAAATTTATACTTCAGAATTTTACATTTAATGTGTTACTTGCCGTTTTTATAATAATATCTGAAATTAGTCATTTCTGAGTGAAAATTGTTTCTAGACCATTTTTATTTTTATTTCAGTATGTGATATATTTAGTCAACAATCAACAATCACAGGACTTCACAGCAATTTATTCCTCTTTTGGCCAAACAATAAAATAAAAGATCTTTTTTTTTTTAGCTACACTGAAATATGGCCATTACATTTGATTACACTCTAGTATTATAACGGTCACATATCTACTGTTGGTTTTCTTCCAACAGGGTAAACACACACTCAGTTTTGACTCAAATTATGTAAGTTAGAGACAGCAACCGCCTGTTAACTGCTATTCTGTATCAAGTAATCTAGTATATAGGTGTTTTCCATCCATAACCATATGCCAGACACAAAACTGTTATTGTTTGATGGGTAAAATATTCAGAAATGCAGCAGATGATGGAGCCGCTCTCTCAAAACTCTTAAATTAGTGGGCCTTATTCGCCAAATATTCCTTTGTGGTAGATTTCGATTTATGAGTTAAAAAGGTCTGTGGTTAACGTTATTTGAAGAGATTGTCCAGCTGCTGTGTTTCTGATAAGACGCAAGATACTATATAAGGACTACTGAATCGACAAGCACAAATTCACATTTTCTGGAAGTTTTTTTTTTTTTTTTTTAGCAATCTGCCTTTTTTAGAAGCCCACATAGGTTTCATAATTCACTTTTGAGGGATTTATGTTGTGAAATGTTGACAAAACATGGATGTCAACTCAAAGTAATGTGAACCGCAGACCTTGTTTTACTCAAATCGAAAACCACCAATCTAAAGTGTTGTTTTAATATTATTTATATAGTTGTATAATATTATTAATAGCTTTTTTTGGAATTTTAAGAACTCGTTACATAACGCTTTTGACTCTCAAAGCATCTAATATGTTCAATTTTAATTTTAACATATTGGCTGTTTATTAGTACTTATAAAGCACAAATTCTGCATGACCATATTCTACATCCCTAATCCTACCCAATACCTAAACTTAACAACTACCTTACTAACTATTAATAAGCAGCAAATTAGGAGTTTGAGGCAAAAGTCGAAGTTAATGATTTGTTAATAGCGAAAATTGGATCTTAAAATAAAGTGTGACCAAAGGTTTTCGTAATTGTATGTGCTTTTGTCATTTTATTCATTTGTTTTTTAATATACCTATATAGCTTTATTTTTTTAATTTCAGTTTTAGTGATTATGGTACTTTTTTTGCAGTTAGTTGTCAATGCAACATTTCTAAAGTTTTTAACATTTACATTTTATTTCCATCAGTTCCATCACAACAGAAGTCCTCCTGGACAAAACTTGCAGTCAAACTCAACACAGCAGTGGCCGTAAAGGTGTATCCTAAAAGATATATTCCCACCTGTAAGGTTAGCCAGATGTAATTTCATCCGAAGGGACTTTTGGCCTGCATGCGTGCAAAGAGGTCTTTGCTCCCCTTTGCAGAGAATAGACCCGGGGATGCTGTGACCTGATTTCTCTGCTCTCAGTTTCAAGTGCGATTGCTCAACTTCAAGTCTGTTTGTGCGCCAAAGCAACCTCGATGTCTTCACAATGCAACATCTGCAAGATCTCACAAACACCTTGTAAACAACCTTATTCTGTCAACACAGCTTTGTGGGGATCTGATCATTTCACTCAAGAAATTCAGATGAAAGAAGGCCGCACCTGAAGTTAAAAGACAATTTTGGAGAAATATACCATGAGACCATGAAATCAAAATACATTCGGTGAAACGTGAGTTACAAAGAAGTTGTGCTGTTTAAAAAAAAAAAAAAAAAAAAAAAAAAAAAAAGGGCCAAACGGGACTCTTATCATGTGAAAGGTTGCATTTTCAATTGCAACTCTTTATTTTTATGGTTCCACTTGTCATGGGTTTGATTCAGGGATCACTAGTGAAACATGTACGCATTAAATGCACTCCATGTTGTTTTAGATAAACATGTCTGCTAAATGCTTGAATGTAGGTGACCCAAGAACTCTAGTGTTGAACTGGAGGCTTGCACAAGGCTCTTAACCCCATTTTGAGTTGGAAAACTAGCTGTAAACAGCATATGGAACTTATGATAAACCAAACAGACCTACTTCAGATAACACACTCGGTCTCTCTTTCTGTTGCTTTTCCTCACACACTGAAGTAAACACACTGAACAATGCATCAGTCTTTGACTTATCAGAGTTTCAGTATCTCAAGCTTAAACAGACACACAAACAATGAGCCTCCCACTGTCCTTGATGGGTGCAACACTTTGCCCTGCGCTGGTGGAATAAAAACAATAACAGTGTTGCCATGGAGACCAAACCAACAATTCCATCCTTCATGACTCCTTCGAATTTTTTAAATGTCCCTGCATTACTAATTCATTGCAAGACCTCGCTGCAGGTACTGATAAGATGATAAATGTGCAACAAAAGGATATTTAAAGACTCATCCCTAGATACCAGAATTATGTTTTCTCATTTCAGTAGATTATGTTAAGGCCAAAAGAAATGACTTTTTAAAACTTTAAAACTCTATGCTCTCTGTGGCACAATGGCTATTAGAGGCCTCTTTAAGTAGAACAAAAGTAAATTTAACCTCTTTGAATTCAAACTATCATTCGCCTTAATTTGATTTCAGTCCATATTTCCATTCATGTGGTTTTTAAATCCTGAACAACTTGAATATTAATTAGAATATGAACTCGCCTTCTTATTCATAGCAGGCTATTAAACTGAATATTGGTATCAGTTTTGTTAGTTACCTACAATTAACAACAGTTTATTAATTTAAAAAGCTGAAATAAAATATAAAATGTTACATGAACATTAGAAATGTTGTCTTAGAAAAATGAGAAAACTAGAAAAGTATGTACTTAAATTACTGAATTAAAAATAAAAACTGAATAGAAAAACGAAAGCACAAAATTATTAAAATGGCAACTAAAAATATAAAACAAAGCTAATTCAAAATATTAACAAATAGCATAATAGTATTTAGATGATAATAAAATAACCCTGATTGGTATATTATTATTATTATATCTTCATTTTAACACACATTGCATGGCAGACCAAATAAAGCGTAATTTCTTATAAAAATGTGTGTTTTGAGTTAAAATGTTAAAATATGCTCCTCATTCTGTTATCTCTATAGAGTGGGCTAATCAATATACTCAAACTGCTTAAAAGGGGTTTGAGTTATTTTCAATGTTCACTTATGAGTCACTTATAATCTTTCTCTTCTTCGGCTTGCTCCCTTTCTTATCAGGGGTCTTATGAGTAACTTATGTCATGTGAGAATGAAAAAATAACCCCTTGAAATGACCAGTCAGCAACATGTTTAACCCCAGGTCATTCCAGGTGGATGTTTATTTGTAATTAGTCATTTAAATGGATACTGTTGTCTATGTTAATTTGCTCCTGTGAACCCGATTCTTAAACTGCATCAGTATCTCATTCATTAGCATTTAAGTCTGACAGAATATGTAAAGGGAAACCCTGCCAAAATATTAACAAATAGCATAATAGTATTTAGATGATAATAAAATAACCCTGATTGGTATATTATTATTATTATTATTATTATATCTTCATTTTAACACGCATTGCATGGCAGACCAAATAAAGCGTAATTTGTTATAAAAATGTGTGTTTTGAGTTAAAATGTTAAAATATGCTCCTCATTCTGTTATCTCTATAGAGTGGGCTAATCAATATACTCAAACTGCTTAAAAGGGGTTTGAGTTATTTTCAATGTTCACTTATGAGTCACTTATAATCTTTCTCTTCTTCGGCTTGCTCCCTTTCTTATCAGGGGTCTTATGAGTAACTTATGTCATGTGAGAATGAAAAAATAACCCCTTGAAATGACCAGTCAGCAACATGTTTAACCCCAGGTCATTCCAGGTGGATGTTTATTTGTAATTAGTCATTTAAATGGATACTGTTGTCTATGTTAATTTGCTCCTGTGAACCCGATTCTTAAACTGCATCAGTATCTCATTCATTAGCATTTAAGTCTGACAGAATATGTAAAGGGAAACCCTGCCACTTTCTGCTTGACTTCATAAAACTGGTTCAGCAAGACAGCAGTTTCTCTGCTAGCATCCTGGGTGTGGAAGTACATACAAAAACTTGACAAAAATAAACAATTTTTCATCTTTTTATCTTACAAGCATACCATCTCCTTTAGCTAAAAACAATGAGACCGCAAGGCTTAAGTAACACAAACAATCAGGCAGTTAAGCACAGATAATTATCATTATTACTACACCAGAAGGCGGAATAAATGTAGTTTTAAAGATCAGTCTCAACAATCAGGCAGTCAGGTGCAGATCACTATCATTACTATCACAATGGAGGGATGAGTAATCGAGATTTTAAGATCTAGGCGATAGAGAGCACTGTATTCCCCGTTACGGGGGAGTTTTAACAGCTCAAGTCATTCACACACATGTCTGGATCCAGCTGCTACAGTAACAGCTGGTGAGTGCATTACTGCCATCACAGACACAACAAGCCTCTCAGAGCGAGGAGCACAGGAAGCCCTTGATTAAAACACTTCCTGTCTCGCAGCCTGGAGCATGAGGGAGCATTGTGGCATTTGCGGTGTCGTTTTTTCTTGTAGTGAGAGAGTATATCGGCAGATTAACTTCCTGATGTAGTTTATTAGAGCAATATGAAACCAGTTCTGCTTAGGCTACATAGAAGCAATGATGTAGAAACACTGCAGGGCTGGAAGAGCCAGGGAACAGCATAAAAGGACTCAAATATCAGGCTTTTAAACTTAGTTCACAGAGCAGGGTTATTATATGAAAACTAAGAGGAATATTACTAGTAAAAATAAATTTAAAAAAATTAAAAATAAAATAAACTCATCACATGGCAGAATAATCAGAGTCATGTCAGAAAGCACGTCTCATATTTTTATGAAGCGAGATGCCAGTAAGTTTATTCATACTGATAACAGAGATGTCAGTGCATCACATTACTATGAGTGTACAGGCAGACAGAGTCAATTTACATTTTCTGAAAATTAAACTGCTATTGTGTGTCTGGGGTCTGACTGTTATGCAGCTTTGGTTCTGCATGAAAAAATGAGGAAATTTCATGTCAATTTAAACTTTGTCATTATGACAGTAAGAGTCCAATTTTTTTATTGGTCATGCAAGAAAGTCTACAAGCAGAAGATGGGTTACACTTTATTTCGATAGTCCACTTTCTAGAAGACATTCTACTAACTTCGCAACTACATGTCAACTAACTATCATTAGCTCTATAACTATCACAATCATCATTTGATACAATGCACTTATTGCGTACTTACCTGATTTTACATTGTACTTATATTTAAAAAGCCATGCATGCAATTACATCTGTAATTGATTTCTGTAATTACATTTATAATTAAACTGTTGACCCAAACCCACCCTTAAACCTACCCATACCACCAAACCTGTCCCTAACCTTACTTGTATCCCACCTCAGTAGCAGCAGAAGTGTTTTGCAATACAATACGAACACCATAAGTACATTGTACTTATTTTTGATGTAAGTACATAGTTAAGGCGCCCTAATATAAAGTGAGACCGGAGCATTAGTAGACTGTTAAGTGGTTGGGTTAGGGTTAGTAGAATATATTGTATTGGCAAGTATTCGCAAGGTTATTTAGTAGAACGTTTGTTGTGGAGCCATCAAAATAGTGTATTTTCCAAAAATCATAAACAGTGTATCATCTTCTGGTAACAGACACAGCTTCCTTCTTTTTAGATTTACAGGTAAACTCTGGCCATGTCCTATTGGTTCCTCAATTTATACTATGAATTAAAACTAACATATGTGACCCTGGACCACAAAACCAGTCATAAGGGTCAACTTTTTCGAAATTGAGATTTATACATCATCTGAAAGCTGAATAAATAAGCTTTCCATTGATGTATGGTCTGTTAGGATATTTAGCCGAGATACAACAATTTGAAAATCTGGAATCTGAGGGTGCAAAAAAATCTAAATAGAGAAAATCGCCTTTAAAGTTGTCCAAATGAAGTTCTTAGCAATGCATATTACTAATCAAAAATTAAGTTTTAATATATTTACAGTAGGAAATTTACTAAATATATCATGGAACATGATCTTTACTTAATAACCTAATGATTTTTGGCATAAAAGAAAAATCAATAATTTTTGACCCATACAATGTATTTTTGGCTATTGCTACAAATATACCCCAGCGACTTAAGACTGGTTATGTGGTCCAGGGTCACATATGTCCATAAAATAAAAAATAAAAATGTAAATAATAAATGAATAAATAACTTGAAAACCTACTGAAATTTTGCATTAAAAAAGTACATTTGAAAACGCTAAACTATAATAACCTTGGTGCAAACATAGTGTTTAACATTAAAGAATCATTGTAAATTTATGTGGAAAAAGCTGTGGGAGTTTAAAAGCGGGAATACACTGAATTGTATTTCACAACGGGAATCTAAGAGGCGCCTGAAACCATATAAATGTCACATCATAATGTGGTGTTCTAGGCGTTGAACTGTGGCCAACATCGTCTTTGTCTTCTTGACTGTACAACGAGCAGAACGTCTGGGGAGTCTCGGTCTACTTTTATAGTTGTCTGTTTTACGTTTTGAGTCACTGTCAGATCGGCAACAGATGTTCTCGCAGCAAAAGTGACTCAATCTATATCATAATGTCTGCCAGGCAGGAAACTTCTGTCATCGCTTTTTTAAACAGAGGAATCGCTGGTGTGATCAACTAAATGATTCTTCCCCGTCACTCTCTCTATCCTTTCGCCGTCTCACAACATTGTGTCTCACTAGATAACATCATGGATAAACGATATTAACATATTTGGGCACTTAAAATGAAGTTTCATATTGTTCAATGTTTTACTTTATCTTGGGTAGTCAAGATCTAAGTCAGACTGTACATCTGTAAACTCTGGGTTAATATTCTTATTTGCATATTTGTAACACTTATTGGACGATATATACACAACTGTGATTAGAATATATTGGAATATTGATTGTAATATATGCAACTGTTTGTTGCATATATGTGGCTGTTTTAAGTCTACTGAAATGCGCAAAAACAAACATTTCCATGTCAGACACTGAAACCAAGTTGCATGAGGAAGTTTCTGTGACTGTACCAATCTCATAAATATTTAATGAGGTGAGCACTGAGGCTATTCTGATTGGTTGTCCAACCTCTTTTCAAAATCTGCTGTTTTAAAAGACCTAAGGTTACGTGTACTGACAAAAACCCTACAGAGACAAAAGCCAGTCAATTCATTGTAAGCCTCAATATTGACAATACATGTTTATGCTATTTGAGGGAATGCCTTGTTTTTTGGAACCGGACTGCCCGGTCATTGCTTGTTATTACTTATCAGTGCTTTCCAGGACTCAAACACTGTTAAATAACAGATCTAACCCTGCAGGAACAAAACTCAGTGTACCATCTATCAATACACCACAGTGACAGAGAAAGAAACAACGTTATTGATGAATTGAAATGGTCTCATATTGCATGAGGGCACATTGGTATATTTAGACACGCATTACGTGATCATGTCTGGATTTGCGCTAGGTTGCAGTGCCATAGGCTTAATTCTAGCCATGCAGTACAGCTGTTCCAGTTAAGTATGTCATCGTAGGTGAACCAGAAATATACTAGTCCTTATCCAATCCCAGCTCCCCATGAACCACATTTGGCATGTATATCTGAACAAGGAATCTACCAGAAAAACGAACCCAGCGAATGGATCTTTTATATTTAGATTCTCTCCATAACACGCGGGTGAATGTGTGCTTTATCTTTTTTTACAGTTTCGCTGTCATGACATTATAGGTTGTTCTCGGCCGGTCCGGTCACCCGACAGAATGCGCCAATGGGTTTTCTCTCCAACTTTGTATGCCGTTCTCTCTATTTACTATCACTTAATCTTTCTGCTGTCTGGCAAACAACAATGAGTCATTTTTGTTTATTTTAGCAGATACTGCTGGGGCCGGCAGACCTGTGAAGTGCTTTGTTCAAGGTTTAGCCCTCATCATTGAGTGTTCAAAAAGATATAGCAAACAATAGGGCTAGTGAGAAAATACAGTTGTGTCAATTCTAATCGAAAAGACAAAATGTTTGATAGCGAATTTATCTTTTGAGCATGATGGTCAGATAAGACACTTACTGTATATATACAAAAGTTTACTGTTTTCCTACCTGCTTCTCCTGTTTGGAGTATAAACCAGATTTACAAGACTGAAGCACCTAGCATTAGTCAAAGTTTGTGGTTTGCATTTGCTTTATCTGTTTTACTTTCATACAACTCACTGGAGTTTCCAGGTGAAATAAACACTAGTGGCTGTAAAATTTCTATTAATTTTCCTACAAATCAATAAAGGGGAAGATTATCAATTAATGTAGACTTATTTTCACGTGGTTCCTTGAACAATACTATGCTATGATTTGTAAACTAATACATTCTGACATATCCAGCTCCATATGTCTGCCTTTTCTAATATTGTAAACTTGCTCAGTAGCTCACCTGGTACAGTATTGCATTGGTGCTCGGGTACGATAAATCATGATACAAGAGCTCAAAGACTTATAGAAGCAAGCTAAAATGACACGGTTGCTTCATCAATGTGTTTTTTATTTCACATATGCTTTTGTTAGCACTACCAGGTTTCGGGTCAGATTCACATTAATGTGCTTCAATAAAACTGAACACATTTTTAACGTCACTCACTGGACATTTCAGTTTGAAAGTGTTGTGAAATGTGAAAGCAGCAACAATATTTTTTTATGGATATGTCACCAGAAATTTTGCCATAGGTTGCCTAGCATCTAGCATTGAGCTTGCTCTTAGCTTTAGCAGAAACATGGTTCCCTGGTCATGTGCTGTGAAATTGTATATGCTTAAAGAGAAAGTGTATAATTTTTGCACCACTAGTGCAAATTGCACTATTATCAAAAATTTCTTTGCTGTTAAATTATTGGTATATCATTTTAATGTCACATCCCTGTGAGGAACCTTCATTTTAAACTAACACTGCAAGATCCAATAACTACAATGAACTTCTTTTTACCAATACCTGCACGACATCCAGCCAGCATGAAGCAATAGCCAGTGTAAATAAACCCAAAGCTATATTGAATCAAAACATCAGATGTTTTTTGTCTGAAATGTTTTACGTTGCATTATGTAACTGTACTAAAAGGTATACACAAATAAGAGGATTACCCTTGTTTACACAGAATTTGACAGACCTGAACATGAAATGTAAGACAACTTAATTGCTGTGTGTTGTTAGCTCAGGTGAAAGGAAGTGGACAAATAGACAAGGACAAAGCAAAGCAGACAGCCTGATCTTCTTCCACATTTCATGTTCAGCTTGATTATTGAGTGGTGATTAGATATAAAGAACATGGAGGAAGGGAACAGGGTAGCCCAACAGTTTGTTACATCCTGTTCATTACCACAGGACAGAAGTGATAAGGTCAGCATTGCGAAGTAACTAACTACAGTTACCAAAGCTACTAACTTAACATTTTCAACAGCTCATCAGTTTATTAATAGTCTTCAAAAAAAGTGCATCTTTTCCAGTTAATAAATAACCTCTGCTAAAACATCATATCTTCAACTCATTGAAAAGTCAGATTCATTTTAATACATAAGATTGTAAAAAAAAAAAAAAAAAAAAAAAGCCACAAAAATTTATTTTTCTCAAATCACAAAATATGCTTTTCATCACTACAACTAATTTATAGTTGTTTTGTGCAAATTTATCTGTGGAAGAATAAATGCTGTTACTTATTGGAATTTGACATAACTGTTTTAAAAGTTGCAAATTCTATCTAAAAGTGATACATTTTAAAGTGTATTGCTTCTTTTCAAAGTAGTTAGCTACATTGTGTTAGTTTTTCAAGAGTTGAAAAAGTAGCTTGGCAAGCTGAAGTAGCTTCCCCCACTAAACTGTGGTTTACAGCAAATGCATGCTTACATTTGTCTACTTTTTGTACACACACACACACACACACACACACACACACAGGCACATAATCACACTAAAACCCCTCCAGTTCCCAGGAGAGGTCTTGGGAAACACACATGCTCAAACACACAAAGCAATCATTTACATTTATCGAAATCTCCCATGCAAACCGATTGTATTTGCGGTGGGACAGGACTTCCCTAGCAGCGCTCACATCACACGTGTCTTTCTGTCACATGTGTCACGCGCTTAGACACACTGCAGTTACATGGATCAAGGCTTATGTTTGGCCCGGTCACCACTACCATCAGTAACCCAATACCGCTGCTGGTCTGCAAATGGAAAACACACATGCCAGTCTTCTGAATGTTTGCCTTTCATCTTTTGTGTGTGTGTTTGACGGGATGTTATTCGTTCAGTTTGTGTACAAAGGTTTTTATTTCATATTAGACTTGCATGCTTAAAATATCGCTTAATTGTAAATAAATCTGCACACTTATGGTTTTCATGCAAATTTTACACATACTGTTTTTGTATGTATGTTTAAAGCCTGTTAGAGACTCATGCCATCTTCACAAAGAATGAAAATGAATCGCTAAGAGAAAAGAAAACCTAATACCCACTGAGGTATGGCTTCAAACCACTGGATCACATTCACGCACACACACCAAAAGGGTTTAATCCTGATTCGCCGCAGTCACACTCACAAGAGTGATGTCATTCACGTGTGGTGTGTGTGTTAGCTGGAACAAAGCCTCTTTTGTGCTGCTGCAAACACTCGCTTACACAGCTCACGCGAGAAGCGACCTAAAACAAGATGTTTTCAAATCAGAATTGAATTTAGGGTTTCATAATGAGTTACTTGTGTAGGTAAACAGCTAAGTATGTGTGTGTACTGTGCGTGCATGTTTTAAATTAACTTTAAATGAACAAATACAACGTTTCTGTTTTCCCTAGAGTTTCTCTGCATGAATTGTATCATGATGACCTCTAAAGCCTTTTCATGACTGGATCCCTGATACCCTACATTTTCCATTATGCTATATGGCTTGCTTTAATAAAAATAATAATACCTCCAACAACAGCTCAAGTGTAGTCAGTAACATCCAAATTATAAATATGCATAATTTGCATGTAGAAACAGTAGAAATTTTTATTATACATTATAATAAAATAAAGCATTTTTATAATGTATAATAATAATAATAAATAAAATATTAAAAAAAACAAACATACATAATACATTATTTCTAATATTGTTATTAATAATATTAGTAGTAGTAGTAGTAGTATTTATGGTTACACAACATGTTATAGTAATAATAATAATAATAACAATATATTGATTAAATGTATTATAATTTTATATATAATTAATTAATGTATTATAATATATCATTTAAAAGGCCCATTTTTATATTTAAAAAGGCAAGGCATTACTGTAACAATACTAAAAGCTTTAATTGCTCCAATATTAGCAAAATCCCTTCTTGCAGAATTTATAGTTCAGGAATCATTAAATTATTGAATACATTAAAATCACACAAAATAGCTTTTCTATAACGTCTTTATGTATAAACACACACTTTATTCTCGGTGCAGTTTCCTTGTTAACCACCGCCCTGCAAACTCAACTTCTCATAGTGCGACCTTTGACCCACAATCACAATAAAAAGCTAATGTGATATAGTTTATTGTTATCACGCAGAGCAACATTTGATTATTATGGTGTACTCAGTGTTACGTGCCATCAAGCACAGTGACAAAAACTTGATGTTCCCTTGTATTTATGTTAACATTGGTGCATTACATGTTGTGTTTGGTTGTGAAAGTCACTTCAGATAAGTGCCGACAGAACACTGCAGAACAGCCAGTTAAAGCACATTTATCAGGACCCGTGTACGCAAACCCTGAAAGACAAAGACCCACCAGACGACTGCGAGCGACTCTTGATGCTCACTAGAGCTCGATTCAATTATGATCGAAGACTCGTGAGAAGAGAAATTTGATTTAAAAGCGTTTCACGCTTTAGTAAACAGATGAGAACATGAGGTTGGACTCCAAGAGAGATTGTGCATTACCTTATGAGGCCTCTAGAAGGAATAAGTCATGTCAGAAATGTTGTGGCTTCGGCAGACCAAGACAAAGGTGGCGTCACTGTATGAGAATGTCTGTGAGTTTGTGTTAGCGTGTCAAAGTGTGTAAATGAAGAAGACATAATCCAGGCTCCATTACATGCTCATTTAACTTAACCTGAAAGCGGTCTGGCCGTCACTTCAGCTGTTCGATAAAAAGAATCAAGATATTTTACTTGAAGCAGAGCATCAGTTAATTTCATGGTCAGATGATGATTCTTATGTCTACAGAATTGTCTGTTTTAAATTATGTTGTTGTATTATCATTTATAACTTAGTTTAAAACCAGTACACTTTAAGGGGATAGTAAAACCCTCACCCTCATGTCATTCCAAATCCGTAAGACCTTCATTCATCTTCGAAACACAAATAAAGATATTTTTAATGAAATTCAAGAGCTTTCTAACCCTCCATAGACAGCAAGGGTCCTACCATGATCAAGGACCAGTAAGGTAGTAAGGACATCGTTAAAATAGTCCATGTGACATCATGGTTCAACTGTCATTTTATTAATTTGTGTGCCGAAGATGAACGAAGGTCTTACGGATTTGGAACGACATGAGGGTGAGTAATTAATGACATTATTTCCTTTAATTGAGAAACTGCTTGCTGGGTGACACTGAATTAGTTAACCTGAGTTCCTCCTCAAACAGAACGTTTCAAGCAGTTTTGAATAGATTTTTTATTAGTTATTAATTATTTAGATGATTATTAGTTTTATAAGTCATTAGCTGCATATCAGTCAATATAGTCAGGAAGGAATACAATTTGTGTGATTTGATTTGTCACAATGTAAGACACAAAAAAGGCAACTTCAAAAAGCGTCAATCTATAGAAGAACAGTTGACGTCAATTGTACTCGTTGGGTCAAAGTACAGCAGAATAGCCATTATCTCTTTCCTGAGATGATGTCGACATTGCAGTACCAAAACAATCGCCAGCATTTTACACCGAGATCATATTTATTTACTGAATGACTGTTCATTAACTCAAGGAGCAAGACACACTCACACCTCCAAGCCCACAGTAGCCCTAAGACATCTACTGATCCTCAGCCACACAGATCGAGGAACCTAAACCCATAAATGTCATACAGACAAAAACACTTTTTTTTTTTTTACGAGTGTCACAGTATTTACAAACAAATAAAATTTTTATAGTTATGTTATTTCAAAAAGCTGATGTATTTTATAGCTTTGGGTTGAGCGAAGCTACCGGAGGCTCAGAAAGTGCATATCAGGCCTGTACCTGCAGGTGAAAGGTTTGAAGGTTAATTGCCCTGAAAGGGGAGGATGAGACAGAAATTCTTCACTTAATAAATGGGTTAATCTGCTAAATAATTTATGGTCTTAAACCAAGACAATTCTTAAACACATGTTAGATATTTTTGACCTAAATAAATCTGCAGTGGCATAAAAAAAAATCATTTTCCATGTAGAAAATTTGCATGTAAATAAATTTTAAAAAATGCACAATTAATAAATACAAATAAATGCATAAATAAAAGCATGAATAAATGCAGAAAAGCCTAAATAAATGCCAAAATAGAAGCACAAATAAGTGCATAAATAAAAACAAAATAAAGAAAAGCATAAATGCACAAATAAATGCATACATAAATGCAAAAATGCATAAAATAAATAGTAGCATAAAAAAATAAAGCAGCTTACGCACAAAGAGCCATTGTAAAGTGTTGGTTGAGCTCTCTGTATTTTCAGCATGAGTTTTTGTCACGTGATTGGAAAAGATAGATATAGAAATATAGTGTTTTTGTTACATGGGATAGTAATAGCACTGTACAACCAGCTGTGAGAGCTATAAATGCAGTAGCCGCAGTGATAATGCCACATGACGGCGGACTATTTGTTTTTGGCCTAATAGAGCGGTGCTGTTAACTATACATGGACACGTCCTGTGACATCTCAGAGGAGAGCGGTTTGGCTTGGGAGTGAGAATGCATAGTTACTTAATACCACACTAATCTAGAACTTACTTTGCCAAATAGAGGATGACAAGAACAAATGGGTGACATCTGAACAAATGTATCGCCATCGTATTATGGGAGATCCATGCTAAATGCATGAACTGTGCGTGTAATAGACTCTGCATGCTTATTTAAGTGTGGTATCGTGTTGCTGTCACTTGCCCTTTTAAGGGTTGCCCGTCGCTCTCCATAAGCTCTCTCATTGTTTTGTCCAGTCACGTCAACCCAAAAGGAACACCTCCTTCCCTCTCTCAAGTGTCTGGAGTCTAAACAGGGATGAGAGAGACAGAGAGAAGATTTTTTGACGTTGAATTCATGAAATCTAAGCTCCCCTAAGCACCAAACACATGAGCCACTGGTCTGAAGTTCAGCGGGCGTCCTGACTGATTTTAAACACAGCCAGAGTGCTTCTGCGGCCCTCATCAAGTACAAAGCCACCCATGAAGGATGGTTTGTTTTCATGGTGCTTTTAAACATGGCCATTTTTTCCCCCCGCTTCTGGTCACGAAACAGAGGCCAGACCGTATCATAACTTGGGTTGCTCTCTTTCTCCTGCACTGGAGACCAGACAATTCAGAAAATTCACCCCTCAATATGAATTATACATTAGCGGATATTGGCTGATTATTTGCAGTTTCTTTGTAGTGCGAAACACTACAAAGTTCTTGTACATTTCACACATTGCATCTGGTTAGGACACAGTTTATTGTTTTGTCATTTTTTAAGAGCGCAGCACCATATTTATTTACAAATCTGGGTCACATAAAAAGTCCTTTGCCAGATGATATTATAAAATTGCTGAATCCAATTTAGAGGAAAACTCAACCTCAGCACTATTTCTCTATCCTGTTTTCTGACACTTCTTTTACGGTCTCCTCTATCTGTAAGAGGGAGTCTCCTCATAGGCTTGTAGAAGCGGTTAGCTGGGGGTAACCTGTGGGCTTGGTTTGCTCACCACAAGGTTCATTAGTGAAAAGCACGAGCTGACGAAGTCTTTGATGGGCATTCACGAGGAAAGGCTGGTGCCTCTGCAACCCATCTGTCATGGCCACTATTAACACTTCATCTCTGTCCATTGCCCTCGTTTTTTCACTCCCTCATTCGATCTTTCCCTCAACTGAGCCATTTCCTCAGGAAAGGAGAGTTCCCCAACCCCATTTTTTTTCCTGGCACATGTTAATGAGGCTATATGAGGCCCAGGACTGTTCTTTAATTTCACCGTTCCAGAAAGAACCAATACTGGCCAGACCAGTTTCTTTCAATACACTAGAGACTGAGAAACACGTCTAAAACACTTATGTCTTTCTCACTCATTCTTCCATAATTAAATACTACGACTACTCAAAAGTTTGGAACTATGATTCACTACATCACTATGATTTTTTGGTAACACTTTAATATAGGGACCAATTCTCACTATTAACTAGTTGCTTATCAGCATGCCTATTAATAACATATTGGCCGTTTATTAGTACTTATAAAGCACACATTTTTCATGACCATATTCTGCATCCCTAATCCTACCCAATGCCTAAACTTAACAACTGCCTTACTAACTATTAATAAGCAGCAAATTAGTAGTATGAGGCAAAAGTTGTAGTTAATGGTTTGTTCACAGCTAGAATTGGACCTTAAAAGTGTGATTTTTTTTTTTCCAGCGAGGATGCATTCATTTGATTAAAAGTGATACGATAAAGGCATTTCTAACCTTACAAAAGATTTCCATTTCAAATCAATTGTTCTTTTGAACTTCTATTTACCAAAGAATCCAGAAAAAAATGGTTTCCACAAAAACATTAAGCAGCACAACTGTTTTCAACATTGACAATAATCAGAACAATGTTTCTTGAGCAGCAAATCAGCATTTTCGAATGATTTCTGAAGGATCATGTGACACTGAAGACTGGAGTAATGACTGCTGAAAATTCAACTTCGCATCACAGGAATAAAATGCATTTTAAAATACAATGAAAACATTTTAAATTAATTTTTTTTTTACATCTATAAAACACAATATTATTGTTTTTATTTCTGTCAAATAAATGCAATTTTTTGAATGGCATTGTAAATCTAAAAAATTAGTCTAAATTTGACCGCTTTTTGACCGTTTGCCATTGGTTGGATCCGCTGCCCCCAAAATCACACCAGTGTTCAAATATTGGCCCTTTGACTAATAAATACAAATTGTTTTATGCACTATACTCAAGGTTGCAACCTTCCACCCATTACTTCATTTGTGGAGTCAAGGTTGTGAACTTTTGTACACAGTGTTTCAATGATCTCTGATTTATCTCGGACACCATTCAGGGTAATATGAGCGTTAAACAGCACAATTACAAAACACAGAAGAACGAGGTTCCTCGGGCATAACAGGGCCAACCACCAGACCTGTAAAACTGGAACTTAGTCTGATCATAACGTCATCCTCCGCTTCGCTAGGCTCAAGTGTAATTACCTGTCATCAAATGCTAAACTCTGCTCGGTCTCACTTAATCTCTCTCTATTACTCATAAGCGCTGCTCTAGTTTTTGATGGAAAGGCTGAAATGATGCATTTCAAGCTTTTTTGACAGTGCAATTTTAGAAAGGAAGAGGTTTGTGGCTTGAAAAGTGTGTGTGCTAATGCAATGCTTGCGATATAGAGTAACATGGCAAGGCAGCAAGTGTCTCCATCAGTCCACTTTTCTTATCAGATCAATACGTGTTCGATTACACCCTGGTCTTGCATCATAAAGAGTTTATCTCTTGCTTATTATCATTCTGTCTTAGCATTTAGCCGTCAAACTTGGCTGCATTCCATTTGACTTATAACTCCAAGCAAGTACAAATCATGCGTCAGGCACACTAATGAGAAAGACTTTGTGCCTAGGGACAAAAAGTGTCATCCCACGGTCACTGCTGGCCACAGAGCAAAGCCATCAGTTTAACTACACTTAAGTAGCAAGGTAGAGGAGCTAGTTTTTAAATCAAGCTTTAGTAGCGAAGGCATTTTATAAAGTTATCAGTTAGCTTGAAACTTGTTGCTACTTTAAATTGTCCCTGAGAAAACTTCAGAAATTAAGTATAATTATTGTATTTTCTGAACTAATGATACCTGATTAGCAGATGAATCACTGAGTCAGTTCTTTTCAGTGAATTGGCCAAATGATGGTCAAAAAATTGTTCACTATTCAGAATCATTCAGACAACTCACTCATACACTGAATCGTTCGGAGTGATTTCTCACCCAGTAAAACAAGATGAAAAATAAATAAGTTGAAGTAAAATGAAGCCGCTGAAACAGTCCTGTAGCTTGCAATGAAACTAGCTACTTTCGCTAAGAGATAAAAGAATTAAATAAAACTGTAAATAATCAAATTCTGAAATAAACATGATCTGATGTCCCATAAAACAGTGGTCCTAACCAGATGTGAACAGCTACATGTAAAATTTTGCCTAACCTAATGGGACACTGTATTTTAAAACAAATAAATAAAAATATGAAGCAAATTTCAGCTGAAATTGAAAGTGATGGCATTCAGTTTAGCTTTTATTTTCCAAGTAGTTGGTAGCTTTGCTAGGTAAATTTGAGTAGCTTACAAATAAAGGCTTATGAAAGTTAGCATTGCAACACTGTATTGATATTTTTAACTCTCTCTTTTTTTGGTCTTAATCTCTTTTTTCTACAATTATTCAGGCTAAACTGCTGAACATACGGACTTCAAAACTATTTGTTTGCTTCCTTGCAAGTGCTGGTCCTTGAGGAAATGCAAAACTAGTTCAAGTTTTCAATATTTCTTCATTCTGCATATTCACACACCAGTAAAATGTCCACTCAGCTACTGTTGGCCTGATTCCTGCCTCCTGCAGCAAGAAACGACAATATCTGGCGCCCATCAATCCTGCTCTCGTTTGTTGGACATCATGCTAACAGTAGGTGAAATGTATCTCTAAGTGCGCCCGGCTGACTACTGTTTACTAGGCAGGAAACGGGAGATATGGGGCGAAATGAATGGAAAAATGTTCCAACGGCCTCCTGCTGACATTTTGATCACACCGGCGTGGAATTCACACTCCAGGCTTTATTGCTCTTGGGCCGGACAAACACTGAACTAGCGTGCACGTGAGCAAGCATGTTAAGTTCAGTTCTGTGGGTACCGGGCTGCTTGGTTGGATTGGCGGTTTGCCCGAGTGCTGGTCCCTGTTTGCTGCTGATGGTTGCAGTTTTTCCAGCGCTCTGTTTTCTTTAGCACTGTGTCACTCGCTGTGCAAACAACACTAAAATGGCCCACTTTAATTATTCTTCATTTCCTTTGCTGCCTCGCAGAACAGATGATTATGCCAATTTATGAGCACACACACTGAAACTTGCACACGTGTGGACCTCCAAATAGACTTTCCATATAGGAAAGAAAAATCACAATATAGCTTTCAATTGTTTTATCTAGACTGCATTGGGCGGTCAAATTGGGACTTTTGCTTCTTAGATTTTGCTTTTGATTAAAAGCATTTCTGCTAGCATAACATTTCTCATCAAATACTTCCAAAACCAAATTACCTGGACTATCTACTTTTATTTTAATGAGTCAGTCAGGTTTAATTTATCCTGAGGAATTTTAGGAGAACTATCTTAGACAAAGCCAGTCCATAACTATTTTGTCTCCTGAGCTATGAAAGAGAAATTTCTGAGCAATAAATTGTTCCTGTGGGCTTGGTTTCTTCTTAAATTAAACAAGTTATAACAACAACAACAACACCCAAACCATAAACCAGAGGTCACCAATTAGCAAACCGAGGTCTAGATCTAGACCCAAGATTGGTTTCACTCATAAATTAATGTAATTATACATACAGCATTTTTGGCCACACAGACGTTAGGCTGTTTCTGCACTGCAAAGTCAACACAAAAGCTGCATCTGTAGTGATATATAAAGAAGCATTTACAAATTGTATGCAGCAAAAAGACAGCAAAAGCATTCAGCATGAACAACACATAATTTTTCATATATCTATACATCAATTAACATTATTTAAAAAATATTATTATTAGTTATTGTTATTATTAGTTATTATTATTAATAATAATAATAATAAAAATATTTGGTCTTAATTTAAAAGTTAATTGAATTATTATTATTATTTTATTTAAAAAATTAGTATTGTAGAAAAACTAGTGTCAATAAATGCAGGCCAATGCATGCTGGTAACAAACATCTGCAACGGAATCAAAAGACACGGATGGGAGAGAAGATAAAAGAATCTTGGAGTACCCTCAAAAATATTTAAATGTTCAGCCTTAAAGGGTTAGTTCACCCAAAAATGAAAATTAGCCCTCGCAAAGCTGACCTCCATACGTCACCCGCCCGGAACTGCTTCCAGTGTACAACAAACAGTGTGCGCAAGCTAGATTCAAGTGATTATTACGTTTTGAATATGGATAATTTTCTTACAAAAAAAATCTTTACCAAAAAAGAAAAAAAACTTTACTACCAACTTCCCAATTATAAACGTCTAAACGACAGCAGTTAACCTGCCAGACGGCTCACATTTTTGACAATGTGTTCATCCTACAATAATGAAAAATAATTGACTGTTGGAAAATATATATATTGGAAGAAATACTTGAAACATAATGATGAAATTTGATGGAACTTTGCACATTTTCCCCAGTGCATATTTTCCCCATTTCCCTTTTGTCCCAAAGATACAAAAGAAAGTGGTGACAGTTGGAATAAATCATAAGAAAACCAGAATAGGCCTACATTAGAGCACATGTACTTGAAAAGACATCTTGCAGAAACTTCAAGACAATGAAACAAAGCACAAACCCCCGTGACGAATAAACAGATTTTGAGGTGATTTATCCTCTCTCGACAGATATGTTAAATTATAAGTATATAAAAAGGTAAGTAAATAAATTGATTCTCTATAAACGCAACATGTCTTCTTATTTACCAATTGCATGCTGTGAGCTTTCAAACCCTCAACAAATCAGCCACCTTCTCCAATGTGAAATTGTTTGTTCAGACTCTGTTAGGACAAAAATTTAAGGCATATTGTACTGTTTTAATACCACATGACTCAAAAAAAGCCCTTTTGTTGATCCTATGTTTGATAAAATTTAATTATATTTTTACAGAGTGGCTGGCTGTCATCTACAGTACAGCCTGCATGGCTTGTACCAATCTAATTACTCGCTATGAATTGAATTATTTCAACCAAAACAACATCTGCTCAGCTCATGTAAAGTATCAGGTGAAACATCACTCCAACAGTAGACTATACTAAATCTGCAACTGACTGACACCAAGTATGTTAATCACACAAAGAGCCTGGACATGTTTGATTAAGGGCCCATTATCTAGGTCGGACCTGAACTTTAGGCGGATTGAAAAAGTGGAAACAGGGGGTTACATAATAAGACAACCAGAAGAGATGAAGTCAATGGGAAAACAACGTGGCAGTCTCATCAGTAGTGAAATCGGAGATCAGAGCATCAAGAAGGATCACTATCTTAAAGAACAGAGAGAACAATGATGAATGGGAAGTAAGATTCATTGGCTTCGCTTATACAGCCTCACATACATAACGCAGTACTTCACCACTGACAGACTGTAAAGGCATTAGGAGCCATGGTAAAAGATTGTTTCCTGGAGATTAGACCTAGTCTAGACTGCCACTATTTTTTGAGTGTCCCGGCACGAGCTGTGTTTTTAAGACCCCACATCAAGATAAGTTTAATTGTCAAAAGCACATTGAGACTCCTGTGTTCTGCCCATTTCCATGGAAAAGTTTTGATGGAAAACACAGTTCTTTCTAGAGAATCAGTTCACAATCTAAAGGAACTCATTAAAAATAAGAATGAGTGATGAATGAATATGATGAGCGCAATGAGTCCCATTTTGTGTCTTTTTAAATGCTAAATATTTATTTAAATCCTTCTTATGGTTACTACATTTTAAATTGGGACATATTCTAGACTTTTAGTTGTCACCCCCAATTAACGTTCACTCAAAATCACTTGTTTTTATGTTAGATAATGTATTAAACTATACATTGTATCATCAGATACATTTCTCTTTAAAGTACACTGTCCAAAGGTTTGGGGTCAGTAAGATTTAAAGGGGTCATATGATGCGATTTCAATTTTTCCTTTCTCTTTGGAGTGTTACTTCTTTTGAACTTGCTGTTCTTTGGAGGAAAAAAAAGCATTACGGTTTCCACAAAAAATATTAAGAAGCACAACTGTTTTCAACATCGCTAATAATAAGAAATGTTTCTTGAGAGCAAAATCAGCATATTAGAATGATTTCTTAAACATACAATATTACAATATTACTTTTACTGTACTTCTAATCAAATTAATGCAGCCTTGGTAAGCTTTTTTTTTTATGTATTTGTAAAAATCTTACCAACCCCAAACATTTGAATGGTAGTGTAGCTTTAAAACACTTATCTACATTTAGAACTTTTTCAAACAGTGATCTGATCAAATATGAACCAGTTAAGAGGAAAAAGCATTAATCTTGGGCCTTCAGGTTAAGTTATCAAAACATAATGGTCAGAGGTCAATGCAGAAAGTGCCATGTTTGCACCTTAACACCTGCTGCTGAAATGGCCGCACACCTGACCGCCTCATTCACAGCTCAGCCTCTGACCTCTGCTTACCATTTCTGAAAGTATAAAGAGTCACACCTGCCCCTGTTTCAAGGCCATTCGGCCACCCTCATGAGCTCACACACACACACACACACAGACTATCTCTGTCATCAGTATCATTGTGTGAAGAGTGTATGACGAGTGTATAAAGAATTAAGGTGAAACCGGAAATAGACTCTCTGACTGCTCAGATGGACACATACATTGAATAACAATCTGTCAGGAATACTTTAACAGCCTCTGTAAAATATTCACTTGAAGCGTCCCACCTAAAACTGAGATTAAGCCGGGAACCCTCAGGCTAACATTTAAGACAGCAGGCTGGTCTTAAAACTGTATATTTAAGTCCACACAAACACACTCATTTAACAGGATATTTACTTACAGTTGTCTAGTTTGCTGACATGCTCAGTTGACGCAGGCAAAGTGCCTGCTGTGGAAAAAGGAGAATCCTCTTTTATAATTTCACACTTTGGATCCCGAGAATATGATTCCTCTCACTAATATGACATTTATTTTCACAGAGGCAGCATATGTACATTTTCTTCCCAACCACATCGCAAGAGCCCAGACATTACGCAAGTATGGGCCTTGAAACCAAAAGGAGCCATGTTGTAAATCAGCCAACATGTCAGTCAGGCCGCTAGTCTGAAATATATTCAGTGAGATAGCAAGCCACACTGTGACGTCTTTTTAGCTTATTAATTTGGAAAAGTTTATTAAGTGTGAGGAACCGAAAAAAAAAAAACGATTTCTGACTACTGTGTGCTTACATTTGTTGAAAACCAACTAATATTTACATAAGTACTGCTCTGGGTAATTGGCTAACCAGCACCCTTACGAAAATTAACTATGGTTTTACCACAAATAAAACCAAAACCCATGGTTAAACTTTGGTAACCACAAATTAACCATGGTTTGCTACACTAACCATAGTTTATGGTATTTGTAGTAAAACTATTGTTGTGGTAATCAATATGCCAAAAAAACCATGGTTACTACACTTTTACTATAGTAAAATCATGGTTAATTTTCATAAGGGTATCACCACCAAAAGAGTTAACCTCGACCAGCATGGTCTTTCTGGTGATAATGGTTGGTTTATCTCACAGTTTAATGACAGTTAATCCACCAGACGAGAAAACAAGCACACTAGCATCTCATGCTAAATGCTAATGACCAGTATTGCTGCAGTACTGTATTTACGGCTAATGAGTCAATGCATTTTAAGTAAAGTCTTGCCTACATATTTGCACTTTTAATCTTGAACAATAATAAAAAAATTGTGCGCTTAATCTTCCATTTACAATCTCCATCATAAACGGCTTAGTTTTTATAAGGATCTTGAGAGACTGTTTAACGTGAACTCTTTGAAGATTATATTCCAGAGGGGAATATATGTTCAAAGCGAGAAGAAAAGCCACGGTTTGACCGTACCATATGTCCGCCTTTACGAGAAGGTTTTGAATTGATCACAGGGTGCATGAATGCTAATGCTAAAGGGCTAACACATGGAGAAAGCAGGTTTACTAGGGTCATGTCCCCACGGTATGTTCTGGGTGACCTCTGGGGCATTGTGTGACTTCAGAAATTAAAAGAATGTGTGGTGGTGTCCTATAGCGTGACGGGATGGCTAGTGATGGGCCCAGCAGCTGTGTCAAGCAACCGTCCCTTCTTTTAAGGTTGCTTGACAAGCTGCATTTATCAATGCACATCGATGATTTAAATCCAAACAATAACACATAATTTTTCATCAGTGCAAAAGTGCAGACAGGAGGCCAGGATTTCAGTCAAACTGATATGGGATTTGTGAAATTGGCAAGGATGGAGGAAGCATGAGGTGTAGGGTCCGTTCTGGGTCAGTTTTGAGACAGAACAGATTCACGGAGCCTTAAAGTAGCACTGAAAATTGCGCTAAAAGCCATGTCAAAATCCACAATGCAAACAAAAGTAGAGACAAATGATTCCATTAATGCGCATGCAGCACTTCATATAAAAGCACATGAAACAAACACGTGCCTCCTGATTCTAACAAACCTGGACAGCACCGGCACGCTCTCATAAAGCAGCCAAAGGACACAAATGCTTTATTTGCCTGCCCACAATGATTCGCCCTACTAGTTAATGGTTTGATGTAGCTGACCTAAAATGAGCCACAGAAAGGTGGTGAGCTGTGAGGAGAAGAATGCATGCAATTAAATCTGGAATTACCATCTCTGAATACATCAAATGGCTTATGCACAAAACACTCAAATACATGCAAATATAAACTCTGCTACACTACAATGCAGGCCTATTAGCTCATATAAAAAACTTGCTGAGGTACAGACTGAGTGACATGGCCTTTCTCAGGTGGACTTATTTCTAGCCAGCTTGGCATCAAGCAGCATTTTATAGAGGTCTCTTATCTCAGTGCTAATCCAGCTTTTAAACAACCCTGTGCCACGCACAAGGCACGACTTTGATTCATGCCGATTTGGTTTATCCTAAATCAACTTGTTGGTGTGCATGTTTAAGGCAGGCATGCATACAGTTCAAATATAACACAAACATTGTGAGATAGCTTTCTCTATCTCTTTATGTCTGTCTGTCTTTTTAAATCATGAACAGTTTCAGTGAGAACGCCATAGGGTCTATTTATTTTCACATTATTTAAGAAACAAATATATCCATAACAACATAAAACTTTATAGGTTGGTGTCTGAGAGTCTGGTAATGTTTACCTTGAGCTGAAGTGGTACCATTTTCACACCAAACTTCATCAGATGGAGAATGCTGAAGTATCAACAAACAGCTTGCAGCAAGTCTACAAAGTGTCATTTCCCATTAAACAACACAACACCTGATTCAAATAAGCATGACCCTGCTAATCAGAAGGCCTACAGACCATGTAAAACTGAATACTAGCATAGGCGACAGCTCATATTGCAGAAATAGTAGTTCAAACAGCAACATGCTATTATTTGTCACATAACCTCATTATGTTACTTTATTATTTTGCACCATTTAAAAATTTGGAGTCAGGGATATTTTCTAAAGTTTTTGAAATATATCTATCATGCTTACCAAATGCTGCATTTATTTGAACAAAAATACAGCAAAAACACTTATATTGTGAAATATTATTACAATTTAAAATAACTCTTTTAAAATAAATTTTACAATGTAATTAATTTCTGTGATGCAAAGCTGAATTTTCAGCATCATCAGTGTCACATGACCCTTCAGAAATCATTCTAATATGCTGATTTAGACAGTTGTGTGTGTGGAAACCTTAATTTTAAGGTTCATGATGTATAAAAAATTCATAAGAACAGCATTTATTTGATTTTTTTGTATTGGTGTAAAAGTCTTTACTGTCGCTTTTCAGTAAATGATTCAATGCATCCTTGCTGAAGAAATGACACAACAGTCTGAACTCTCACCACTGAGAATATGAATAGTAGGATAAAAAATAAATTATTTGTTCATTCATCTCACCTGAAATAAAAGGTAATGTTAAGTGCATTGCACTGTGAAGACACAACCCTTTGTAACATGCTCTGTTATGCATTGCACATTTAAGCAAAATTTCTTTTAAGTATTTAATATTCAAAGTACTCTTCAGCAGAAACAGTATTGTTGCATGTCATTATGATCCCCTGCCTATAGTGTCACATTTCAATTAGAAGCAGATTTACAAGACATCACATTCTGATCACACGATCTGGGACATCAACAAACCAATAAAAGTATTTGTGTCACCTATTTTGTAACAGGTAACAAAAAGTGTTGTATAGCACTTCGGCTCATTATAAGTCTCCAGACCTCCCAAACAGCTCTGCTTCATCTTATTGACAAAAAGAGACAGGGGTGAACTTGAAAAGCCAGATATGTAGGACAGATGGCTTGGGGCGAGAGCCGTAGAATGCAATCTCAAACCTCAAAACTACTCAACCTGCTGACACACCTTGTCATTACCAACAAGGCCAAACAGCTAACTGTCGGTTTGAAGGAGTGAGAAGAAGCTACCTGGAGCACATACTGTTCTTGTTTTGTTTTTCGGCATGTGATTCACAATAAAATGTTCACAGTAGCTGAGCCTGTGGCGAATATGACCTCGAAACTGATTATACAACCAAATAGTTTTGCTCTACGATGGCACCAGTGCGCTAATATAGTCCGCTATCATTCCTCAGCCATCTATCTCGCAAAAATTTGCCTTCAAGCACCCAAACTCAAGCAGTTCAAATGACTGCATATGGTTAGAAAGCTTGAAAACCTGGTTTACATTTTAATGTGTGCTAATTCACCTTGCGTGCATGGAGAACAAAATGTAAAACATGTAAGTGGTGAGGCATGCCTTTGTAGATGGGACTAGCGTTGCCTTTTCATGCCTCAAGAAAGGAAATCCCCCAAAATATGCTGACTACAAGGCAAGCTTGTAATTGAGGGTTGATCCAAAAATGATAGACTGAGATTTGAGCCACAGAGTAAACAAGAGCACAGACAAAAGCCATCAAGACATAAACAAGTGGGGTGTAACGCACGAAGAATGAATAGTACACTATGGCAAATAATAAATAAATTTAATTTAGGTCAAATAAGAATGTGCAGTCAGGTGAGTGGTGCCCTCAAATTATTTTAACCAATTTAATTCATTTTCAGGGGAAGATCAAAACAGAAATCATGTGCATGTGTCTATGTGAGGCCTTTGTTCTCAGTGTGATATGCGCTGTGACCCGTGAAGACACGAGGAAGCGCTAAATCAGATTTATGTTTTGGAGCCACAAGGTTTTTCTTCAAAAGACATCATAACCAACAATACGTGTGATGTCAAAACAACAGAAAAAAAGATTATATGTATTATATAGGGTTGTTAATCGGTAAAAAATGATTTAAAGAAATGATACTGAGATTCATTTTTGGGTGTAGAAGGGAATATATTGTTCATTTTAGGATGTGAATCACTAGGAATTCATAAAACCAGTCACGCAACTGCCATAGAAATGAAATGAAATAAAATCATAAAAATTAGTAAGTAGATATAGATATATTGTTCATTTAAAAATGTGAATCTCAGACATACAATCCATCAAACAAGCCACACAACTGCCATTAACAAGAAAGGAATGCTTATGAAAGATAAAATAAAATAAAAATTAGTAAATGGATGTAGAAGTCAATATATTGTTCATTTAAAAATGTGAATCACTGACTTACAATCTATAAAACCAACCATGCAACTGCCATTAAAAAGGGAATGCTTATGAATAATAAAGTAAAATAAAATAAAAATTAGTAAGTGGATGTAGAAGTCAATATATTGTCCCTTTAAAAATGTGAATCACTGACAAACAATCCATAAAACCAGCCAAAATAAAATAAAATATAAAATCTAGATTAATTAATGGCTTTTTAAGTCAATTTATGGTTCATTTTAAAATGTGAATTACTGACATACAATCCATAAAAGCCATAGAACTGCCACTAAAAAACTGGAGTGTATTCAGATAATCAAAATCCCGTATTGACGGAGAGGAGCTAAAATGGAAAGTTGCTGAGGTCAGTATGTGGTGTGTTGCTTCAATATCCAATAGAGGGAGTCCCTTTAGAAAGAAAAAAAATCACACAGATGGTATGATCATTTAGGGGAGAAGGGGAAACAAAGACAGATGAAGTGTATGTCTATCCTACACTGCTTCTGCTCTCAGCTGGACAGACACACATTTTTCTGACTAGACATATACAAAAACGTTTTGATCGAGTCTTGTCTGTTGTTTCAGCTCTAGACTGTTCCACAGAGACGGTACATAAAAACAGATGAATAGACCAGTGGTTAAAGTCTGATTTTAGATGCACTTCACCCAGCATTGCTCCAGGGGGCTGTGTCTGCAATTACTGACTTTTAAGTCACTTTTTGCTAAATGACAAGCAACCAAGATGAACAGATTCAGGCAACCTTTTCTGTCCTGTAGCCTTTTGTCATTCTACAAATTAGCTTGCCATGTAATTTACTCCCATCTGTGGCACAAAAGATGCAGTAACCTCCAAAACAAAGCACAAAGTTTGAATCTGCAACTAGTTTTATGAAAGGTTCCTCATAATAAAATACAGTGATAGAATAAGTAACAAAACTAGGTCATGTAAACATGTCTTGGGTACAATATGGTTTATCACAACTAGAACTTGGTCTTAACTGAGTCTTTAGTGTGTGTGTGGAGCGTGCAGTTTTTGAGCTGAGCTTGGCTTTCATGGCTGCGCTTCATACACACAACATCTGTTTCTCATTGAGTCGGAATTCCTGAGTGGATCTGAGGTGATTTGTGCTTGGGAGCCTCTAAAGACAAGAAGCGGACCATCTCAGAACCAGAATCTGCTTCCTCTGCTTTTCCTCCAACCTTGGGTCACAATCTTTTTCTGCAAGCACGTCTTTTACAGTCTTCTAAAGCCCTTCACTGAAGGCAGACCTTTGTTCCAGCACAAAAGCCGTTCGGTTGTGTAATCAGGTGTGCTATTTTTCTTGCATGACAAGGTTGAGTGTCAACATGCAGTAGCACAACAGCAACAAGCAGAAGAAAGAATGATTATGAGGAGCGGATGGAGATGTAAACCCCGTTGGGTGAAAGTCTACTGTTTTTGGCCACAAGCTTCTGTAAAATTTAAGTCTCCTTTTCTACTATGTGATGCTCAATCATAGGTCAATGGGACAAGAATGCGATCAGAATGTGATCAGCTGACTTCAATCGCAAAGAGGCCTTCTTTGGGTCGCAAAGAAGCAAGACTGTCTACAAACAAAGAAAAGACTAATGGCTCAAACATCAAATCTGCAGAGCCCCCTTGTGGCAGTGAAGAGAAATGGCACTGAGGAATAGGCCTGTGGGCGGACAAAAATACAGGTTAATTAGTAGCTTTAGATTAGATGTCAATATATTGTTCATTTTAAAATCTGAACTGCTGATACACAATCCATAAAACCAGCCATGCAATTGGAATAAATGAAAATGCTTGTGAATAAAATAGTATAATAATAATAATATTGGTCATTTTAAATTGTGAATCACTAGGATAACAATTTATAAAACAGCTTTGCAACTATCATTGAAATGAGTGGGAATGCTTATGAAAAATAAAATACAATAAAAAAAGAATATCAATATATGTGAATCACTGGTATACACCGTAAATGACCAAAATCGCAGAGAGAATCATATTAAAATAGATTCAAACAATATCCATGTCAATTCAGTTGTTTTCTCATTGAGGAAGAATGCTAATTGTTTTATGGCTTACCATTGAATATCCTGATGGAGGACAACAGACAAATAAAACAGACAGAATCTTCCAGTAAATATTTACTTCACAATAACTTAATTACCTTAAATAAACATAGTGAGCATCAAGCAAGATATTTCTGAACAGTATAACAGTAAACCTTATAGCACCAAATACTTTAAGCTTGTGTGAAAAGTATTCATGCCTTGGAATAACCAACCAAAAAGCCAAAAATCCAGCCGACACTTGCATGTTATCTAGCACAGAGCATCCATGAATTCCACAATCTGCTTTAAACAATTAAGACAACAATCCTTTAAAGGCTGTTTTAAGATGAGTGTGAAGAAAAAGAGCAGCATTCTTTCAATAGCAGCTGTCGTGTCTCTGTAAGCTTGATATCAGAAGAGGGTTAGCGCCCTAATAACATCATTCCTGCCCTCCCTGCTGCTCAGCTTCAGGTCAGATCCAGCGCTCATGGGCTCGGGATACGTGCACAGGAAGAGGAACTAATTTCTCCAGCTCAGTGAGAACACAAGCACTTGGACTTCGTTCTATTTCTGGTCTGGCTGCTATTTATAGAACATTCTGTACTTTAGAAGAGGAGGCCGGAGGAGGAACACGGGATGTGGAGGGATCAGATGGATAAAGAGAACTTGGAAAACTGCGGGTCAAATTCACAAAACTAATCCTGACACCCTTTCAATTAATTAAGGGAAGGAACAGTTGAACAGGCAGCTTAGAAATGAATGAAACGAATCACTGGAACAAATAATTTGAACTCTGGCTTAAAATAAAACCGTTTTCTAATGATAAATTGAAGCTGTATAGGGTTAAAACCTTGCCTTTTTCTTTACATACATGCACTACTGTTCAAAAGTTTGGGGTTGGTAACATTTTTTATATTTTTGAACAAAGTGCTGCATTTATTTGAAAATATAGTCAAATGAGTAATATTGTGAATTTTTTTTAAACAATTTAAAATAACAGTTTTTTTTATATATTTTAAAATATTATTTATTCCACTGATGGCAATGCTGAATTGTATTACTCCAGTCTTCAGTGTCACATGATCCTTCAAAAACCATTCTAATATGCTGATTTGCTTATCAAGAAATATTTCTTGTCTTTATCAATATATATACATACATACATACAGTATATATATATATTAGTGCTGTCAAACGATTAATCGCATCCAAAATAAAAGTTTTTGTTTACTCAATATATGTGTGTGTACTGTGTATATTTATGTAGACACACACACACAGTATATATTTTGAAAATATTTACATGTATTTACATGTATATATTTATATTCATATAATTTATATTATATATAAATATATATATATATAATTTTTTTGTATAATTATAATTGTTATAAATATATACAATTGTTATCAATGTAATGCATCCTTGCTGAATAAAAGTAATAATTTCTTTCAAAAACAAAAAATTACTGACCCCAAACAGTAGTGTGCATGCTGTAATTTATCTGCATATGCAATTCATAAGAGTATGCGATGTAAGTTTACGATTGCTATCATCTTTCATGAAAATATTACTTTGTTTACATCTGAAAATGCTTTTATTTTTGCCGAGGTGTCCAAATTAAGGATAAATTCTATTAATAAAAGACATAAAAAATGAAAGCCCAACATTTCATGATCCAATCAAATCTTAATGCATCACATCAAGTCCAGCCTGATGTATTTTCCTGCAGAATACTCTGATGAACTCAAATAAGTTACATTACAGCACTTAAATTCATGTAGTCTTAATATCTTTTCCTCAATTCAGAAAAAAATGAGGAAACAAACACACAGACTATATTAAATCCTTCACCTGAATTGTAAAATATTACAACCGGTGTACTAATACAACAGTACTACAATAAAACACTGCTGTAAACTGTCTTCTGTCAGTGTCACCGTGGCGTCACTGCAGCGGAACACGGACAATGAATGTGGCAAAACGGAGGTATAACTCAAAGTGCTTGATGTCAGAATACGAATGCCAGTGTTTCCCTCTGGCCTGTGCAATAACACCTTGTTCAAGCCGCTGCGATCTCCTATAATGAATCTCTAATGAGAGCATAACATGCTCATTTCCAGCAATGCTGTGTGTTGTGCATAGTGTCTGTCGTCTGAGCGACTAATCTGCTGAAGTTTCCCTGGACTTCATTTAGCGGTCAGAGGAGTTCCTGAATGAAGACAGCTGCCAGATTAAGCGTTTCCTCTTTTTTGTGTCTCTATCTCCTGCTCTTTCTTTGCGGCAATATTTAGCGTACATATAATGGTTTCCATCAGTCCTAAATTCACCTCAGACACATTACGAGAACATATTTTACAGCAAAAGTCAGACTGTTCTGCTGAGAAGTGCTATTAAGAAGTGCTTCCTATTTATGTAATCTGTTGTGCTTCTGTTACTTAAAAGGACAATCTGCACAAAATGGAAAATTCTGTCATTTGCTCCCTATGAAGGCATTTTGAAAAATATCTCAGCGCTTTTTGTCCATACAGTGGGGATTAAAGGTTCTTTTGGACCCCATTGGGATAAAGTCATGAAACTCAGTTAATAATAATGACAGAATTTTCATTTAAAAGCAAACATCTTTTAAAGGTGAAGTGTGCAATTTCTGTGCCAATACAAAATTGCAAGAATAATAATTTGGATACATTTTTAACATTAAAAAAATTACATAGTTCACCTTTAATGCTCTAAAGTGCCAATATAACTAATATTTATTTTTGGAGAGATTTCAGTGCTTTAAGTGTTTGTGCATCTGAGGTAAAAACTTCTAAAGAAACTTCTAAAGAAAGAGTTCATTGGTATAAGAGGTAACTGATAATACGGTTGGGAATATCCAATTTGGCCACCACATCCACAGCTCGGGCGCCCAACAGCGTCCTCAGGGCGATACGGCTCAGCTGCAGCAGAGAAAGAGGGTTACCTGCAAAAACACACAATATAATGCAGTATTAAACACTTCAATAACATTTCAATGCAACACTATTCATTTAGATTGCATTTAGCTACAGAAGAAGAAAGAACATGGAAATGAGGCAGTGATGACAATTGTGGCAACAATTTTGTATGGCCACCCTACATTTGATACATTTTGACTTTGCCTTCCATAGAAACCAAATAAAAACAAATACAAGTGAACATTCCAGGAGATAAAACCTTCTCGCTTGATAATGTAAAATATGAGCGCTTCAGATCACAACCTCCTGTCATATCATTCAATACACAAAATCAAAATGTTTGCATTCTCGTATTATTATTTTTAGCCTCTAAATGTCAGTATCAGGAAAATATTTATATGCTCCTAGGCCACGGTTTCGCATGAATCTGGTTTACATTCTGTAGAGGGGCACTGCCGTGTTGTGTTTGGACTCGAATGCACCTTTGGAATGAGACTAATGATGGATTCCAGACCTACGCCAGAATCTAACTTTTAATCTCATCATCATAAACTTCATGTAATTGTTTATAACATCACACCCAAAACATCCTGAGCAGCACCTAGGCAGCAGACCTGGCTGTGAATCACTCCTGCAGATACAACCACAGTGGCCGCATATCACTACAACCAGAACACTTAACATTAACATGATATATCTTTTTTTTTTATAGAACATTTAAATCTTGGTGAGAGCATGGAGAACATACTAAACTGAACTTTGAACTGATTCTTCCTCATTCAAAACAATATACCACATAAACAAAACAACAGCTTTTACATTAAGCCAAGAGCACCATCTGCTGGACACTTTCTATATTGTCTTTTTTCATTATGAAATCACATGAACTTTTTGTGATCATTTTTTTTGATGATTACTTTTAATAAAAACACTGTTTTGCTTTTAAATTACTTAAAACATATTATAAAAATATAAAAAATTAAATTTTCATTAAACATCAAAACAATTTTTTTCATTAAAAATTATATTAACTTTATTTTGTATTAATTGTTTATTTGACAAGAGACCAAAAAGGTGCAAAATATTAAACAATTAATTTTTTATTTTACATCAAAATTTATACTTTTCAAAATACTAAATCTTTTATTACTGAATCTTTTTTTTCCCATCAAAAATTATATTAACTTTATTTGTTTATACATTTTTTATTTGACAAGAGACCAAAACAGTGCAGAATATTAAATGTAGGATATTTTATTTCTACAACACCACTGATATTTCAGATTTAAATTACATTTTAAAATTTTAAATCCTGTACATTCAGTCTGTCTATCCTATAAAGTAATGAATTTAAACAATATAACATATCCTATAACGAATGAAAACCATTTGAAAATACAAATTAAGTCGTGTAATTGAATTTCTTTACAAGGCGGTTTTGTTTTGAACTCACTCTCATAAAGCTGAAGATAGTGCGCTGAGGGCGTATCTGGCCTTGTGTAGTCGACTGGCTTCCTGTCATATTTGTCTCGGGCGTAAATGTTGGCCCCGAACTCCACCAGCAGCTCAATCATATCCACATTGTTGGACTTGGCAGCATGATGTAAGGGCGTCTCGTGTAGCCTAGTGGCATTTACTCGCACACCTGCACACAATGATTCATGATTAAAGCTTTACTTTGGTGATTTCAGATCTAAACTACCTTCTTTAGAGGCACATTCTTTAGCGTTTGCATGGCTGACAGAGTACTTTACAATCTCATGGTTCATGGAATCCGGTTTTACCTGCATTCAGTAGCACTTTAACACACTCCAGGTGTCGGTTGGCACATGCCACATGTAGAGGAGTACCGTAGTACAGGTCATAGGCTTCCAGACTGGCTCCTTTAGCAATCACTAACCTCACACAATCTGCATTACCTGCATAACAGAATATTCTCATATTATATGATGGACAGACAAGTATTTCACTCAAAAAGTTCAGTTTATCAAAATAATTCTTACTCTATAAATGTATAAAATTCATACAGATTCTGTAATACTACAGAAATTATAAATGGTCAATAAAACACAATTTAAATTTTTTTTTTGTTGTTGAAAATTTGACAATTATATTTTAAAACAATAAAATAAAATAATCATCAAAAGAATGCATACTCTAAGCATTTATAAAAATACCTTACAGATTCTGTAATACTATATAAACAAAAGACAACAAAACCAAATATAATTTTCATAATAATGAAAATAATTATTGTCCTTAAAATAAAAACAAAACAATAAAATGTGAATATAAAATAATCATAAAAATAATTTTTACTCTAATATGACAAAATTACCTTTTACCTATAAGTAAACCAGCTTCTGTAATACTACAGAAATGTCAATAAAACACAATGTAAAAATTTTTTTTTAATTGATATATAGTGCATTTTATTTTTTAAATAAATTGTAAACATAAAATAATCATAAAAGGAATTCATACTCTATGAATTTATAAAATTACCTTACATATTCTGTAAACCTACAGAAAAAAATCAACAAAACCTAATATAAAATAATTTTTGATAATACTAATACTGATTATATTTTTTATTAAAAATTAATAAAATAAAATGTAATACTACAGAAAAAAAATCAACAAAACCTAATATAAAATCATTTTTGATAATACTAATACTCGATTATATTTTAAAATAATTTTTAAATAAAATAAAATGTAAAAATAAAAGTTAAGAAAAAATTCTTACTCTTAAATTCCTTCTCTAACTTATTTTTTAACATTGTATATTAGTATATTTTTAAATAAAGTGATTTCAAAATAAAATAAAAACAACCATAAACTCATCATCAAAAGAATTCATACTCTATGAATTACGGTAATTAAAAAAAATCCTTACAGATTCTTTAATACTAAAGAAAAACAAAAAGTCAACAAATTCTACTATAAAATTGTTCTAATAATTAGATAACCATACATTTTAAATCAACAAATAAAATTTAATTGAAATAAAATACACTTCTACAGTGAGTGTAGACCAAACCAGCACACCTCCCATGCAGGCCTCATGTAGAGGAGAGGTGGTGCGAGAGGTAAGCATGGGGTTGACTTTTGCTCCATACTCCAAAAGAAGCCTCACACACTCAAAGTTCCCGATAGAGCACGCTTCACACAGTGGAGTGCTGCCGTCCACGTTCCTTGCATCAACCTGCAACACAAAAACCCATTTCAAAGCCAAAGTCAGGGCCTTTTTAAGAACAGTATGTGTGTGACTGGCACCTGAGCCCCTGCGTCCAGCAGCAGTCTCACACACTGCGTCTGTCCGCGCGCAGCTGCCTCGTGGAGGGGAGTGATGGAGTCCACAGCCACAATATTCACTGAAGCTCCACTCTGGATCAAACTCTGCAGCTCTGACACCTGACCCCGATACGCAGCCTTATGAACCTCTGTCCTCTCTGCCCAGAAACCTAATACACAGTAAAACCATAACCACAAGAGTCAGCCACAACAGATCGTTTCCACTGTTTTATTAATGGATGATGTGTTATGGTAATAATTTTAGCATATGCGATAAAAATGAATTACTAGGCATAATATATTGGTCATATAAGCCTTCGAGTTAAAAAAAAAAAAGAGATAAAGTTGTGTCTCATAAATCATGTAATAGAATCAAATAATGTACATGAGCTATTGATGCGTTAATGTTTATTATTTGTATAGTTTATATATTATCATAGTTGGCTATATGACATATTTATAAGGCTATATTAAACATTGGTTGTTGACTACAGTTGCATGGCATTAAGAAGAGCACTATGGTGTGAAATATGATAATCAAAATAGGGCGGCACGCCGCTGCAGTACGGACATAGCGGCAAATACGCGTGGACTTACCGATGTCACCGAAAAAATAAGGTCGTGCCGTTTCCACTTCCATCTCTGCTTTAGTAAAATGGTAGAGAAATGTAAACCAAACACTGTCGCTAACTAAAGTCTGCTGTGTTTAGAAATGCGGTGTATGCATCACGTGGTCTGTTCTGTTTAGATTGTAGTTATGACGTGTTGCCGTGAATGCTGGGAGTTGTAGTTTACTGCGAATTTACTGGGGTCAATACTATATATATATGTATATGTGTATATGTATATGTGTATATATATATATATATATACACATAT
>NW_015641026.1:205892-268238 GCF_001515625.1 Sinocyclocheilus rhinocerous
GTACTGGGGTCAATACTATATATATATATATATGTATATGTGTATATATATATATACACATATAAAAAAAATAAGGATTGGATACATTTGGACAAATGTAGGAATGTGAGTGCATTAAATCAAGAGCTTTCAAACTTTACAGACCCAGGGACATGGCATACCAGATAACACATTACAGTAGCTTTAATTAAGAATATTAACAATACATAACGCTTAATAGACAGACATTTTTATGAGTTAAATAGTTAAACATGTCACAAAAAGTTAAGTGCTATATGCTTTATATATCTTCTCAACAGACCCCCTAAAGTGCTTTCAGGACTTCCTGATTGAAAACCAATGGCATTTATTTTAATAAAGTATATCACAAACTATTTTCAAGCAAGAAAAGTTTGATATGTTTAAATTATAAAACAATACCTTTAAGACAAAGTATTTGGACACTTTCTGGTTGTCAAACATTAAATGAATTGACTTACAAACGTAAGACTATATAAACTGCAGTCCATTAAAGGTTTCTAAACCTGAAAATAAGACTCTAGGGAACTTATTTATAAATGCATATTAAAAAAATAAGGATTTGATACATTTGGACAAATGTAGGAATGTGAGTGCATTAAATCAAGAGCTTTCAACCTTTACAGACCCAGGGACATGGCATACCAGATAACACATTACAGTAGCTTTAATTAAGAATATTAACAATACATAACGCTTAATAGACAGACATTTTTATGAGTTAAATAGTTAAACATGTCACAAAAAGTTAAGTGCTATATGCTTTATATATCTTCTCAACAGACCCCCTAAAGTGCTTTCAGGACTTCCTGATTGAAAACCAATGGCATTTATTTTAATAAAGTATATCACAAACTATTTTCAAGCAAGAAAAGTTTGATATGTTTAAATTATAAAACAATACCTTTAAGACAAAGTATTTGGACACTTTCTGGTTGTCAAACATTAAATGAATTGACTTACAAACGTAAGACTATATAAACTGCAGTCCATTAAAGGTTTCTAAACCTGAAAATAAGACTCTAGGGAACTTATTTATAAATGTATGATTTATAAATGAGGTAATCAATGATGCGCTGTGAAATGTCCAGTTTAGGGATCAGCTCCAGAGCTCTAGCACCCAACACAGTCCTCAGGACGATACGGCACAGCTGCTGCAGAGACAGAAAGTTACCTGCAGAAAAACAGAACAGCAGATGAAATCATTCTGAGATGTCTCGTAATATACTGTACAGCACATATGCAGATTGTAACATACTCTCATAGTGCAGCAGACAGAGATTGGCAGGAGATTCAGGTTTTGTATAGTCTCTAGGTTTGTGACCCAAGTTATCACTTATGTTGACATTTCCACCAAACTCCACCAGCAGCTCCACCAGGTCCACTCTCTCGGCCCTCGCCGCATGATGCAGTGCCGTCTCATGGAACTTGGTGGCATTCACCTTTGCACCTTTGAAAGTATGAAAAAATAATAATGCAGAATAATACATAGCAGTGCAAAATAAAATATATAAACTACACCTATAAAAAAGTGCCTCACCTGCATTGAGCAGCAGCAGGGCACAGTCTAAGTGAGCTTTAGCACAAGCAGCATGTAACGGCGTCCCGAAGTAAATGTCAAAGGCCTCCAGCAGCGCTCCCTTGTCTATCATAAGCTTCACACAGTCTGGGCTACCTGCACAGAGATCATGAGAAAACAAACAATCTAAACACAAAGCATACCCTCTCCTGGCTATCTCACCTCGTATGCAGGCCTCATGGAGGGGTGAAGCCGTGAGGGCGGTCAGGGAAGGGTTGACGGACGCTCCATGATCCACCAGCAGCTTGACACTTTCTATGCTGCCAGCCGCACAGGCGTGACAGAGAGGAGTACTGCCATGGATGGTGCGCACATCCACCTGCACACACAGTTTTCAATGGCGAATATAGTTTATACCTTAGACTAGTCATGACTGAGTTTTGCAGGGTGGGATGTGTGTTACTTATTAATTAAATTTTCAGTGCCTTGTTATTCCTCCCATCTTCTCTAATATTGTTGGCTCTATGATGATTTGCTTATGCTCCTTTATTGTAAGTCACCATTGTTGGGAAGGTTACTTTGGAAATGTTATAGGCTAGATTACAGATTGCAAGTTACCCTATTTAAAATGTAATAAGTAGTCTAAGTATTTCAATTACTTTATTAAAGTAACGTTGAATACATTTGATTATTTTTTGAAATTTACATTTACATTTAGTAGATGCTTTCCAAAGCGACTTACAAATGAGGACAATAGAAGTAATCAAACTAACTTTAATCCTTCATCTCTAGAATTAAGACTATAATCATTTAATTTGAAAGTACATCCACCACAAAATCTGAATTTAGCACCTCTTTTTACTTTGAGATCGTTCTGAAGTTAAATACCGATTTAAAATAAACAAAAAAATATAGTAAATATTAATACAAGTACTCAGATTGTAATCGTTATCATTTTCATAAATAACTGTAATTTAATTACACTTTTTTTTCTCAGTAACTGTAACTGATTAGTTACATTTATTTTGTCATTTAATTACGTAACGCCGTTACATGTAACTAGTTACTCCCCAACGCTGTAAGTCACTTTGGATAAAAGCTAAGCATACGCGAAGAAGAACAACATCACTCAAAAGAGGCCCTCATTAAAATATACCTTGTGCCGTAACCCACCTGAGCTCCAGCCTCCAGCAGGATTTGAACACACTTTGGATGGGCTTGGATGCAGGCATCATGCAGAGGGGTGAAGTTATCAACAGACACGATATTAACTGATGCTCCTGCTTCTATCAGCTGTTTTAACTGCAGCGCTCGACCTAGAGACGCAGCCTCGTGTACCGGCGTGCGGTCAGCCCAGTGACCTACAAATGCAGTCATTTATTTCGTTTTAAGTGGGAATAGATCTAATGGGAAATATATTTCCACCGTCTATTACACAGCAATGTTAAGCAATTGCAAAGACAGGAGTCGGTTAAGCATAAAATGCATTGATATTAGACAGATACTCACCGATGTCACCATAAAACGTTGATCTGGCAGCGGTGAGTTCCATAATTTATTAAATCTACTTGACATTTAACAAATATTACTCATATAGCATGCGACCAACGTGCTGATAAAGTAAACTTGTTTTATATTTAGAGAAGCCGCCTGTGCAGTTTATGATTTGCGACACTACGTATTGAATACGGCAAATACGCAAAGGATTCTGGGAGATGTAGTCCCTCCACAGCGGTCACTACCATTAATTGTTTATTAATAACCTTTTTGAATGTCAAAATATAACTTTTATATTAACGAAGCACTTGTGATATATATTTAATACCACTTTACAAAATTACATTTAACTGCTTTGTTTTTGTGATGTAAACATGCAGGCCACACAATAATAATAACAAAATAAAAATCATAAATATTCTTGTTTATAAAATATGGATCATCATTCATATTTAACAATTAAAAATAATTGTTAGTGAAACTAGGTAGTTAATAAATAAAAACACAAAGTCAATTTTCCACAAGTTAACATTTTTACTTCGCAGTACAGAAATCATTTGAGCCCCATTCGTTCAGCGCTTGTTGTTTTCTTTTTTAAAACATTGGTGACATTTTGCACAGGGCCCTGGTCATGTCAATACTGCCATAGACATTTTGGTCCTTGCTAACACATCAGAGCCGTTGAGGAGACACTGCCTGCTCCTCTCTCTGCTCTGAGGTGAAGGAGAAGAAGAGCTCCCTAACACACACTAGACAAGCAGATTCCAGACTTACAGTTAAGCAGCTTTTCCCACTGACGTGTGATAACCTCCATGTAGTAGCCTTAGAATCACGCATAACCCATCAGAAAAGAGATGCAAGGCAAAGCTGAAAGAAACCCTGGCCCTTCCGACAAGTAGCACAATTTACAGCTAATAGGGGGTCAGTTATGTCAAATCACATGAGCATTTTGCAAAACGAATACTGTGTGGTTGGACACGGATTACATAAAAGATCATCTACACTGTGTGTGCTTGATACTTCCCTTCGATCTGTAAACGCAAGGAAATTGGATAAATATTGCAAACGAAATATTGAGGATACTAGTTTAAGCACCAGTTGTAATTTGTAGGAAAAAAGAATAATGAATAATCCCTGGAAGTTATCTTAGAAGTAGATAGTTTCTTTTAAAAATAAAAACGTGTGCTGTTAAACCTGGCCAAACTCAAAACAGATCATTTCGCAATTTTGCAAAACCCGATCCCCCTCCTCTTGACAGCTAACACCAGTACATTTTAAAAATATGCATTTCTTCATATCACTTGAATACATCTTATTTGGCATCTCTGGACTTTTCACATCCCATGTCTAAGCAGGTTGAGCTAAAGATCACATGATGGAAACCGATTACAGGGCGTTGATAAACAATCAGTGCAAAATGGATCTCGTTTCCTGATTATAAAAAGCAGACTGGCAGAACCTTCTCCGCCCCCCCAAAAATGCTAAATTTGTATAACGGTTTACATGAAATTCCATTAAGGGCAAAACATACGCTTGGATAGCCAGCTCGCCCAGTTTGGTTGCCTTTTTTTTTCTTTTTTCTTTTTAAATGTTAAGATTATGATCGTCTGAATATCTGATATTCAAGAGCAGCTGGAGCTAGTTTACTGGTCAGCACAGTCTCCGAAGATGTCATTCTTCTTGCGTTCCATTTCGGCAAAGTCAAACTCCGTGCCCGTCATTCGCTTGTAGATGTCTTTGATATCGTCGCAGGTCGTCTCGAAGTGGGTCGTGGCATCATAGGAGCGAGAGACAAAGATCTGGGTGCAGATAAATACAAACTTAGTACTGTAGTCACTCTTGTATATCAAGTGAGCACAATGTAAACACTTACCTGGCTGTCAGATCCCACATCGGTTGGCGAATACTGATCACTGATGCTCACAAATCTGCAGGAAGGTCACATATAGCACAAAATTCTTATTTATCCGATTGCATGCATGTCAAAGTAAGTTGTAGATATCAGCGAGTGCACACAAACGTACTTCTGCTCAACCGGTTCCAAAAGGTCCAGGGCTGGTTTGATCTCTTTCTCAGGGTCGCTGGTCTCCACAGTGGTGCTGACTATGGCTATGTATTTACCCTGGGCTGCCACATTGTGTGCGTAAGAGATCATGCACACATAGATATCTAAAAGGAAGAGATGGTTTTAATGTACAATAATGTACCTTTTAAAAGTTTGGGGTCGGTAATATTTTGAATGCTTTTGAAAAATTCAATGCTCACCAAGGCTACATTTATTTAATCACAACTACAGTAAAAACAGGAATATTGTGAAATATTATTACCATTTAAAACAGCATTTCTATTCGAACGTATTTTACAATGTAATTTAATCCTGCGATGACAAAGCTGAATTTTAAGCAGCCATTACTCCAGTGTCACATGATTCTTCAAAGATCATTATAAAATGTAAATTTGGTGATCAAGAAACATTTCTTATTATCAGTGATGAAATATTAATATTTTTGTGGAAATTATCATTTTTTTAGGATTCTTTTCTTAAAAAGAACATAACAGAAATCATTTGTAACATCTTTTGTAAATGTCTTTACTGTTACTTTTAAACCAATTTAATGTTTCCTTGCTAAATAAAAGTATTAATTTCCTAAAGTCTAAATGACCTCAAACTTTTGAATGGCAGTGGATATATAATTATTATAATATTATTATGTAAATTATATCAAATGTAAACAGGTGGCAAAAAAACTGATACATGGCAATATCTCAGATAAGTGTATTAGGCCTTTTATGAATGTAAAAAATAAATAATTACTTGGACAAATTTGAATTTTTTATTAAAATATTGGAAAGCTACATGCCATTACTTTCTATTCATATTTAAATTATTTATAAATTTAACTTCTAAAAAAAACTGTTCAAGAGCATTATGAAAATAAATTTGGTATCAAAAATCCTGTAATTTCAATTTGTTACTGCCAACCCTAAAATACACCAAATATAAAATAATAAGAGATTAAAATAAGGTAAGAGCCCACTGAACATGCAAGCGCTGTGGCTTCCTGTCAAACTAACCGTGCTTCCTGTTGACCTGGTTTTGAGGGATGATGATCTGGCAGGAGTTGGCATCGCTGGTGTTCTTGATGGGGTGGCTCATGATGCAGATGACCCGGATCACCTGACCCACCTTGTTGACTCGGTCCATTATATAGCTGGGGTCGCAAATCAGCTGCTTGCAGCGAGCGATCTGACCGTGAAGAATAAACAGCATTAAAGTCACAGCACATTTTAAGGACAAATCAGTTTTCACACAGCTTGCAACAGAAACTCACCTCTCCCTCAGATTTGACGCCCACCACTTTGCCGTTCTCTATAATAATCTCCTCAATGGGCTTGTTCAGCATGTAGGTTCCTCCATAAATGGCACTTAATCTGTGAGTGACAAAAATAAACTGCTAGTGTATTTACAGAGTACTGCAATCCAAGCACAATACACACAGACAGGTTTAAAAATATGTGAATGTTAGTAGCAGAGGAATGGTTGGGGAAACTCACCTGGCGAAGCCTTGGGGCAGCTCTCCTAGGCCATAGAGAGGGTACAGATATGGACTCTTTCCATACCTCGCCAAAGACTCGCTGTACAACTTAATCCTGTTTATCGTCTCCATGCAGGGCTGATCCAGGTAGCTGGACGGATAGACAACACAAACACCACACAAACAGGCTTAACTTCATGGAGCAAACAAGCCTGCGACATCAGTGTTTTAGAACTTCCTCCAAAAAGTAGACTAGGTTTTGACTCACTCATCTGTGCGGTAGAGTGCGAGAGCGTGGCCGGTGAAGTCGACAACATCCTGCCCGAGGTCAAACTTTTTGTACACATCTCGCATGGTGGTCTTTTTTGGGTCCACTCCCTCCAAGGTCTTTGGGTCATTTTCATCAAAGTTGGCAACAAACACAAGGAACTTCCTGAATCGTCTTTTCTCGAAAAGTCCCATGAGGCCTAAAGGATAATTGTTACATGTTAAAGATGATATTTTTACCCCATCAGCTATGACAGCATGCACTTTGTTTGGTGGAATGTATTTCATGGAAAAAAACATACCAGCATCTCTTACTTAGTCTGCAAAAAAAAGACGAACTACTGAACTGTTTTACACACAATTATTTCATTATGTTGCAAAATTAATCAAAAGGGAAGTAGGGCGAGACGTCCATAATCATCATTTCACTGTAATTCCTCTCTACTCATAACAGACCCACTCTTCCTTTCAGACCAGGGTGATTTTTATTGATATATCATTATAGTTTTTTATTAATAATTTAAATTGTCTTTTATATTTTTTACATTTTCTATTTAACTTTAATTTATTTCGTTTTCATTTTTATTTCCAGGTCTTAATACAGGGTTCGTACACATTTTTACCAATAAATTTCCATGACTTTTGAGACAATATTCATGACCTAATGTTCCATTATTTTACAAGAATAAAAATCAGTTCAAATTATCACAACTAAAATTAATGACTATTAGTTCTATTGTTTGCTTTCTTGTTTTAGTAATAAGTACAAGCTGCAACTGCGTCAGACGTTACTCCACACAGAGAACATATCACATCACTATGTTATCATTTATTTAACTCAGTTAAACGTTTTGAAAACTTTTCTCTTTCGCAACTGTTTACATTCACTTAAGAAAAAACCAACAGTGCTTATGAGGATAATCACCAGGTTGGTCATTTTGTGTGTATTTTTGCCGCTTGAACGCAACATGCTGCGCTATTTAGAGCCCTGCATTTCAGCCCCAACCCCGACAGGCCCCGACTTACTTATGGCTTCGGGACAATTTTCACATCATAGCTCAGAAGCGGGCCGCCCATCGGGCTTGTTTTAGGCTTCCTCATTTTTATGTTTTAGATATCCATCAATTTTTATGGTGATGAAAAGGATTTGCCGCGCTGGTGGAAACAACACGAGACCGTGCTACCGCGACTGTCAAGAGAGGCTTGACGGTGTTTAGCGTCTAGCAGCAGCAGCGAGTGCTGGAAGAGTTTAGCGTTAAAGCACACGCAATAAAGCTTGCCGCAAACCCCAGCAAGTAATTACCATGATGAATGTGTCGGGGCCAGGGGAAATAGAATATTCGGTTTCAGTTCCATTTTTGTGAAGAGCTTCTGCTCAAGACCGAGACGGCAGAAAGCGCAGTTTGTTTTCTAAAAAATCACTACGTATGCTGATATTGTGAGTGCACACAAATAAAAGTAGACCCTTAACAGTCCCGAATGATGTATTACTCTTACCTTTATGAGCAAAAATGACAGTTGTTTCCACTGTTATAAGAAAAAAATGCAAGTGATCGCGCTGGCAAATCCAATTTCTGCAGAGCGCGATTTAGCTTCCACTCTCCACACAAATGATTGGATACGCGCCTAATAGCAAACATTTATCTAGGTTAGCCTTTTAAACTAACATTGTGAAATTTATATATAGATTATATTTTAGTCAAGTGGTGATGATTTGAGAAGGCTAAATTGATCAAACATAGGCTATGATTAACTCACTGTCTGCCACTGGCCGCTTGGTCGTTACTTTAAAAAACAAAAACTTAAATTTAGCAAACAAAAAATGTTCCAAACATATTTCTAAATTAACTTAAGAAACAAAAATAAATATAACCACGTTGCCATTAAAAACTAAACTTAACTATTTTAAAGGGTTAGTTCACCCAAAAATGAAAATTAGCTTGTGTTTTACTTACCTTCGAAGCGTCCTAGGTGTATATGACTTTCTTCTTTCAGACAAATCCAGTATTCGTCACTAATCCGGTATTGCGTGATTAGTGACGAATGCGGAGAGAGAACAAAACAAAACGCCGGTCATGAATTAGAAGTACAAACTGAGGATTTGCAAAGAAAAATGTCGGAGGATTTTGATATAAACCAAGAGGAGACTGACTTTCCTTTGCTAAAGTAAGGAAACTTTGCTTCCTTTGCTCCTATAAACAAACTCGCGAGACTAGCATACCTCAGAGGCGCACGCGCTGCGCCGTCCGCCGGAACGGCTTCCGCGTATGACAGATAACGGAAGTGAGAGAAAAGTGTTTATTACGTTTGATACGAATGATCGCACGTTGATAAATGTGGCGGCAAAAAACAATCGTCATTTGAATATCACGCCCCTAAAAACACCCTGGTTTAGAAGCCTCGCCCCTAGATTTTACGACATGGAGAAACGAAACCCGGCCAAAAAGATGATTGATCTTACTCCAAAAACACCCGTTAACCTTGTAATTGCAAACAATTAGGCTACATTAGTTTGTCATTTATATGTATATTAAAATACTGGTAAATATAGCCTATTTAGTTCCCCTCACTCTACAACAAATATATTAAATTAATGGTATTCAGAACAGAACAAGAATGAAAAAAAAGTTATAAAATTATATATTAAACTATAAAATAAAAACACAAATTAGGCTATAGTGGCATTCATTATAAACAGCATACAAATGTCAAGCAAAACTGAAACGGCATTGGGCTCACAAGCCCGTCTCATACCACAAGAATCAAAATGTTTCTATTTTTGCTATTAATTTGTAACATTTGTTTGCATAACTATTATTTATTATGTAGCCTAAACATGGCTTTATACTTCACTCATGTTCTAATATCAGTAGGGGTGCTCCGTTCAGGATTTTTGAGGCCGATCGCCGATCACAGAAAGCGGTGTCTGCCGATCCGATCACCGATACCAATCTTTTTAAAGCCTTCTTTTTACCATGTACAATTATTTATAGTGATGATTCAATCAAGATTTTTAGACATTTATTCAGGGCCTGGATTTCATTTTTGAAAATGAATTCCTCTCTTAGGTGACTCTTGTGAGAGGATTTTTTTTTTTTCATTTGAGGGGTGGAGGGGGGCATTTTTTTAGACATTTTTCAAAAATCTATATTTATCTCACCTAAATGTTTGATCATGCACTGTATTTTTGTTTGTACAATCGTGTTATTGTTGCACAATAGCTTACACAGCGCAAGCCTGATTTTGTGAGCTGTATGTAAGGTTCACATATACTCCATTTGCAGAGCGTATGTAGTCCATGCGTGGTACAGAAGCAACACGGACTGTGCTTTCACACAGGAGTCTGCTCCTGATCTGTGGCTTTTACCACATACACAACATTTATCCATTATTTTGATATAAGAACATGCGCAAAAATGTTTGTTTGGGCGCTACACACATTTTACAGCGGACCTTTTAAAATAAACAGTGTAACTTTTATGTTTAGTTGACTGCATTTTAGTTTGATGATGAATGGCTGAAATGTCAGGCAACGGTAGAACTAATGTTGTTTGTGTGTGCGTGAGGCGCTTGTGCGATCAGATAGATAAAATCAAATAGATATAAAGAAAATAAATAAAATGCATTAAGAGTGTCACAAAAACGAGCCTATAATTGTTGCACATTGTTTGTTTTTTTTCCTTTTGTTAATTATATTATAGCCTATTATATATTTTGTGTGATCCTATTTATTTTATTCCTTTTATATAGGCTTAATTTCTCCTTTCACAGAAGTGCTGCAGGTGCATGATGCGACGATTGAATCCTCATGGTCTTGTTTACGCTGCTATTCGCGCATATAAAGCTAAAGCCCTGTATAAAAAAAATAAATAAATAAATAGACATTCTAATCTTACTGGTTAACGATCAACTAATGAGCTTCGTTTGACCATCAGGAAATGAACAAAATGCTGTCATTCTACAATTCTCCACCATATTTATTATGCTGCGCGCAAGTTCAGGTAACTCAAAAACGTGCGTACACGAGCGGAGACCAGACGTGAGATTTGATCGTTGCCACCGCTCACGTCCATATTGATAAATTCCAAGTTTTGCGTTGAAACGACCGTACGCCCAATTTTCTGTCATACGTTCGTTTCGTAAATGAGGCCCACGGGCTCCAGTCGGACTCAGCCGGTAATTCTGATAAGCTGTTGGACAAGGGCCGGACTAGGGCATATGTTTGAGGCCCGTGCAGGGTTCTACTGAGCTTGTTTGGTACCAATCTCAATTTGGTACTCGCAAGGCAGCTTTATATATGCACGAGCACGCTTTGGATGTGACTGCGCACCGTCTCTGGAGCGCGCGAGTACCGAATGACTTAAAAAGACTTTTCCAGGCCTGGAAATTGCGGTTTTAAAATTCCATGACTTTTCCAGGTTTTTCATGACCGTACAAACCCTGTTAATAGTGCTGCAACTTAATTTTTTATCTAATATTTATATTTCATTTAATATCAGCTTTATTTCAATTAACAAAATTTATTCAACAGTTTATCATCAAAAACCCTGGTTCAGACTAGGGTTGGGCGATGTCTACCAAATTGGCATCGGACGATGTCTACAGTGAAACATCGTGATGGACGATGACATCGGGGGGCGGGGCGGGGTTAGGGTGTGCCCGAAGCGTGAAACAAATAACGCGTTATACGGAGCCACTAAAAGGTTAGCTGCTTGCTAGCGGTAGCCTGTTGCATTACAGTACATGAAAGTTCACTCACATACACAGAGTAAGGAGAAATGTCTGATAGTACGATGGCGAATGATTAGCAGATCCTGAGCAGCAATGACAAACATCTAATCTTGTCAAATGTGTGGTAAGTACTAGTGCTGAACACAACTGGGTTGCCTGATATAAAGAGACGTAATCCCCGAAACAGAGCTTTCCACTTGCGCAATACGGAAATATCTGCAAAGTGTGCTACTTATCTTTGTCAACCTGGCAATCATGTGCACACGCGCTCTCTCTCCACTGTGGATAAACGCGCTTGCTTTCTGAAAACACCGGTTAGCTTGCAGTTTAGCGATCTCCACTTCAATATTCTATTCTCAGAAAAGTGTAATTCATTGAGTGTTCATTTACGACACAGAGAGAGAGAAACAGCTGTTTTTCTAAATTCTGCTGAGGTGAGTGTCAGTGCAGTCCGTATCGTGATATGTATCGTGGCCTCGGTATCGTGATACGTATCGTATCGTGACTTTGCTGGTGATACACAGCCCTAGTAAGTACTGCTGCTTGTGATCGCGAATCTCGAAAGTGAAAGTAAAATGAGAGTGTGCAATTGAAAGCGGTTTCAATAGCGGCCCCCTGATGCCCGCAATTTATATACAGTCGCCTATACTTACCCAACGATATAATTGCGAGAAAAAGTATTGAAATATTTTTTTTATCCTCCCATCTCGTAAGCTATTTATTCCCTTTAGGGTTTCCGTAGTACACTTAATTTCTTTTCCAAACACGGAACTGGGATGCGGCGGATTGCGGGAGAGAGGGGGTGGGGGGGAATCACGATGTCAGCCATCGGCGATGGACGATGGCATCGTCTATCGGCCCAACCCTAGTTCAGACAATAAAACACTCCAGCCTACTTGGCTATAGACTCTGCCTCAGATGGCAGGACCATGGGCCGCCCACAGCCTGTTCACTGACCATCTGATGAACAATGCGTACAAAAATGGCAAAAGCTGGCTTGAAATCACCAGTTTCAATCTGATCCTTTTGCCAGGGCAACGGGAAAAAAGAAACCCCAGAAGAAAAATCTCTGCTGCATTTGCAACACCTTGTGTTTGTTCCTATCTTTAGATTATCCGAATCGTAAAAATGTCACTTACTGGATGCCAGAGCTTCAGTCTCAGTGGAGGGCACTTTGTAGATGCTGCCCTTTTTGTAGACGAAGCTGCCCTCAATCACTTTGAAGTCCAGGTAACGCGTCACCTGTGTGATCAGCAGCATACGGACCAGCTGACCTATGAATGCGAAAAGGACACAATCATCATCCATTGTATTCTTGAGGCATGACGGAAAATTGCTAAGCAACAGGCTAAGTGTGACTGAGGGATCCAGCAGCGCCTGGCGCAGAGCGATCCAGAACGTGCTGCGTATTTGGCTGAGATTACAGATTCCAAGTGACGACTGAAATGTAAATGTAAAGTTTGATGTTGCTGCTTCCTACCGTTGGCCATTAGAAACTTGGGAATGAGGTCCACATTCCAGTCGCGGCCCTTTCCCATGGACTCAGGAGGGCTGCCAGGAAGGCTGAAACGCTTGTACAACTGTGAGCAAACCAAGAGACAATGATAGTGTCTGTGGAGATTTAGAGTAATGCTGTGGTGTCAAACAGTGACTTACATCCTCCAGAGGGGTGATGGAGGCACTATCCCCTCCATAGTACGAGTTCCTGTCCATGTGCAGAACCTTCTTCCCCTTCACTGACATGATCCCAGACAGGATGCATTCCTAGAGGAAACACATGAATGCAGATTCAGTACAACATATCAGACGTGACCATGATTACCCCAGGCCATTCAAAATGCAGTCATGGTTTGTGTAATATAATGAATGCCAGTTATTTAGTGGTTTTGAAGCAGGTTGCATCCCTGTAGTAAATAAAATGATGCATTGCTGTCCTTGACTTTTACAAAGTATGTATTGTTTGTTTTAAAGAACCAATCCAAGCATATTGACATCCTGTAGACATGCCTTTAAAACAAGCCCTAGCACATTTTTGACTTCTTTTCAATGGCACTGTGGAGTAGGTCAAAGGGGTTCAGCAGAGGAATGTCCTGTATGCTTTACAAGAATGTCACAACTAAAACAGACAGCTTTATTCATCATAAACTGTCTATCATTGTAGCAAAAACAACTTAACCTAGTTACACCTGTATGATCTATACAGAAGTGCAGACATGAACTGAACATTCAACCCATTTAAGGGCCATAACTAGTGTCATTATATAGTATTAGCTTTTATTTTTATATTTTCATTTCGTGCTTCATTTTGTTGGTTTAAGATTTAGTAGTTTTGTTATAATGCTTTTGTAATGTATTTTTATGTTTAGCTTCTTTAGTTTTATTTCTGTTTTAGCTATTTTAGTACTTATTATTCTGTGATATTTATAATTTATTTTAGCTTCAAGTCAATTAACAAATTTTTTTAAATTGTTTTTGTTAACAACACTATCATAACATTTTTACAATGCTTATGACAGACCGCTTGGTTTAAAAAAATGCTACAAAAAAATTACGAGCATGGACGTTTAAAGGCACAATATGTAATTTTCGTCGCTAGAGGGCACGTAATCAAAATAAACAAATAGACAAAGGCGTAGTTTGATGACGCCGTGACTGAGTGTGGAATCATGGGAGTTGTCGTCTTCATCCCCCACAGCAGCTTTTATTATGCCACAGTCGACCGCTTCCGCTCCTTCTGGTCGTCCGTATGTGGGGGAAAAAAAAGCAGCGCTGTTTTATCACACTAGATACATTTGAAAGTTCTGTTATAATGCTACTCTGTGCAGTCGTCACCGGTCTATTAAAACGCACAACATATTAAAGCATCTTTGGTGTTTCCATGTTTTCTACAAAACAAAACCGGAAATTGAGGGGTTATGACGTCATTGGCAGGCGACACAATGACACTATGGACACGGTCCGTGTCACTAGTTAAAATGGCTTATTTCTCTGGATTTAAACATTCTTCGAAACATTTGGGATAATGTAAGTACACAAGTCAGCAAAATATATAACACTGTTCTAGTGGTTTTTGGATATTTTAATAAAAAAAATCTTACATATTGTGCCTTTAAAGAAATGCTGAAACACTGTCCTCTCACAGGCCATAATAAATTATTAGAAACAGCAAACCTACTGATCATGTGAAGGAGTGGACTTTACACGCAATAGACGCCATCGAATGACACAGTTAACAATGGCATGTACTCTCAAAGCGATTAACAACAGTAACTCATTTTCTGGCAAGCAACGACATTGTTTTCTTTATTATGGGCTCACAAATCATTTCACTGCAAATTTTAAGATGAGGTACGAGTAACAAAACCCATGCGAGTGGAGATGAGCCAAGTCCTTAGCATTTCAAATATGTAAGAAAATATCTAAACAAGACAACGCCTGCTTTGCATCGCACTGTTAAGCTAGAACAGGTCAGGATGGGATACCAACATAAGACCTACTTCACAGCTGATCAACGCTGCTGAATATGTGGCACTGTATTACTACAAGCAGAAAATGTTTGTGCAATTAATTCACAAACTGTTTTGTGGAAAAAGTACCCCCAAACGAACCCCTCATGACTATAGAAACAACTTAATTCAGACGTCACCAGATCAGCTCATGCCAAGGTGGTGGTTACCAAAATTTTTGGTCTTGGAGGAAAACAAAAATGCTGTTTTACACATCAAAAGCCAATTTGTCATGCCCACATAATCAATGTCCTCACCTCAAATGTCCATGACTCAACTGCTCTCAGCTCAAAGGATGAGTTCATTTATAACTCAAGGAAAAATCTAGAAACAAAATGACTACGTACTAAATCCAAAGATCTTTTTTTAGCAGCAATAAGGGTTAAACGTTAACATTCGCTGTAAAGTGTACAGCAGATCCACGCGGCTGATCACCACCTGCTTCTCCTTAATAAAGAATCAGGCTGCAGTCACATGAAAGGCCCTAAGAAATGCTCCTGACATTTGTCTCCCTCTTTCATGGCGTTAAACACCTGCTGGGATCCAGCGTTCTGGCTTCAGATGACTATCAGCGACAGAAATCATCACGCTCCAGAAAACCACTTCTCCCTCTCTTCTGCAAGTGAAAGCTCAATCATCCACTATTTGATGTTTCTTTTGTTTGTCGCCTTTTCCCATCAATCCACTGTAGGGGATTCATCACATTATGTGGAGAAAGACGTCTACACAATACGAGACGGCATAGCTGCCAATAAAAAGAGAAAATGTAAAGAGACAGTGACAAAGTAACAAGTGTTTTACTATAAAAGAATAACAAGCCAGTATAAAAATTCCTATGATTACATGTTTTACAATGGGCAAGAACCTCGTGACAAGACCCTTGTTCTTTTAAAACTCAGAGGAGTTTAAGCATCATCAACGCTCCTAACTTCCAGTCACTATACTGTCCCCGCTCAGGCTAAAGGGATTATGCAATAAGCCATGTAATACCAGAGCCTTACTATGCTCAGGGAGACCGTGGCCTCAGGAACTATGAGGAATTCCTCATAAAACAGCCGAGACAGGAACACTGTTGCTCATTTTTTGCTTGCATGCCACCCTGAGCTTGCCATTCTTGTCTGATTTGCAGAACTAAACCGAAGACGTCAGTCTCGGTTCCTCTACAAAGCGGACCAACGCCTTTCTGGTTCTCTACTGATAGCCTAATTCACCTCTGCACAAAAACGTTCTCTGTTTGCGTCCCATACTTCCTGTTTTAGAGGAACCACTTTGTATAGGTTTCTTTAACACTTTTACACTAACCCAAGCCTTTAGTAAAAGCAATGAAATATGAATAATCGATATCCACCATCAATAAAATGCAACATTGGTTTTAATGCACACTTGAGTCTGGCAGGGTTTATGAGACTACTCGTGCAGGTTTAGGAAGATGTGGGTGCATGTTTTCTTATTTTAAAACTAAAAATAAACAAAATTGTGCACTTGATCCTGTTCAGACAGCAAGGAAGCAAGGTTTTCAGGGCCTGTCCCACAAAACAAATTACTTTGACTAAAATGCAAAGTACAGTAGCAGTCAGGAATAATTTTCATCATGGGGTTTTCCCAATGCATAATTTAAAGGTAAATATTTACAATAATGTATACTATGAATGGTGTAATTTTGCAGGTAAAAGCCTGGAGGATGGGGGTTATGACATTTTATCTGTATTATAAGCATAAAACAACTTCCTGACTGAATGAACAGGCATATAAAGCATTGCAGTGGAATATGTAATGAAGGTTTTCTGTTTCACTTGAGGGTGTGGTTGTTTACTGACCTATGTTGACGCAATAAGTAATCTCAAAATTGGTTCATTGTGTCATTTAATTTTAAATAAAAATATATGAAACAATCCTCCACCCTTAATATAATTATTAAGACAACCTCTTGTAAAAAAAAAACACCTCAACATTAAGGAAGCCTCTGGACTACGTTTTAAAAAGCAGAAAAAATATGCATGCTAAATTTTATGATTTTTAATAATAATTAAAAAAAGATTTCATTAACAATTAGAGAACATTTATTACCTAGACACAGAACGCAAGCCGTGTAGTTGGCACTGTCAAAATATGAAAGCCTGATTACAAGCGAGCTATCAAAAATATCACACTAAAATAATAAAACACAAAAGGATTCTTGGTGCGTTATTAACCTGATATTAAACAACACGGAAATGCAATATTAATTAGTTTTGTGTAGACACAAAACACCGTCAAATTTGTAACCGAGGCCTGTGAAGCCGCGGCTCTGAGCGCCAATGAATAGCTATAACAGATGCTAAAGTTAGCATATAGAGACAGATTAGCACAACCGTACAGTTAGAATGAATGCCGATTAGCCTGAGAGTAACGCTAGCAGTGTTACTAATTCGCATATCCGATAGAGTTCGACAGGCTGCTGATTAGCATGATGCTAAAGTTAGCATGTTAGTAATTAGCCTCCCAATGTGAGCGGTACAGTAACAGCACCGCCTAACAAGATCGAAACAGCCTCTGGCTGTGGTTTTTCTTAAGAATTTTACATCATGTACGCGAATGTATTTGGATTAAATAATATTCGGATACCGTCAGCCCGGTTCCCAACACGATAACGTCGTATTCTTCATTCATTTTTCCTCGTCTTTAATCCCCCTTTCCTACGCGTCGGACCGAAGAAAATGGAGATCTTGCAAAGCTGGAAATGAAAGAAGTGCGCTGTCACGTCACCACCAGTGGGTGTGGCTGAAGTGGGCAGGGCGTGCGAGTTTGCGCGTTCTAAGCTGCGATTGGAGGATTGTGTTGTCAATCAAAGTGAGCGAATACTCCGCCCCCTGACCGCCAAACAGAACAGAACCGCTCACCTGCATAAAGTGGCGGGGATTTTGATTCATGACTCGAATCTTTAAATACGTTCACAGTACTTAAAATATATTTTGTTACTTTCATTTCTATAAAGAATAACAGTAAAGCTAAGAAGTTAATACATATATGGCTCAATTTATATATTATATATCAATTTATATGGCTGTTATCATGTTCTGTAACGGTTTACCACTGATGAAAACAAACAAAAATGACTAAAGTGACTCTTTCTATAGGTTACATAGTTACGCCAGTAGGTGGCGAAAAGTTTAGCATCTTTGCGTTATGAAATAAATCATTCACCCAGTGTCTTTTGTTTGTTTGTTTGTGTTTAACGCCATTCAGTGTTGTTCCGATTAAACAAATCATCCAGTTCATTCAGACTCATTTAGTAAAGGGAACTTAAATGAGAACGATTCACTTAAAAGAGTCATTCAAAAACACCGATTTGTTTACAAGTTACCACAATGACCACAAATGTGTACAAACTATTACCAAAACAGCTGCGAAGCCAAGTTCATATTCAGAGTTTCATGTCGCGCTTTTCATATGAAAAGACACAAATTCATAGTTATACCACATGACTTTCATAAAAAGCATTTATTTTGTAACTTTGTGTCTCCACTTTTGCTTAATATTCATTCAAAGCAATGTTTTATTCATTTGACACAGATATTACATTTCAAGACTCAAACACTTCTTTAATGTGAGGTTTGGCATACTGTTTTGCTGTATTGCTAGTATTGTCTTCAGTATCTGTGAGTCCCAATTGTAGCAGCATCCTAACGGCGTCCACATGCTGCCCAATGCATGCCATATGTAGAGCTGCAAATCATAAAAAAATATTTTCACATCGTGTTCTAATAAAAAGATCCCAATTACGGCATCTCACTAAGGTGGCATTCAGTGAAATACACTGTAAAGTGTAATCCTACCTGATCTTCCTTTTGTGTCTCTTGCATGTAGATCAGCGCCCAGGGCAAGCAGTGTTTTTATTGTGCTTGTGTGACCTTCCTGAAAAATGAGCATTGAGATCAAAGCCAGATTAAAAGAGGAAGTGTGTTTATCTTAACTGTGCTTCATGTTTAATGCAATAGATACAACCTTTGCAGCGTAATGTAATGCAGTCAGCTCCAGTTTTGTGGCTCTTGAGTTTATATCGATACCAAGATTATGCACGAGAAAAGAAAGTGTTTCTTCCTGAGCAGTTACAGAGGCCTGGTGTAGGGGCTGCACACCGAGAATATCTACCGCTGAAGGAGATGCCTAAACCAGATAAACATGGACATGCTCATATATAGTATAAGAAAAACATTGTAAGTGAATTATAATGCAAATATGAGCTAACCTGGTGATTCTCAAGAAGCAGTTTAGCAATAGCTATGTGTCCATTCCTTATGGCATCCATAAATGGTGTGACTCCACAACTGTCCTTCCCATCAGGCTCATAGCTACAACTGAATTAACATGCAAACCGTGTGAGCAAAATAAGAAGGCATTGTGTTATACACGCATACTCAAAATATGTTACCTTTGAAGCAAAATCTTCACTGCATCCTCACAGCCGTGCATAGCTTGTGTGAGAAAAAGGAAGATAAATAAATGCAAATCTGGGACATTTTGGGGGAAAAAATAATTTGCTTCTATACCAGCAGTGTGGAGGGGCGTTCTGCCAGTCTTGCTCTTTGTCTTCCAGACCTCGGGTTTGGCCAGTAGGATGTGGTGTATGATGGCTGGATCTCCTTCTCTGCATGCAATGTGGAATGAGTTCCATCCATCCTTGTTCTGCAGCATTGGGTCAGCACCGTGATTCAGCAGCTCCAAAATGACATCGAGGTTTCGACGGGTACAGGCCATCATAAGAGGAGTCCTAAAGAGGATAGAAGTCATTTTTGTTAAAATGCCGCAAAGCTGCTCGAGAACAAATGGCAGTGTTGGTATTACTAACTAAAAATAAAACAATTAAAAATCATTTTCGTTAACTAAAGTAAAGCTGAAATAAAATGTAAAAAATGAATCCATCCATCCTTGTTCTGCAGCACTGGGTCAGCACCGTGATTCAGCAGCTCCAAAATGACATCGAGGTTTCGACGGGTACAGGCCATCATAAGAGGGGTCCTAAAGAGGATAGAAGTCATTTTTGTTAAAATGCCGCAAAGCTGCTCGAGAACAAATGGCAGTGTTGGTATTACTAACTAAAAATAAAACAATTAAAAATCATTTTCGTTAACTAAAGTAAAGCTGAAATAAAATGTAAAAAATGAATATAATTCATATTGCATTTCCGTGTTGTTTAATATCAGGTTAATAACGCACCAAGAATAATTTTGTGTTTTATTATTTTAGTGTGATATTTTTGATAGCTCGCTTGTAATCAGGCTTTCATATTTTGACAGTGCCAACTACACGGCTTGCGTTCTGTGTCTAGGTAATAAATGTTCTCTAATTGTTAATGAAATCTGTTTTTAATTATTATTAAAAATCATAAAATTGTTAGCATGCATAATTTCTGAAAGAAAATCAGAAATGCTGGCTTGGCAACTAAATGAAATAAGTTTGAAGAAGTACTAAAATACAAAAACTAAAGTTGAAATAAAAAAATTAATTAAAGCTAAATAGAAATATTTTAATTAAAATAATTAAAATCACAAAAGTACAACAAAATTACTAAAACTAAAATTAAAAATGAAAAATAAAAGCTAATTCAAAATATTAATAAATATTATAATAGTGTATATATATAAAATACTAAAATAACACTGAGAGCTACATGAAAATGATCAATGCCCAAACATGTTCTGTGTGGATTTATGTGCACACATTATAATTTTACAATTTATACTTTACAAATTTTCACTTGTTTAATTTGTACCAATAAAAACTTTTCATTTATATTTATACTTATTTATTTATATATATTAAATCTTTTAAGTTAAAAATGGTATATTCCTTATGCATCTTAAACTGTATCTTTCGTTTATATTTAATCCTTTTAAAATAATCTATTCACATTATTTGTGATTAATAACGGAGTATTGTATTTGCCGAATTCATGAAATACTGAACATTTTTCAAAATAAATGTGGGTTAGTAAAGATGTATTAAAAAGTGTTATTTATACTATTATGGTATTTATTAATATTTTGAATTAGATTTAATTGTAATATTTTGAGCTTTAATAATTTTGTAATTTTTATCTAGGTTTCATTTATTTTATTTTTTTCAGTTTTAGTAATGCTATTACTGAAACGTTTTTCAGCATTAATTTAATATTTATTTTTTATTCTATATTTATTTCAAATAACGACATTTTTTAAATATTTAATAATAATAACAACGCTGGTATTAAATGACGTATAAATATATATACAAACAACGGCAGACAAACAGTATTTTGCACTCAACTAAAAAAAATTTCCTTCGAGCCGGATTCGAACCAGCGACCTAAGGATGACAGTGTTGAACCTCTACAGTCCTCCGCTCTACCAACTGAGCTATCGAAGGCGTTGAGCAATAATCTGCCTCCTGATACCATATCCCACCCACTACATGCAAATTCTTTTATTCAAATCAATGATTATAACTTACCAGTCTGCTTTCTTCAAACTGTCTATTTTCGCTCCCCTGGCAATGAGGTACCGCACACACTCATAATGACTCATGGAAGAAGCCTCATGCAGAGCTCTCTTGTAGTCGTTGTTATACACCTCAATGTCCATGTTGAGCTCCTCTACTAAATAACGCAAAATGTCCATGTGTCCATGTCTGGCAGCATAGTGCAGTAAAGTATCTCCAGATTTCCCAAAATGAGTATAGATGACAGCCTGCTTGTTGACGTGCTCATTGAGTTGTTCTCTGACTGTGCACAGCTCTCCATGTTGAACTGCTTTGATTAAGGGCTTTAATGTGCTTTCTTCCTCCATTTAGCTCAGTGAAATCCTTCTAAGTAGACTACTTAAAGGAAAAGAAATACACACAACAGCGATGCATTACTAGTGAAATATCAACAGAAACCTCCAATGTTTTTACCGCATGGTCCGACGTAATGTGTCGACGACACCACCGTTTACTTCAAAATAAAAGTCCCACTATTAGTCACACTTTTTATCTTTGCAAAATATAATATTCTTATAAAACTATAAAACAAGAAAATGAAGCACAATGGCAAAGCAGTATGACATTACCTGTTCTTATGTTTCTTACTACCCACAAACTGCTGGTAGACAGACAGATAAATACAGAAGACAGATAGATAGATAGATAGGGTAGACAGATAGATAGGTAGATAGATAAGCCTTTTGTCTTTTGGGTAATTAGCTGTAAATTCGAGGCACAGGTAGTTTTTAGTCTTTTGTTCATCACCACTCACCTCCACACCAAGACAAACACAACTGAAAGGGAGGGAGGGCTTCACTTCTGCGGCTCTCTGCCTGATGCGCATGTGCCGATCAACGTGCGCTACACTGCTGTGTGCTGCGCCTGCGCGGAGGGGCGTCGGAACTCGACAGCATAGACATAATATGCTCGACAGTCTCAACATTTCCCGACCCGACATTTTGATTTTTTTATTAGTTTGACAGGGAAAGCTGTGCGCAAACAGAAACACACACACACACACACGCGCGCACATATAGCTATATACATATATTCATTTATAAAAAATTAAAAAAAGACACTCCCCAGAAAAAAAGGGCACTTTCTCTAGAGGAAGAAAAAGGGCATGTGCTCAAGCCCCCTTTTATGTCTTTGTCGGTGTGCACGTGCCTGGATAGATAGATAGATAGATAGATAGAATGGTGTAAAAGTGGCTTACAAATAAATTCACTTCAGGGAGAATTTTACATATATCATTTAATATTTAGACTTGGGGCATTAGCCTTTTATTACAGCACAATTTGCATAATTTATCAATACCGTTTGTGTACAACCACAAAAACCATGACAGCTGGATTTTTTTTCATCAGTTTACATTAAGTGGAAAACCAGACGGATTATACAAGCATATCTTTGTACAGTCAGCATACATATTTAGATCTGATTAATTTTTCATAATCTTTTTCTCTTTTTGTAAATAGAATCTGGACACAAAAATAGTATGAACAAACCACCAACAAAACATGCAACATCCAAAGTGAAAACACCATACGTTTCCTGATTCTACTTGGGAGTCAGTAAGGTCAACATCTGCTCTTTATTATACAGGGTTAAATCGGTGTCTGTTGTGCAGGTCAAGTCCAGTCCATCAGAGGCAAGCATGAGGAAAGCTTTTACCCTAGTGCATGTACAACATGTAACACACAGATCAAAACACAGTCGCTCTGCTTCTTTCCCTCACACATGCTCTTCGCTGAACCAGAAAACTAATACAAGATCCTATTTGTACAAAAAGAAAATTATTATTTTTATTTACACGTCTTGTTTTTATTTATTAATTTTTTTATTATCATTTTTGCAGAGGTGAAAGAGTTAGTGTGGCGAAGTGAAATTGGAGCATGCGTGGATTATTCAAAGGAGGCTGCGTTGGTTACGATGAATTAATGTGACGAATTGTTATATGATGCTTTTTTCCCTCATCTAATTTGTAAACATAAAAAATTATAACACATTCTGGGAGATCAGAATATATAGTGAAAGCTGAGCATTGTATATAAAGCGGAGTGCAGTGAGATATTTGTTTCCAAACACTGTGAACGATGAACATAAGATGATCCGTCTGCTATGATCCTGTAAACACATTTTGTTATGTAAATTTGAATTCTCAAAACTAGCAGTTAAATAGTCGAGTAGGTTAATCAACCCTACGTTTTTGCAAACTCATTGTTACATGACCTCAAAATAGCAATTTAAAATTAATTAAACAAGCATCAAGCAAAAGGCACAACCAAATATATATATATATAAAAGCAAACATATATATACCATGTGGAAAAAAACATACAAAAATAAAAAAGTCCTCATTCGTAATGCTTTATCTGTCCTCCGACCACTAAACAATAAGTACATCAGATGTATTTTCGGTTGCATAGAATAACATGCACAGAACCTGCGGATTTTGGTAGTTTGGCACAGGTTAAAGGTTGACTTAACCCTTACGCTGGATGTTTGAATGAATATCAGTAAGTGCTTGAGCTGTAAAATGGCTGGGCTAAGTGTTGTAAAGTTTGAATCCACACATCCCAAGTTTAAAGGCATAAAAACCAACATAAGAAACAACATATAGCCTACATAACACTAATGGCATTTGATTTAGTTGTCTGCATTGCGAAGTGGCCACACTTTTCTGAAAGAATGAGATGGTGCACTCAACGTCTAAACGTCTCCTTTTAGACAAATAAACTGAAAAGAAAATAACAGTTAGCCAAAATGATCTGTTAAATAAAAAATGCACACATTTTGATGTCATCACCCTGATCCTCACTGTTATCGCCTTTAAGCTGAACCTGCTTAGATCAAAGATCAGCCAATAACTTTTAAGCAAGGCTTTTTCATCGAAACCTGAGAGTTTAGGAGTTTGATTTTTAATAAAACATAATATCAACATTGTATCAGCAATATGATGCGGACAGACACTACACTGACCCATTCAAACTCTAATCCTTGAGTATTTAAGAGAGGCAGATGCGTATGAGTTTGTGTGGGGGATTGACAGTGTTTGACTTTTTTAAACGGCAGGATGTTTTTTGACGAAAAAGCTACCAACCTACATTCGTAAAATGCTAGACACAAAGTGCAAATCATATAACAGTGCTGGATATGACATTTTCAACTGATGCTGCTGCATATCGGGGATATGTCGTCTGTCACATTCATCAAATGAGATAGCAAATCATAACAATCAGCGAACACTTTCTATTCAATTCCCCATTCATTTCTGTGAGTCATATTAGACCGGCAGTTTTCTTAAAGGTTTAAATTCTTTGTAATTATCTGCTTCTTGATTCCTGGAGCTCTGAAACTGTATCTCGGACTTTGATGAATTTAGTATCACACAGCGAAAGATGAAAGTGTTATAATAACCGTACTGACACAAGGAGTCATCACAACACCCAATAAATCATATTTCATTCTGTCTATAATATACCATAAAATACTCTTCTAATCCATTGATAATATGATTTAAATATCGTTCTTTCAACACATAATAACATCTGAAAGGGAATGTAAAATAACAATAAATATCTAAAACTGAATTTGTCTATATCATACAAAAATAATGTATACGATATCCGTCTCTATCTGTAAATAATCACAAACGGGATAAATAAACTTTCACTCTATTATCTAACTGTCTGTTGTGGCCCAATGTACACATATTATTATACATACATCGGTATAAATATGTGTCGATAAGTGTGAGTGATTGTGAAAGTGCATGTACACATATACGTATGAACATTGTGGGACTCTCCGGCTCAATTTTTTGAGCTTTTCCCAACGTAAAGATCTGCATCTTGTCAATAAGGGTCAGACCCTTTCTGTAAACACCATTATACACCTGTTTCTCCATGGCTTGGGTTAACACAATCACACGTGCCAGTGCAATCGGGAAGCTCCCTGTGTCGGCCCTCCAAATTCAGCTCAGTTTAGTCCCAAAGAGTGCGGCAGAGATGTGCGACTCCGCTGCCTGTTCTGTCCTCGCGCCTCATCCGACCGCCGTCTTTAGGAGTGGATCTGAGCTGTGCTGGCCAGCAGCTTGTGCCAGCTCACCACCCGTTTCCGCAGGTCTACCTTATCCAGCCACACGTAGGCTTCGCCGATTAGGGTCTTCTTTAAGAACTTGCCTCCGTTTGAAACAAGAAAGAGCTGCAAGGATTGGAATAAATATGAATCACGTGACTTCAAGTTGGGTCACATTTTAACACCCTAGTGCGTTGATTTCTGGTGTACCTGAATGGAATGACCTGTGGGGTTCATGCAGAAGCGGAAAGTTTCGTTAAAAGACGGTTCGCGATCATGACGACACACTCTGGTTTTCTTCTTGATGATTCTTTTCTGAGTGGCCACATTCACCACATAGAGCTTCACATACAGGTCTGTAAAACAACACCAAAAGCAAGTATTAAGCGTTCCTCTCTCAAGTCCTGTTTAAACAGCATTTATGTAAGAACATTTGGGAAGCTTACATCAATAAGACAATGTGTATATCAACCATATATGTGACTCTGGACCACAAAACCAGTTGTAAGTCACACGCGTATATTTGTAGCAATAGCCAGCAATACATTGTATGGGTCAAAATTATCGATTTTTCTTTTATGCCAAAAATCATTAAGATATTAAGTAAATATCATGTTTAGTGAAAAGATTTAGTAAATTTCCTACTGTAAATATATCAAAACATAATTTTTGATTAGTAATATGCAATGCTAAGGACTTAATTTGGACAACTTTAAAGGCGATTTTCTCAATATTTAGATTTTTTTGCACCCTCAGATTCCAGACTTTCAAATAGTTGTATCTCGGCTAAATGTTGTCCTATCCTAACAAACCAGACATCAATGGAAAGCTTATTTATTCAGTTTTCAGATGTTTCAATTGTTAAAAAATGGACCCTTATGACTGGGTTTGTGGTTCAGGGTCACATATAAATTAGACGCAAATTATAATTAGCATGAGTGAGTCATGTCTTGTTACCTGGGAGGTGGTCTGGAGACTTGAATTTGTATGTTATGTTTCTGCACTGTAGGATCTCAAGCACCAGGTGTTCCCCCTCGGTCTTCATCTCCTTCTTCAGGGCGATCTTTATCTCCCCCATCACCTGAGTCTTACCTAAACGGGCAGACACAGACACAGACACGTCAATATCGCAATTCTTCTTCCTATCTGTTATCTCTGTATCTCTTCCTCCCACATTCTGTGAATCTCTGAGCATGAGGAGCATAGAGACAGTGATAAATAACACGGCACAGGAAATAGATGAATCCAGGAGGAACTATTATTCCACTCTTATTCAAGTCATAGATAAAAGTGTGATAATATATTCTATCGTTCAAAAGTTTGCAGGCAGTACGATTTTGTTTTTAGAAGCACTTGGGAGTTTTATTCAGCAAGGATGCATTAAATTGACCAAAACTGATTTCTATTAATCAAATAATCCTGAAAAGCATCACGGTTTTTGACACAAATATTAAGCAGCACAACTGTTTTCAATTTGAGCACCAAATCAGCACATTAGAATGATTTCTGAAGGATTATATGACACTTAAGATTGGAGTAATGATGCTTAAAATTCAGATTTGCCATCACGGCAATAAATTACATTTTAAAGTATATAAAATAGAAAACAGTTATTTTAAATTGAAATAATATTTCACAATATTTCTGTTTTTATTGTATTTTTGATCAAATAAATGCAGAATAGGAGAGCATAAGAGGCTTCTTTGAAAAAATATTAAGAAATTTTTACCAACTACAAACTTTTGAACTGTACTGTAGATAAAAGTATGATCTAATAAAATTATACAAATGATACAAAATCATAATATATACAAAATACTGTATATTGAATTCAACTTCTTTGGTGCCACATTGTACACCCCAATACCATGCTATTGACACAAACATGCACAAATAATCACAAAACCACACAACATCCCATGCAAACATTACCCTCTGTATCTCCATGAGCGGATTTCACAGCTTCTGTGCCGTTTGGAATCTTTCCACTGAATAATAAACAACATCAGGTCAGAGAACGCGTGGAGTGCCAAGAAAATGGAGGGATTTGAATAAATAATAAACAAAAAAGCAGTCTAGATGCTACCAAATAAAACCATGAAATTGTAAATTATTTCAAACAAAATATGACAGATTAGCAAATATCATGGGAGTCATATGGAAAGCACTCACAATCTGGGAACCTGGAAGATAGCACTATCCACCGCATTGGTCCCACCCTCTTCATCCAATAGGCTAAAGGCACTGCCACTCAGACCGCTGTCCAATGAGGCTGCAGTAACAGGAGCATCACCGGATATATGGCTGTGGGATGCTGTTTTTGAAGTGGACTGTGAGTTGCATGAGTTACATAGACTACTACTAGTTTGCAACTGGTAACTATTAATTTTAGGGGTAGATATCCACATATCCACTCCCAACACACGCATACATACACGCAAATAGATACTGCTGGCAACATTTAAAGAAAGCATGACAGCACTCCATAAATGAAAGGAAATATCACAGACAGAGATATGCTAAGCAGACATCAGATGACAGAAGCAAAAGCACAGACACAACAAATTAAACTGTTCATTAGTAAACTGTGTGTTTGAGTTTTGTACATTAAGTTATTCCATTATGCTAATTCTGTTAGCATTACACTAAGTTTATTTTAATTGTGGTTACTTATGATTAATAATATTTTCATTGATTTTTTAAATGTTGATGCAGTGTTTGACTGAGAGTGATGGTGATGGTGTGACGTGGGATGCATGATTTCGGCACGTAATTCATGCACACAGTCTTTTCCACACAGATTCAGCAACGGTAACGCTAACACCAGGCATCTAATGACTCTCTCAGGATGGTCAGGGGGTCATTGCTCCCTCCTAGAGTTTGTTGCAGTTGAGCGCTACTGTTTTGCCCCTGGTTTTAGGGAAGCATGTTGCTGGACTGTTGAATAAGACTGAGACTCGCTGCATGAATTTCCTGTGAAGTGGAAGAGGGAGGATTCCAATCGAAAGTGAGCATCACTAGGTCCTAAAAAACTGAGGACTTCGAAGGTCGCAAGGCATGTATTTGCAGGACAAGCATCACTGCAAATCTATTGTGAATCAGCAAAATTAAGGCCTGGTCATACCAACACAAATTTTCGACAGGAAAAATCAGCCTACATGTGGTTTGTATGCTCAGACCAATCTCAAAATGCAATTTCACTCTCTGTCAGTAGGTGGCGCTTACAGAAAAGCTTTTATGTTAAAGGGATAGTTCACCCAAAAATGAAAATTCTGTCATTAATTACTCACCCTAATGTCGTTCCAAACCTGTCCTTCGTTCATCTTCTGAACACAAAGGAAGATATTTTTGATGAAATCCGAGAGCTTTCTGACCCTGCATAGACAGCAACGCAACTACCCCGTTCAAGTCCCAGAAAGGTAGTAAGGGTAATGTTAAAATAGTCCATGTGACATCAGTGGTTCAACCATAATTTTATGAAGCTACGAGAATACTTTTTGTGCACAAAGAAAACAAAAATAACTTTATTCAACAATTTCTTATCTTCCGTGTCAGTCGACGCGCATTCATGAGAGTACCACGATGCATGTGTGTGATGCTGCAGACGCAGGAGCCGGCGTTCTGACGTAGAACCCAGATGCGCTGTGCTTAGTTTCATTTTTGGTTGAACTATCTCTTTATTTTCTTATGTTTGTCGAAATATTTGATTACAATGACTGATTTTAATTGCCTTTATGTGTTCATTGTTCAAAATGTTTCAATAAAAACACACAAAGGCAGTGCTGCGCAATTTTACATTTTTGACACTCGCTTGTCCTGGATAATAAACAAAATCAAACAGCATTTTTAAAACAGACATTACAATTTTTTTTATTTGGTATGATGTTCATTAAACAACAGCAAATACAATAATACAGAGAAAGATTCTTCCTCTGCTTTTCACTGTCACTCAACAAAATAGTCTTTTTGTGAGCGCCACCAAGTTGTTGTTTTATGTAACGGCAAAAGCGTGTGTCTCCAGAGTCCAGACACATGACCAAAAGTGCAATTCTTATTGGTTAGCCAGTTTTCGTCACAGTGCAATGGAAAAGAGATTAGAACACTTATCCATTAAAAAAATTAATTCAAATTGACGCCATGCAAATATTTGTGTTGGTCCGAACAGACGTAATAACTGCCGTTCAATCAAATTAAATTAAATTATTATTTTCGCACCAAACATTCTTTTGGTGTGAACAGGCCTTTTACATAACAAAATTCCTGCGAATGAATGCTAATACTAATGATAAAATCTTGTTTCTTTGTTTCTTTAATTCAAACTTATTTCAATTTGTGTGCTGTTAAACTTCTACTTATGTAAATATGTAAAAGAATATTTAGTCCCGGGAGGAACAAATCACTTCAGGTTTCAAAACGAATTGTGAAGATGCGGCACCCAGGATCAAGTGATCATAACTGCAGACTTACTTCCTTGACTGTCTTCTGTAACGGTTTTGTGTAAAGGAATCCAGTTGCTCACTTTCGTTTGGAAAGACCCTTCAGATAGCATCCCCTTCCCACAGTGCCCTTCGTGAGCACAAAACACCCTTAGCAAAACAGCTAGTCCTCAGCTAGTTCCTCTAGTTAGATGTGCGTTAGTAACTCAACATCCTTTCGCTCTCTCTCTTGCTGTCATCGGCAATCATACGAGACGTTCAACTCTCACCTCCGTCCGGCTGTGGCCTCTCTTCAGACATGGCTTTCCTGAGGGTCAGGTGACGGCCGTCAGGGATCTCATTGGCCGGCGACTCAGATGGGGCTCTCTGAATGGTGAGCACACCAACTACGCTGTGCCTGTGGTGCCTCGGGTCGAGGCGGCCAATTTGGGCTGGGGCCATATATCAGCCGTGGGGTGGGAGGCGAGAAGGAGGGGATGTTTGGAAAGGGGAGAAGTGGGGCGAGATGGAGACTCAGAGTATGAACTTGTCACAACATGGACACCACCAGCTTTTACTGTAGGTCATAGTCACATGCAGCCACAGTACGCTTACAGCGTCGACTGAGGTGCAGTGTAGGCCAGCGAGAGCCGCAGAGAGAGTGGAGGCAGGGTGGGATGGTGATTTAAGGAACGGGCGGCCACATGCATGGCCATCTTGGTGGAGTGGGGAAGCTGCTGAAAAGCCGGCCGTCTGGGACAGAAAACAACTCAATGGGGCAAATAAAAGAAAAGTTCAAAGAAAGGTCGTCAGGGCTGTTGTGAAGGGCTCAAGTGGGCAAAATGTGACGCTATGTGTTGTGTGCTGATCAGGTATGGTTGGTTGCTCTCTAACTTTAATAAAATGGTAACTTGAGCAGGTTTTACCTAAAATAACCTCAGTGACAAGGTTTCAACATGTCCCTGTGGGGTAAAAGGACATGTCTGCCGACTAGGTGCCTGACAAGTGCAGTCAAATCTCCTCACAGTGATTGACAGGTCTTAGTAATCTTAGTTAGTATCCTGTGGAAGGCAGCAAAGTGCCTGACTAGGTCGGAAATTGTATTTATTTTTGAAGATTTTTTAGGCTTTTATACATATGCTTATTGTGTGGTCCCTGGGAATCAAACCCATGACCTTGGCTAACGCCATGCTAGCTGCGCTACAGGAACAGGAAGGTTGAAGGATAGTTTCATCTCATATAATTACCAATAGATCAATTCAAAGTTTAGCCCTATTACTTCAAAATATGATATACTGATATAATTTTTAAAATAAATTATTTATTGGCCAGTTTAGCTTTATTGTGTTCTTAAATTGTTATAATTATTAAAAGTGTTAAAAAATGTTGGGGAAAAAATAATACTGTTCTTGTGTGTTTGCAAACGTGACGTGTTCCCAACACACCGGTGAGAACACGCAGGCGAATTGGAAGTGAAGTGACAGACTGTGACCACAGGGGGACCAGAGGAAGTAAAACGAGAGAAACCAGAAAACAACAACAGGGAAGGGAAAAAAAAACAAAAGAGGGCCGTGAAAAAGAACAGGAGGAGGAACAGATGAGTGGAAGGCAGCCATGCTGTGGAGGTTTTATTTGCGTCGTTTACTTGGTTGGAGACGGGGCTGCTGGCCGGCAGCTTCGGCCGGTGCCGCGGCATCGTCAAGGTGTGCCCGGGCCGTGCCACTTTTGCCATGAGCACGGGGGCCTCCGTGGGGGCGAGCTTGGCCCTCGGAGAGGGACGGCTTCGACGTGCCGGGGCTACTGTGAGATTTCTCAATAGTAGGGACCTGTGTGTCTAAAACAACCAGAACCAAATTACCACAAGGGCGTTTCATTCCCTACTTTTGCCTATTTATTCATTTTAATCCTTCAAAAAGTCATTCTTATTTATATTCTACAATTATTATGTTGTTAGATTATTTGAAATTATCGAGTCTCTCCATCGGACACAACTGATGTGATACTTAAGGTCCAACTATTGTGCCCTAGTTAGCATCTAAGCAGGCTGCTTCCTGTCAGAGCGGCCCTGACACACTCTGTGTGAGGTGGCTGGAGTGAAGCGCTGGAGAGCTCAGCGCCGTTGTGAACTGAACACACATATATGGAGAGCGAGAAGCCAAAGCTAGGAAGCTCAAGAAATACAGGATGGAGAGATCCAGTGAAAGCAAGAACAATACAGAGGGAGGAAGAAAAGACAGAATGCATAGAAATGACAGCAATAGAATGATGGAAAAGAGGAAGACATCACGACTGGAAATGTGAAAGGTGAAGTGGCAGAAGTGCCATGCGACTTGCGGTCCTACCCTTGGCAGGGTCAGGGAAGATTCCGTGACTACGGCTCTTGATGACCGAGGATTTGGGCGAGTCCTCTTTGCTGTGGCTGGAGGTCTTTGGGGAATGCTGGCTCCCGTGTCCTCCAGGGGGTTTGGGCGAGTGCTGGTGGCCCTGTCCCGAGTGAGAACGCCGGTGATGTTCGCCCTCGCTCTGCTCCTTCAGAGGCAGCCAGCGTGGGACATTGTCCAGTTGGGCCGTGTTGGACAGGTCGATTAGTACCTACAAAGCCCCATACATGCACAATTTCATTATTATTCAGTGATAGTAGTAGTGTACGTGTGTTATATATATATATATATATATATATATATATATATACACACACACACTTGTGTATCATTTAGCACACATTGGACTTGGTGTTTAATCTTTTAAAGTGTGTTTACAGCTTGTAGCTTCTCACCTCTCCCAAGAAGTCATTGGCAGAGCTCTTGTCGTAGTCCCACACGCTGACCTCTAGTGTCTTCTTTCTTAGCTAAACACACACCACACAAACACAGAGTATTCAATGCCAAGATGATTTACTTTGTGACTATTACCATACATTATTTTAATGTTGTCATTCTAAGTAACTTCAACTGAACTATTCCATGGTTAATCTCTAAATGAGGGGTAAGAAACATCTTATAGACAGTTTTTTTTATTACTCAGTATTTTTCTTGTTTTCCAGTCAGACATATTTAAACATCCTTAAACAATATACATTTACCTGAGAAGCTATATTTCAAAACACACACTTCCATTCAAAACCAAAGAGTGAGGTCAGTATGATTTTTTAGGATAAATTAATGCTTTTATTCAAAAGTGACAGTAAAGACATTCATAATGTTGCAAAACATTCTATTTCAAATAAATGCTGTACTTTTAAACTTTCTATTTATCAAAGCAGTCATTTTTCATGATTTCCAAAAAAGTATTGAGCAGCACAATTGTTTTCAACCTTTATAATAAGAAATGTTTCCTTAGCACCAAATCAACATATTAGAATGATTTCTGAGGGATCATGTCACATTGAAGACTGGAGTCATGTCTGCTGAAAATTCAGCTTTGCCATCACAGGAATAAGTTACATTTTAAAATATGTGAATATAGAAAACTGTTATGTGAAATTGTAATAATATTTCACATAATTATTGTTTCAACTGTATTTTTAATCAGCCTTTGTGAGCTTTCTGAGACATTCTGAACCTCTTCTGAAGTAAATTTATTTTGTTTTTAGAACATTTAGATACTTTTACTGGAAAGCAAGACAAAAATACTGATTTCTGTTAATCCAGCAAACATCTCCAACACGATATGCAGCACTGGACCATTAAATCCAGATGGTTTTCAATACAAGCCTCACCTACCTGCATTCTGTCTTTCTCTCTCAATTAAGAGCCGTTCGCCTCGCTTCAATAGTCCAGTAAAAACATATCAATCACATCTGTCAGCAGCAGCCTCAGTGAGCTCAACAGACTCAGGAAGCTCTTTGGTCTTAATTAGACTAAAGCACTTCTGGGAGACAACAGACTTTTCCCTGTTTGCACCAAAAGCCTGAGATCCTCTCTGAAGAGCTTTCAGATAATTGAAATCTCAAAACTCGAGACGTTCAAACTAAAAAAAGCATATTCCATCGAAGTGAAATCAGATTTTTCTTTTGGTTTTCTAGACACCTGCAACCTAGACATGTGCAAATGATTGCGAGCTTGTAGTTCACCTGTTCCAGATGGATATTTTTGTAGATGACCGTCTGGTTCCACTCTGGGTTCAAGCTCTTCTGAACATGTTTGGACCTTCTTTTGTTTTCAGCACTGCAATCAGATAACATACCACAAGAGGTCACCATGAGTTGCAGGTATTAATTCAGTTGGGCACAAACTTAACCATGAAACCCCTCACAGTGGTGGCAAATGGTTTGCACAATGGAGGACTTCTAGTATAGGCCCACTTGTGTTGCTGCAGTGACCATATACTACATTGAGAAATGATGATATAAAGAGCAAAACACTACATCATTAAGCCATTCATGTCCAAGCATGGCCAAGTCTTGTATAATGTGCTGGTACTGTAGGAAAGAATCACATACCTGGCATTCTGCACAACCATGACCTGACTGTGAAGATCCAGCATGCAGCAAAAACAGACAACAATCAGTGATGAGTGGGAAACTGCAAAGGGAGGGGTGTGTGTGTGTGTGTTTGTGTGTGTGTTTGCAGTAGCCCATGCATTCATGCCCATATGGAGCAGAGAAATGGAGAGCTCCTGTTTCTGTAGGTTCAATCCAAGTACTGCATGATCAGATGAGAGCCATAAATGATCCAACACACATACACAAACATACACACCAACTTACAAACATCAATCAGCGCTATCATTTTTCACACAAACTGAACTGGCATTGATTTTCCTCTTTTGCTGACTCACTTACTGCACATATAAATGCATGGACAAACACACACACACACACACAATCATATACAGCTAAAAACTAGGTCTTACACAATATGCATAATCCTCTCCAGGTCTTTGCCACAGACCTGGTGCTAATTACAGCTGGATAAGTGATTTTCTGTTTCGTTAACTCATGGAAAGTGGCAGCTAGGATTGAATAACAGGTCTGGGAGTCTTAATTTCCAGTGCCAAGGGTGAAACAGGTGGATTTATCTTTTTTAAGTCAAGAAACCAGATATTAAAATCTTTTTTTCACACTCTCTGGATAGCTATTTTGGCAGGGCGCTTAAAAAGGAAGAGGCTGGACATGTAAAGTGACCAACCACAGTTAGTTGTTCACACTAAGGCTGAAACCTTGAGACACAATTCAGTTCCAGTCAGTTGACTTTTACTCAAGGTACTTACCCTCTACCCGGCAGCAAGTAAACTTTAACGAACGGATCCGAGTAGCCGTTATTGTCCCGGGGTGCCAGATTTCGTGCTTGAAGAACATGGACAATGAGATTTCCCAGCTGTTTGTCGTAATTTATTTGAAGCTGCAAAATCGAAGAAAGAAAGAAATGGCTTTTCTACTTTTTATACTACTAAAAAGATGAATGAATATGGCATACATTCTGTTGATTAATAAGCAGGGTTCTGACCAATGAATTCACTTTATACAATAGAGAATGCACCCATAATGAGCATTTTCCACCTGAAGAAATATTTTAGAGCTGAGCATAACTAGAAGAGTTTTTCACGAGTTCACACTTACATATAATAAACAGAGTAAAGGTTATGTGTATTTGGCGTGCTGTCCGAGGGGAGGGCTCCGAGCTCGGAATTTGACCCGAACCCAGAGTACCCTCACCCCTTGTAAGCCTTGTTAATGAGAGCCAAAACCTACCTGGATCTCTCCTGACACTGAATGGGACTGAGTTTTTGCAGCCTCAGAGGTCTAAGAAACAAAACAGCAGCAGTAAGAAAAGACAGAAGTTATGCATTTGAATCTCTACACACAAAAAGGCATCAAATAATTGTATGCGCATGGCATATGCGTACCTTGCTGTGACGCTTCTTGCTGACAGAGGGCGAACCAGGCTGGCCAGGGCTGGGAACTGCACTGGAGCCAGCTGACGCTGAGGCTTTATCCAGTGTTGACGCAGAGGAGGACGGCACCTGCTGCTGGGACACTTTCTGCAGCTCGGCAGCCAGCTGCTTAGGGTCCACACCTGGTGACCGCGGAGGTCTGTCTCCTGTATAATTATAAATGCAAGTCAGAAGTATGTGGTAAAGTGCCATTGAGGTTAATTAGGACATTATCATTTGATTGTCTTCTCCACTGACTGGAGGTTCTCACCTTTGGTCTGGTCTTGAAGGTCTAGGTGGGAGCTTTCAGAATCAGACAGCATATTTAGGTCACTGGAAATAAATGATGGTCAACACAAAAAGTTCATTTAAAGGGTTAGTTCACCCCAAAATTAAAATTCTGTCATTAATTACTCACCCTTGTGTCATTCCAAACCCGTTAGCCCTCTGTTCACTAAAAATTCTCCCCGAGTTATCATCTTCCGCCATTTTGGGGAGTACCACGACGCATGCGTGCGCTTTCTCCTGAACGTTGGTTACGTTCATTGGAAAGCTCACATATGCATCGTGGTACTCCACAAAATGACGCGGTGGAGAAGAATTGTTGAATAAAGTCTTTATTTTTGTTTTCTTTGTGCACAAAAAGTATTCTCGTAGCTTCGCAAAAAAGTTGAGCCACTGATGTCACATGGACAGTTTTACCAATGTCCTTACTACGTTTCTGGGTCTGGGAAGGCTCTCAGATTTCATATAAAATATCTTAATTTCTGTTCTGAAGATGAATGGAGGTCTTAGGGTGAGTCATTTTTGGGTGAACTATCCCTTTAAGCAAACATGAAATCAAAATGGACCCTATTTGCTCTTAAATGTATGTTCCTGGTTTTAATGTACGTTTTGTACAAAACGTACTTCTTTGGCTCTCAAATGACTTTCCTTTTTGGTTGAAGTCACAAATCCTTTTTACTTTTTCAGCCCCTTACCCTCTCTAACCCTTTTTTACATAAAAAAATGTTACGTCAATTTTTCATGATTTATTCCGGCCCTACATTTCTTCTTATTAAATATCATGTTTCATTAAGAAATACAAAATACAGAATAAAAATGGGTTAGGAACTGTTTCATTTTAACTTGACATTTAAATGTGCACTCATTTTTCCAAACAAGTCCTAATAATTTCTTTAGTTGTACAACTTTTTTAGTAGACAGATAGAAGGTCAAAGTAAAAATGACCTAAAGCACATTTAAATAATAAGTAGGTATACAAATCTGCCACTCACAGTCTGACATATATCTCCGCCTCTCCGACCTGGTGACCAACTAGACCCTGCACCTCCTCGTACGTCTTACCAGTCAGAGAAATGCTGTTCCATTCCAGAACTTGCATTCCTATGCAAACACACACACATAGAAAATCAGCCATTAGATACATTTTAGTCTTCACTATCTGGAAGATCAAACACGCTGTGAAAAGCACTGCAACACCACATGTGATGTCTTTCAATTAAACAAACCCAAACGTGCTGTAGAAACCCTGTGAGAAAGCAGAGGACACGTGCAGCAGAGTTCACTCCAAGTCACAGCAAACTAAAACCACTCTGTTGGTGCACTTACACAGATGAAAACGTGTCTTCAGGTAGGCCAGGTAGGCCCGCTTTGGACGTTTCGAAGCTCCCCTGTTACGGTGGATGCTTGGGGTCCCTGGAGGTGAATGTGTACTCGTGTCATGTACTGTATATGTACACACTCACATATTTTATAGTTTAATGTGAGACTGAACAGCCAGCTCACATTACTCCAATGCTTAACACCAGCTTGATAATATACATGAGTCACATGGCTGTTGTAACCATGCCGACAGCATGCATAATCACACTTAAAGCAAGTAGAAACATTTGACATTTTACCCTTAAGAAGCTTCAACTGCTGCTGGGACATTATGTGGGAGAGAGACAATATGACACGAGAAGAGACGAGACAAGAAGAGACTGAATAAGATGAGATGAGAAAAGAGTAGATATGAGAGAGAAGAGAAGGTCCAAGATCGAGAAGAGACAAGATGAGAAAAAGTTAAATGGGATGAGATGAGGCAAAGTGAAATGAGACAGTAGATACATAAAGAAACAAGATCAGAAGATAAGAGACAAGAAAAGATGAGAAAAGAGAAAGAGAAGAGAAAAGACAGGAGGAGGTGAGAGATGTTGATACTAAGCAAGATGATATGAGACAAAAGTAGATATGAGAAGAGAAAAGATCAAAAGAGAAGGGAATGAACAAGATGAGATGAGAAAAAGTGAGACAAGACAAGAAAAGGGTAAAGAAGGGACCAGATAAGATTCAATGAAACAAGAAGAAACAAGATCACAAGAGAAGAGTCGAGACAAGATGAGAAGAGACGAGACAAGATGAGAAAAGACAGGAAAATGAGAAGCAAGCTGACAAGAAGAGTAGGCATGAGAACAAGATGAGAAGAGTTGAGAGAGTAGACATGAGAAGAGATGTAAAGAGTAGGCAAAAGATGATGTGAAGAGAAAAGATGAGACTATATGAGATGAATTGAGATGATGAAAATAGAAGAGACAGTAAGTGATAAGATGAGGCGAGACAAAATAAACAAGATAAATGAGACAAGAATAAAGAAGAGAAGAGACAAGATGATACTAGAAGAGACAACATGAGATTCGAAGAGACGGGAGAGTATACATGAGAACAGAAAAGAACAGAACAGAACAGAAAACGAGGAGTAGAGGAGAGGACACAGCTAAGGAATCAGATGTCTAAATACAAAGTGATATTTGATAGAGAGTGTGAGTGGAGGAGGAGGAAGACAGATGTGAAGTGTCAGTCCCAGTCAAAGCTCAGAATCTTCTCTCACAAAGCCCAGCTGTTGTATATAGCCTCATAAATAAGCCTGCACACAGACAGATCCACTCCCTCCGGCTTCACTTTCCCCCTCGTCACCCATCCCGGCCCCTCGTAAATTATGACCGGGAGAAAGCAGCACAAAAGCCGGAGCCCAAGCAGACCTAATTTACAACACTTCATGCTCAACCTCAGCCCTGGAGAAAGAGAGAGCATTAACTTCTCCCTCACAACTGAGATCAATAGAGCTTGTAAAATTCAGCTCCATCAAAATGGCTGAAATAGTCCATCAAGACAGTCCAAAGCAGTCATGAAATCCAAATTTCACTCTGGGTTTTATTCCAAAAGTCTGTTAAGATTCTTCCAAGTCAACGAGAAACTCTAGCCGTCAGCCATCATTGGGCGAATCTGTCACAATGAGGTCAATTCTGATTTTGTAAAGTGCACATTTACATAACGGCATTGTAAAAAACACCGTGTCAAAGCAGTAAAACCTCAAACTCTTTTCAGCTGAACTCTCCAGAGACATTTCAGTCAAAGTTTTAACACTCAACTCTCATTTGATCTGCGCAACACCTACGCCGCCAATGTACACCGCAGAGGAAACACAGTCATGAACCTGAAACTTCAACTTCATTTTCTGCTGCTCTATCTTTATCTCTCACGTCAAGAGTGAGTCACTCCTGGAGCCTGGAGGTGAAGAATCGCGCGGATTAGCATCATTTGTTTTTCCTGTCTCCTACTTTGAAATATCACGTCACATTGTGGCCACCCCCAGAGTAACCACCCTTCACTGAGGTGCCTACCTTCCACAATCTTCCCCGTCTGTTCCGCAGCTCCTCCAGGTAATACTTTGGCAACATACGCACCAATGTCCCCATTGCTGCCCGGGACCTCTTTTCCTCCAACCACACGGATGCCCAGTCCGTTTCCTGTGAGAAAATAGTATTGCATACATATAAAGGTGGTCCAAAACCTGCACCAGATGGTAACAAGCCTAGAAGACTCTTTTTGATCTTTATTTTTTTTTTGGATCAGTGAATTTTCATTTGTTTTAATAAGATTTTGAGTCAAAAAGTACAATTACTCAAACTAGAAGTGGTTTTGCATATTGTTTTCCATATTTGAAAACCATTTTGTATTACACTTTTTTTGTGAACATTTTTGTGCAATGGAAAGGTTCCATGGATGTTAAACGATCTTCATGAAACCATTGATGCCAATACAGAACCTTGTGAACCCAATTAAACTAAAATGCCAATACCATCACATTTTACACAGCTGTTGGGTAAAAAAAAGTCTATAAAACCACAATTCAGACAACACCGATACATTCAGACAAGAATCAACTGAAGCTAGAGTTTAAGAGAAAGGTTTAATTGTGCTGCCAGACCTAAGGTATATTTCTATAAATGTCAGGAAGCAAGTTGCCAAATCTATATTAGGCTTTTTAGTGGGGCACAAGTGTGTTCAATAAACTGTATATTATCCCTGGGCAATAACGAGGAAATGCTCAAGCTTTTTTGTACACCTTGTCAAGATGTTTAGGTGTCTATACAGAAACTGTTCTATGACATTCTGTCATTCAGAATCATAGTACACAGGTCCTTCCATTACTGTAATTACGGTGCAACAAATCCACCAGTCACGGCACAGGACATTCACTATAGCCTTATTCATTGCCTTTTTAAGGCACTTGTTTGTTCATCAGTTTCTAATTACGAGGATAATCCAATTTGTGCATTACACACCATTTTGAGCTTTGATGACTGATGAAACTGGAGGGATACCAATCTGCCACATTGCTGCGTAATGTCTGCCCCATTCTAATGCTTTAAGGAACATTGACACAGGAGATCAAGGGGAATCAACCACACCTACAGTACGTGACATACCAAAGCATGAGGCGGGGATAGACCACTGATGTGCTTTTGCTCAGCGGTTTCGTGTCTGTTGACATTTGTGTGCAATGATGTGACAAAATGGAGTGCCACAAGAGGACGCTAAAGGGAAATGGGAGAAGAGCTAATGTGTTGTTTAGTAGTAGGCATAAAGTAAAACTGTGCCAATGCAATCTCAGCATGGTGAAACTAATGTTTGCATAGACATAAGCCTTGGGCATCTCTCCATGATGGCCTGGTAGGCAAACAGATCCTCTTTTATCAGGGACAGCTGTCCTAAACGTCTGTCTACATTGTTGGAGCATGTCAGGAAGCCAAACAGCACAGCATTGAGTATTTGACAAGTTGCACTTACCTGATACACTACGATCTTTGGGATCCCTCTGTAGTTTTATTCTGGCATGAGGAAACGGGTAGTGTGCTGACTTTCCCTAAAGATACATCAAATAAGCAGAATCAGACACTGTGACATGCAATAATATGTTTTGTCTGATGACCAGGTCTCTATAAATGTCTCAGTTTTTTAGGTTTCTTGCAGTGTATATTTATTGTTTCTCGCTAATCGGACTGAAATGGTAATGCAAAAACCATATGTATCACCTGTCTTCTATCCCCTTGTCCGTTCTCTGTGCGCCCATCTCGTGGTTTATCAAACCAGTCAGTTTCCTCCCGTCGCAGGTGGTACGCTTCAGAAAAACAGATTGAAATTAAAACGTTAAAGTCTTGCTTGCCGGTCTGTTAAAACAAAACCCCTAAAGGCTCTCTGGTAACATCGGGTACTAGAGACAGCTAAGGTACATATGCAGTCTCAAATTCAAACAATATAGAGCCATCTGGGACAGAAAAGAAAATGGTTATATAAAGTAGAGCAGTTATTTTTGCATGCAAACCTAAAACTAAAACAAACCCTGAGGATACAAGTCTTCAGATTGTATTTTTTTTTTCTATATTTAATTCTCCATTGGAATTCTTTAGAAGAAGATTTAGAGCAAGTCTGTTTACTACTGTACCTTCCCATAAAAATCTGAGGTTTTCATAAATAAGACAGGGGTTAATGACATAGGTAGGAAATATTTTGGCAAACTATCTTGTATTAGTGTTGGCATGGGTCTTTCAGCTACAATGTGGAAAGGGTGGGTGGGGGTGGGGGGTTATAGGTTTTTACATTCAAAGGCAATTTTAGATGTCAAGATTTTGTCATGGACATGTAAATAATTGACCTCAGGTCATCAACATTTAACAGAAGACAATTTTAGTGTTTACAGACCTGACATTTCGATGTAAAATGATATGACAAATGTAGATCCTATTACATGGTGAAACACTCACTAACAAGGAGCACTATTATTGTGTATAGCTTTATAAGTGTGACTAATTTGATCAGGAAGTCATTACTTTCAATAGATTTGATTTGAAAAATTATTACTAGTATTATATGAATTATTTTTTTGTAAACCAAATTTGTGAAATTGCAGCAGCTTAAACTGAGAAAATGAGCGTTATTTTTAGAGAGAAAGGAGTGTGAAATTCCAATTTAATCACAGATGCAAAAGCTGCATTCACTAACACAGCATTACATTAGTGTGCAAATTCGTCATACTTCCTGCAACATGTTGTTATGGAGATGAATTTGCGGTTGATTTGGTTGCCTAACAGCTCATGGGTGATTGGCAGGTGGGTGGTCATGGTAGCAGGGGTGTGGGAGAGACGGGAGACGTGCAGGAGCCTATGGTGGTTATACTCTACCGTTTGTGACATTCTCATGTGAGTTTCCTGGATCGTCTCCGCTCAAACCCACCAGGGATTCACTTAGTGCTGCAACCAAGGCAAATTCATTTACTTCCAGATGGCACATATGATGAACAACACATCATATGCTGTTAGATGTATGGGGTCAGTTACTTTACAGATAAATGAAAAAAAGAACGTTCAAATTGGTGAGTATTTTGGGTTTGAGCTTCACGTTCTGTGGTTGTGTGATTCTTTAACTCTACTGTATATTGTGTAACAATTACAATATTCTTGTTTTTATATTGTTCAGTGAAGTTTCATGCATTTCACAGATCATGAGGGGAAGAGACATGCAATCCAATGCAATTACCGTTTCATCAATCTTAAAACTATACTTTAAATGGTTTCATAAATCAAGACAAACATTAATACACAGCTGAGAAAAAGCATAGCCCTTTCTATTTGAAGGCATTTTTAGTTCCCAAGTGAAAAAGCAGATGAACATGCAAGAAATTGAAAGAGTTTATTCAAAAAAAGACAGGAAGAGACATGCACATCACTTGTACTATCTATTAAAGGAACATCAAACATGCAAACACAAACTGGCATGGTATTATTTACTCTGGTTCATGCTAGCAACATGCATGAAGAGTATTATCTATCACTGAGAGAGAGAAGTTTGTATGGATTATGACATTTTGTGTATACTGTATGCTATAACATTTTCTGAATTAAAGTTAACTGAAACATCTTTTAATAAATTTAAAAACAAATGCCTGACTTTTATACAGAACAAAATAACTAAATGAAGAGATAATCTGTGTAGTTATACTATGACTTTTTTTGCTAAAAGGCACTTAATAGATAACTACATAACCAAAATATAACTAAACAGATGATTAATCAAGAACGTGTAGCTCTAGTTTACAAGCAGTCTAACTAAAAATGTTGAGGGTTATAAAGCTATTCTTATGCTAATGAAAAGAGATTTATAATATGTCTCGTCAGTGTAAGTGTAACTTTTTTCTCATTTATCGTATTCAGAGAGCACATATTCACATTAAATAAAAATACAAAGACTGGAAGCATGCACTATAAGAATTCACACAGAAACAAAAAGTCAGTCTATGAAGAAATCACATGCAAAAATGTTTAACTCCAACTGTAACTATGCCACAGAAAAATTAATATAGACAGACAACTGGGACAGTGTGATTCTTTCATTATTTAAGCACAGGAAAAGAAAGCTCAAACAAGACAGAAAAGCAGTTATCAGCAGAGAAATTATGCCTTCATATAGACAGGAATGAGCACTTACAAGATGAGACATAGATAAATAAAAATCTGGAACTGTGTATGAAGAGTCACTCCAAGAGGACAGTCTGTGGACAAACAAATTACCTTCACTATCAGACATGGTGCCCTGCAGATCATCCATTAGCACATAGCCACGCCCTCTTGAAGGATCTTCTCTGAGATGTTGCTGTTGAGGGTCTTGGAGGGACAAACATGACCCAAACTGATCGCGCGAGTCAGCAGATATGGGCGGGAGCGGACCCGCTGATGCCCGTGCCATACCCATTGGCTGACCCACTGGACTCAGTGGGCTCTCTTCCTCTGAGTTCTGTGCCACAATAGGAATACGTCCACGCCCACCTTGTACAATGGGCAGGCTTGTAGGTTTTGACCTGCCTGATGGAGCCTGGAAAGCTGAGGTGTCTGAGGAGGGGTCACCTTCTGCTTTGAGCCTCAGAGATGAACTTGAGGTATCCCTTTTAAGGGACAGGTCAAGGCCATACACAGAGGAGGGTCTAGAGGAAGGCCGTGACCTACTTCCACTAGGGTAAGCAGAGTCTTCTCCCAAAGTGGACCTCATGCCTGGGCTCAGATTTAGGCTTTGGCCCAGATTGAGTGAACCTGCCAAGTTGGCCCCAAGAGTGGAGCCCAGGTATTTCTGCTGTTCAGCAATGTTCTTGCGTAGCCCAAAGGTGATTTCATCCTGCAGAAGTCTGCTTGATCTGGGAGAAGCACTACTGGACCCCAAGTAACTACTATAGTCTGTTTCTAGAGCCCTGCTATCCTGGATGGAGGAGTACTTGCCTATGTTGCTGGTGTTTTTGTGTTTCTGGTAGAGCATAGATGTAGGAAGTTGCTTGGCAGCCTGTTTCTCTAAGGTCAATCTACTGATGCTGTACTTGTCAGTTTTGGGGAACGCCCTGTAGCCTCCACTAGACACTCCAGTGCTAGTGGTATAGTGATGTGAGAGTCCAGCAAGCTGCTCTAAGCTTTCAGTGCCCCCTGTGCTTCTCCGGAACTCCTGTTTCAGTTGTTGTTTTAAAAGCTTTAGTTCAAATGGCTCTTCCATTGGGTCCTCTTCATCTTGAGCCTTACCATAAGAGTGAAGTCTGGAGGAGCTTCCCAGGTAGTCTGTACCAACATCTGCAGCAGTGCGTCTCAGAAGGTGCTCTGCTTTGGCTAGCTCCCTCTCAGCAATGCCATAGCTGGCAGATGAAAGGCTAACAGTGCTTTTTGCAAGTTCTGCTGCATCTTCTAAAAGCATATAGCTCCTTGGTGTTTGATGTTGCTCTAAGTCTGCATAGAAGGAGTCAGCAGATACATTTGACATAGGACTGACTGCCAAGCTGCCAGCACGCTCTTCTAGGCTATGCAAGTCAAGGTGGTTACCATATTTTCCTCCCAAGTAAGATGACGTGTCATAGTTGGTGGAAATTTTGGTAGAATCTAATTCAGAGAGGAGAGCAGCTTGTTGTCTGGCTTTCTGCTGGAGCAAAAGCATTTGGTGGTAGCTCTGTTGTTGTGAGGCAGTCAGAGAAGGAACAGAAGAGTAGATGGACTGGGATTGGTATGGTGACTGAGGCTGGTACAGGGACTGCTGATACTGTGGGTACTGGTACTGGGAATATTTTCCATACTGGTCGTGCTTGGTCTGTGGAGGAACAAATTCATCAAGTTCTGACTGTGGTGCAGTACGTGGTCTCTCAAGCCCATGTCCACTGACCTCCTCTCCAACTCTTGTTTCACGAATGTTACTCACCTCACTGTCAGACATGTAGTCACGGTCCTCTGCAACACTTTGCAGATAGGCCCTTTCCCTCTTCTCCCTTTCTTTAAGCAATGCCTCCTTTCTTCGGTTAATGCCCATCTCCAGGTATCGCAACTTGGCATCAATCTCCTTTTCTTCCTCATCCAGTTCAGCTTGCTTTTTACGCAGTTTGGAGGACTCTCTCTCAACCAGGTCTAGTTCACGGTCAATGTCCTGCAGGATTTTTGCTCGTGCCATGTTAGTGCTCCGGCAGAGACGGCGACGAGCTGAGCCAGTGCTGTAGGCTGTTTGACCAGCATTAACCGCTTCTTCCTCTGAAGGTGGGTTAGGAAGGGTCCTCTTAACCTTCTTTTGGGTGCCAGATGGAGTTCCACTTGGAGATCCCTTTCCCTTTGGATGACAAATAAAAAGAGAATTATCAGAAGAAACTTTAAAAACAAGCAACCACCACCTAAGTTTTCAAGTTTGAATGAGAATAAAGTATAATGGTAAAAAGAAAAAAGGTCTCTAGAGGATTTTGTTTTCTCATGTCAGACATGCCTTGAGGATGGGTAAACAAACACATACTCTATATCTGCTGTTCTGCTGCATTGCCTTTAAAGGCGCAAGCACTGAAAATATTAAAAAGGACATCTAACATGTCAATGGCTACCAGGCCTAGGGCAACATTTGAAAAACAGAGAGAAAGTCAATATACAGTGGGTACGGAAAGTATTCAGACCCCCTTAAATTTTTCACTCTTTGTTATATTGCAGCCATTTGCTAAAATCATTTAAGTAAATTTTTTTTCCTCATTAATGTACACACAGCACCCCATATTGACAGAAAAACACAGAATTGTTGACATCTTTGCAGATTTATTAAAAAAGAAAAACTGAAAAATGCTCAGTATTTAGTAGAAGCACCCATTTGATCTAATACAGCCATGAGTCTTTTTGGGAAAGATGCAACAAGTTTTTCACACATGGATTTGGGGATCCTCTGCCATTCCTCCTTGCAAATCCTCTCCAGTTCTGTGCTGTGTGTACATTAATGAGGAAAAAAAATTAACTTAAATGATTTTAGCAAATGGCTGCAATATAACAAAGAGTGAAAAATTTAAGGGGGTCTGAATACTTTCCGTACCCACTGTAAGCTGAACAATAGCATGAAGATATTACACAAATAAATATGATAAATCTGCCTCGAGGCATTATAAATTTGAAGTCATATATTAACAAACAATTATGTAAAAAGCAAGTAAATAAGACATGAAATTTCAGCATATTTTCCAAGCTGAGTCTTCTCACAAAACTTAAACACTTATAAAAAAAAAAATACTGTATACTCACAGAGTAACCCTCAGAATACTGGAAATTTGCTGCTGCCCTTTCTTCAGCAGTTGGGCTCATGGGTTTAGGGTCAGACATTGACCTTTGTATGACCTTGGGAGCCCTAGGACTTGTTGGTGGACCTTTGGATAGATCTGTGGCAGAGTGTATTCTCTGTGGGCTTGTGTCTCCAAGGGATTTCCCATAGGACAAATACTCAAGGGATTTGCTAGGGGATACACAAGGGGAAATTGGGGAGTACAGTACTTTTGGGGATTTGGGAGGACCTGGGACAACCTGAAGAGTAGAGGCATCTGCTTTGAGGTGAGGAGACTGACCTATATCAAGTGGAGTGGGACGCCTCTTTGGAGAAGAAGTTATATCAGAGTCAGGATAATCTAATCTAGTATCTACCTGCACAGAGTGCCCCCTAAGTGTTCCTGAGGGGTCTGTTTGTACAGAGATTTCAGTAAGGGCCTGAACTGAAACAGCTCCTCTTTCACCCATGCCATTTTTACCACCACGTGTTCTACTGCGCCTGCTTCGAGCAGGAACTTCCCATTCATCTTGGTCTTCATCATCTGTCTGTACACAGCTATCAACACTTTTTTTTGTACTTTTCTTTTTCCTTCCTGCAGTGTAGGCCTTTTCAGTATTATCCTCCTCATCAGTCTGGCAGCCACTGTCCATTTTTCTTTCTCCTGCCACAACAAGAGCCTCTGGCAGGACTTCACCTGGATACATCTGCCTGAACTTCTGTTCTTCCAACTGCTGTCTGAGCTGTTCTTGGAGTCTCTGGATCTGCTCTAACTGCTCCTGTTGCTGAGCATAAGTTTCCTTTTGCATCAAAAGGTGGGCCTGTCTATCCTCTTCTTGCTGACATAGTATTTGCTGTTTCATGGCCTGGAGTTCTTCCAGCTCCTTCTGCACAAGAAGCTGTTCTTGATCACGGAACCGCTGTATCTCCTGTCTCTCCCACTCAAGTTCTTCAGCCAAGCGTTGCTGCTTCATCTTTTCTAGCTCAAGAAGCTCACACTCCATCTGGTACTGTCCATCTCCTGGAACCAAGGGTGAAGACAGAGCTTCTAAAGAGGCTGCAATTGCCTCCAGTGAAGCATTTGTGTAGGTGTCCAGTGCTGCCACTGTGGTGACTGTTGAAATTACATCTGAGAGAGTTGTTGAAAGGCCAGCCTTTGAAACAACAGTCTCCAGATTTAATGGTAAGTCACTTTGTTCTTCTGCTGTGGTTACAGCAATTGTTGAAAGAAAGCTGTGCGACCTAGTGAGAGGCTGATTCTGTAGAGTTGACAGTGATGGCATAGTATCACTTGTGTGCATCCCTGACAGAGTATTGTAGGATGTGCTGAAGATAGAGCCAGGCTGGGTGGTTATGGCATATGTAGAAGGGACTGGAGCTGCTACAGAAGAATAAACAATACCATTGGAAGATCTTAGGACACTAGAAACACCATAGTGGGTTCCAACTGCTGAAGTAATCCTGGCTTGTGTGTACTGTGGAACTGTCATTCCAGTGCACACTCCTGTAGACTTGTTCGAATAGTCTACAGCTTCACCTGTTAAAAGTTCATTTTGTTAGATTAGAGTTCAGCACATACAAAGAGTGCAGTGGTAACAGCATTGATATAACCATGCACTATCCAAAGGATGAGAAATAAAGCATCAAAAAGTATACAGATTAGCATGCAGTGACATGCAAAAAAAAAAAAAAAAATAATAATAATAATAATATTAAAATATATATATATTGAGAGCATGCAAAATGACTTCCCAAAAATACAGGCAGGCATACAAAAAATCAGCTGGGAATAAGTAGAGGTAACTCAAAATGATATCGAGAAGAAAGATCTTCAATGTCATACTGACCTGCCACCGACATTTTTCCAGATGTCAGGTCTACAGCACCTTCAGTGGTCTCCTTGTAATCATAACTATGCTTACTTTTATATAAGAAGAGACCAGCTTCTGCCAAGTTTGTGTCCGACATTGAGGGTTTAATGCCACCAAGACCTCTCATACCATAAGGAGTACGATCGTATTGATAATGGTCATCTCTGTAGCCAAAGCGATCCTCTGGTAATGGAGCTGAGGGCTGCTGAGTTGTACAGCTGCTTGCAAAAGGAAGCTTGTAGACTACATCACAGCAGACTGCTCTTCTTCCAGCAGTAAGATCTACTGGTTTTCCATCATCCTCTGTAATTACAGCAGTAACCACCTCTGCAGTGGACCCATTCATTGCAACCACAGTTTGTGCAGGTTTTACTGTGGTGAGATCAACTGCACCGGATAAGCCTGTTTCTAGACGAGGGGGTATAGTTGCACAAATGCCATTGCTTGCAATTGTAGGAGCCATTGTTACAGGACCAGTTTTACCCATTGTTGTAGAGAGATTTATGGGTTTCTCTGGTTGAGAATCCACAGGTCTGTAAATAATTTGAGACACAGGCTCAAAGGATTTAGCTGTTGTAAGTTGGAGAGGCATTGATGTTGACAGAGATACATCACTACCATAAGCTACAGTGGCTGTGCACGTGAGGATGGTGATGTTGTCAGTAACCACAGAGACTGAGGACGTATCAGTGCTTAGGTTTACTACAGATGACTGCACAGCACTTTGCTGACGTCCACCACTATCAATAGCAAGGGACTGTCGTCCTGACTCAGAGGAAGACAGATCCACACCTTTTATGGATGTCTCTGCATCTATCTTTGGGGTACGGAGATCCACGACCTCACCAGGATGGTAGGCATGACCATTCTGCACTTGAGCTGGTTCAGGTTTTATGTTTTCTTGAACAACAGAGATGCCAGAGGCTCTTGGAATAGGATGTGGAGGTGGTGTTCTTTCATGCACAACAGACACTGTGGTTCTTTGGACTTCAGTGGTAACTACCTGAACGCCAACATTTGGAATAATTGACTGAGGCTGCGTTGAGGTTGAAATAGCCTCGTAGACATGACTCATGCTAGAAACTACCTTCTCTGGACCACATATTTCTTGACTTTCAATAGATTCAGTAATTCGTGTGAATGCCAATGGTACTCTAGTTGTTTGTGATTGTGGAGGTGGTTGAGGTGGTGAATGAGGTGGCTTCTGAGGTGATTCTTGGCTAGGACCTATTGAGGCTTGGGTTGTGATACCTTCTGTAGGTGAACCAGGCTGAGATGGCAAAGTAATAACAACATATGTGTCACGTAAAACCTTGCCAAACCTGGGTGATGTAGGGGACTTGAGAGGAGATGTGGTCTTATTTTCGGCAGAAGGACTCAGATTAAGGACACTATCTGCACTGCTTGTACTCAGTATGGTAGGTCTTGTAGGTGTGTGGGCTGTAAAGGGTGGCTGAGCACCAGCTATGGGTTTGGGAGCTATGCGAGGTTTAACAGTCTCCCCAGGTTTGTGACTGAAGGTTAGGCCTGCAGGGATAGAGGATGGCTTAGGTGGTACAGGTGGAGGAACATGGGGCTTATAGCCTGGAGTGAGAGGCTGTCTTACTGGTACACTGTCCCCTGTGGTTGGCATGCCAACTGGAGTAGTTCTTGGGGGGACCTGTGGTGGAGTCTTTTTGGGATACACAGAGGGTTTGGGTAGTGTTGGAGGGGGTAAGGGTGGAGGAACTGGAATGTCTGCTTTTTCCAGAGATGCAGCTCTGCGTAGTACTACTGGTTTGGGAGGAACTGGTGGAGCAGTTGATACAACACTAGGTACAGTGGGTACTATATATTGCGGTACTGTGGGCAAAGGTGATACACTTACAACTACTGGGGCCGACGGTCTTGAAATTACACTAGGAACTGGTGCTGTAAAAGAGTCAATTTGACTAGGGGCTGATGACTTGGACAAGTCAACAACAACTGTCTGCTCAATTCCTACATCATTTTCTGTGGCATCCTGTGAATCACTTGATACTGCAGGCAATGCTACTTCTCTTTGTAGTGACAAATCATCTGCGACTGGCTCTGAGGCTGATGTTTTCTGGAAAGCCTCATCCACAAGTGGTTCTGGTTCAGTCTTTGTAACTGAAACTGTAGCTTTCTCAGAGTCCTGTGTTTGATCAGAAATACTCTCTTCACCAGATTCCTCTTCACCTGAGGAGCACGGTGTCACTCTTAGATCAGGAATAGGCAGTATTCTTCGTAGGGGTGCTGGATCGTTTTTTTCAACCTGGGTTATTGTTGTACCTTGTGCCATGCCACTCAGATCAGGGCCTGCTTGAGTTGGACTGGTGCCTGGAGTTAGTACTGCTCTTTGCTTCTTCATAAGCTCCTCATAGGCTGCTTCTGCATTTAATAATGGCCTTCTATCCTTTCCGGACTGACCTGTGGTGCTTGATGACATAATGCTTTGTTCTTTGCTTGAGTCAGTTTCGGGCAACACAGTTTTTGCTTTAGGAGCATCTTCTACTGGCTTACCGTGTTTTATCCCCTGTTCCTTAAGCATCATCTCTTCCTTTCTTTGCATCATGTCCTCATAAACCTCATCAGGTGATCTCAGGGGTTTTTTGGGTTTCTCTGACACAAAAAGTTTATCTGGTTCCTGCTCATAGGACGCATCATCAACAAGAGACTCATATGCATAATTTTCTATCAGCATGCTCCCATAAAGAGATTCTTTACCAGGTGGATGTTCCTTTCCATCGTTAGTTGGAGATTTGACCTTGAGCATAATCTCTTCATATGCCTCATCCGCACTTCTTAATGCATGTTTTCTCTTTTCTTTGGACTGACTATCAGTGTGTTGCTCATCTGTTGGAGAGTACAGTGAGACTGATGTTGGTAACTGATACACTTTTTGGACAGCAACAATCTTCTCTGGGAGAATCTCAAAGCTCTCTGGTTCTGACTCCATGCTTGGGGAGAGGTCTGAGCAGGAAGACCTGCGGAATTCCTCCATCTCTGCTTCTTGTCGTAGCTCTTCTGTGGGAGATGCATCCTCAATTGGTGAGAGGTTGCTTGGCGGAGTTTTGGGTCTTTCTCTCCTTCTCTGTGCCCGTATCTCTTCTTTGTCTTTCTTTGACTTTTTTCCTGTGCCCTTCTGCTTCTCCTGTTCTCTCAGAAGCTCTTCTTCTTCTCGCAGCTCCTCTTCCTCTGATGAATCCTCAATGGTAGGAAGCTGGCCTGACCGGTGCTTTGCTTTCCTCTGCTGCTTGCCCTCACCACTAGACCGAACATGACTTGGGCTGCTGCTGTCACTGTCTTCATCAAGAGAAGACAAAGATGTTGGAGATGTTCCTGGGGTAAAACTGGATGCATGTAAACTGGAAGAGCCTTCACCTCTTGACCTGTCATCAGGAGAGTCTGTAAGGCTCTCTAGCTCACCGTCATCTGATATCTGACGTACAGTCGCTGTACTGTTAAGTTCAATTGTTTTAAAATGTCGTATACCAGCTCCACTGTCTACTGAAGGTTGTTCTCCTTTAGCTAGTTCTTCAATTTTAGTTACAGAGATAATACTCTTCCGTTCAGGCTCATCTTCTGGACTGATACTGCTCTTTTTGAGATGGCGTCTCCCTTTGCATGACTCACTTTTGTTCTTTTCATCTTTCTTTGCATTTTGTTTCATTTGCGACTTCTCTTGATCTTTAATTTTTCGTCTGGCAAGGTTTTCTTCATCAGATGGTGATGCATCCTCATCTGCACTCATCTCTATGATCTGCTTCCGGATGAAATCCTCCTCGTCCATAGGACTCTCCATTTCTACTTCCTTATCTCCAACAGTCTTTTTCTTTTGCAGTTTAGGTGAAGGTTCTCCCTCACTACTGTCCTCAAAAGAATCTCCTTGAATATCAGTTGGAACCAAAAGTTTTTTCCGCTCTTTTTTTGGTACATCAATTTTTTGCTCTTGAGATTCTCCATGTTGGTCATCCTCTGAGCTGGGTTCTGGAGACATTGGCAACACCTCCAGTCGACGCTTGACCTTTGGAGTTTCAGTTTGTGATTTCTCTTTAGATGTTGTCTGAGCCTCTAGTATTGGAAGGACGCGTTCAGGCTCATCTTCTGGACTGATACTGCTATTTTTGAGAAGGCGTCCCCCTTTGCAGAATTCACGTTTGTCCTTTTCATCTTTCTTTGCATTTTGTTCCATTTGTGTCTTCTCTTGATCTTTAATTTTCCATCTGGCAATGTTTTCTTCATCAGATGGTGATGCATCCTCATCTGCACTCATCTCGATGATCTGCTTGCGGATGAAATCCTCCTCATCCATAGGACTCTCCATTTCTACTTTCTTATCTCCAACAGTCTTTTTCCTTTGCAGTTTAGGTGAAGGTTCTCCCTCACTACTGTCCTCAAAAGAATCTCCTTGAATATCAGTTGGAACCAAAAGTTTTTTCCGCTCTTTTTTTGGTACATCAATTTTTTGCTCTTGAGATTCTCCATGTTGGTCATCCTCTGAGCTGGGTTCTGGAGACATTGGCAACACCTCCAGTCGACGCTTGACCTTTGGAGTTTCAGTTTGTGATTTCTCTTTAGATGTTGTCTGAGCCTCTAGTATTGGAAGGACGGTGCTTTCCAACTTGGCCAAGTCTGAAGGACTCATAGGGCTGCTTTCTTTATCTTTCTTACCAGGCTTCCTCAGTAGCTCACTCTCTTTCACTGGGACAGGAGCCTCTTCTTTATTCTACAAAACAGAAAAAAAGAATTAGAATCTGACAAGCTATGAAAAACATGCATTATATTTATAAGACAAATAAGAACTACATAAGATAAACATTGGGTTTCTGTAGGTGTCTAGACAATGAACCTAGATTTTCTACAATTTATCTATACCTCTACCTGAGATCAACTGTGGGATACTGTAGGTGTCTACACAATGAACCTAGTTCATCTACAAGATATCTATACCTCTACAGCTACATGTACAGTTACCTCTCCAGATTCATTAATTTCATTAGACTTTATCAATGGCTGTAGCACATCATCCAATTTTTCTTGTGGTTCAGAGGTCAACTTCCCCTCCTCTGATTTGTTTCTTTCCTGTTGGCTAAATGTAGATGGTGGGGAGACTACTTCTACATCATGGTCTAGGCTATGGGGCACACAATTAGCTGTAGATTCAAGTTTAGCTTTTTTGGTGACTTCCAGGTCAGTTACAACCAGTGCTTTTTCCATCAGCTCCTCACTGACTAATTTATCTTTCACACTAGATGTAGTAGATGTTACAGCAAGGGTTTGGACTTGTTGTGTAGACTGCAACTCTTCAGGTTTAATCTCAATTACTGCTTTTTCATCTTCATGCTTACTAACCACCAGAGATGAGGAGACTTGTATTTCCTGGTCAGTAAGACCCTTTGGCATGGCAGAATGTTCTAGATCTTTTTCTGTCACAGAGTCTGGAATCTGCCTAATATCATTCTGTTCTGGCAATATTTTTTCTACCATCTCATTCACAGCAGGAGTCTGGGCTTGCTGTGTAGACTGCATCTCTTCAGGCTTAATCTCAATTATTGCTTTTATGTCTTCATTCTGACTAACCACAGGGGATGAGGGGACTCCTATTTTCTGGTCAGTAAAACCTCTTGGCATGACAGACTGTTCTAGAGCTTTTTCTGTCACAGTGTCTGGAATTTGCCTAATTTCCTCTTCTTCTGGAAATAATTTTTCTACAATCTCTGAAACAGTATGATTATTAACAGATGATAGTTTATCTTTAATTACTTTACATTCATTCTCATTCTCTGTAATAACAGCATCTGACTCTGTGTTTTGCTCACATACTTTCTCTGTTTCTGACATCTTTTTCTCTGGTTTGGGAGCAGCTTCTTGAAGGGCTGGAGGGTATGTATCCCCCATTTTTTTCTCCTCTATGTTTTTATCTGGACTAATCTCTTGTTCAGAGAAAGTATTGAGAGTGACTTTCTGCTCTGTGTTCTTGAGGATCTCTAAATCTCCACCTGCTTGATCTGGCATACATTTTTCCAGCACTACTTTATCTGTGCTCATCTGTTCCTTTTCCAGTGGCCTATCCTCTTTTTCTGCACAGAGCTCTTTAGTGCAGTGATCCTTTGGGTTATATTTACTAACATTTTCAGATCCACTCGCCAATATTTCTTCTGTGAAGTTGAGTTCAGTAACTGGAGATTGTGAGAGCTCATCTAATTGTGTTTGTGATGTGTCCTCTACCTCTATCTTATCTTCTTTTAGACTTTTTTCAGAATTTTCATCGTTATTATCTACACAAATATAATTTGCAATAAGACTAGAATCTTTGCTAGTGACTTCTGACTTTTCAAATGGATCTTTCATCTCTAGCATTTTTACTATAACCTCTTCTTTGTCACATACATTTACATTCTTTTGGGGGGTTAACTGTGTTGTTTCTGTAACCTGCTCTTCTATTAATTCGTTATTCAAAATGGCCTCCGCTATGACTCCATTTTCAAGTCGATCTGCTCTATTTTCTGGCTCTGCAGATTCTTCCTGATAGGTAATATCATAGGATGGCTGATTATCACGGGGCTCACTGGACTCAATCCCTGGTGCCTCAATTTGCACAGAGGCCTCAGGTTTCCTCTCTGGCACATCCCCTATGCTACGTTGATCAGGATCAGTAGTTGCTGTCTCGATAGAGCTTTCCTTTACAGGCATGTTATCTACCGTATCTACATTTGAGGGTAGTGCGAGCTCTTCAGATTGTTTCTCTGTAGTCTGACTATGTGGTTCCTTGCTTATAGGAGAGCTTGCATTGGACTGTGTCATTTTGATCTCTGTGGCTGGCTCTGATGTCTCAGTGGATTGCGGCTCTATTTCTTTTTCTGAAATGGCTTCCATGTCACTAACCAGAAGGGTCTGAATAACATTATCAATTATAGGTGCTTCCTGGCTGCTTTCAGGCTCCGTTTCAAATGTATTAGCATATTCTGTCTTTTTGACCTGGCACTGTTCTGGCTCACTTTTCTCTGTATTCTGTACCGCTGCTTGGTCCTCAGTTTGTTCTACAGTTTCAGCCTGTTCTACATCTGCCCCTTTAACATCTGCCGTCTCTTTTAAAACATGAGGTGAAGGAGGGGCATCTTCCTTAACTATTTGCTCGGTTATAGTTGCTACGCCCTCTGTGTTTTCATTCAGGGTGCCAGGTGCTTGTTCTTTGCTCTCTTCTGGTACTACCTGTGTACTCTTCAGTACTGGCTCTGCTGTAACCCCTTGTTCTGCATCTGTATTTTTGATATCTTTAGCATCAACTTTGGCTGAGACTGGCTCAGACTTGTCAGCTGGGGCCTGAGTTATGCTGGGCATCCGTGTTAGCCCTTTGGCGGGGGTGGCAGTGGCAGTAGGTGCAGAAGAGGAAGGGGTGGAGGATGCAGCACGGGCTGGGGAGGAGGAAGGGGTGGGTTCGTGTTTGGCTGGTAGCTTGGATGGAGAAGGTGGAGGTGGCATATCCCCAAGTTGCCCAGAGAGAGCCCTTTGGGTCTGGCAGTTTAGGCAGAGCCATTCTTTCTGTAAAAAAAGGAATAATAGCAGATTTGAGATGAAGTATTAAAAGTTAAGGTGCTACAATACATTTCCCGCCTCTGATTCAGAGATTGTTCCATGTTTCACAACACATTTAACTAATAAACCTCTAATACTACAGCAGAGGATAACTCACTCTATTTCTGGAGTGCTTTTTAAATGTATGTAACTTAAAAGATTGTTCATTTATTATTAATAGTATGGGATGAACCTTTATCAGTTCAATGTCAGAAAAACCTGTTCAGCAAAAACTGCACCTCAACAGTTTACAGATGCTAGTGAATATATGGAGTGAACGCATATACATTTGTATGTGTGGTGGTGGGTGTATTGGTCTTTATTTTTAGGCTAATAGTGAAGTAAAACAAGCTAAAAGATTAAGCAGTGCTGTGTGGATATACTGTATGGTATTCCTCCAACTCACAAAAGTAGGCTACACAAAATTATCTATTTACAGACAATTAAATCTGCTAGCAAACACATTGGAAAATGCAGTAAAGGAAATGTGGTCTATACTGTAGTTGTTCACAGAAACTAGCATCCTTTCAGCATAATTTACTTGAGAGACCACATGGGGAAAAATTCCATCCCCCACTTAAGCTGTGATTGAGATTTGAACACAGCTCAACTAAAACTAACAACTGTTTATAATGGCTGTTTTCCCCAATATTCCAGCCCACAGGACTTTATTTAGATTTCAAAGATGTATTTTCCAAAGAAAAACACTGGAGCTGCTGAAAGCTACAAAAAGAACAACACCTGAAATGTACTGAACCTTGTGACGTCAAGCAGAGCACTCCATGACACTGAATGCACCACAAATGGTAACGTCAGAGATGAATATTACATGTTCGTGGGGGATGCAGATGCCACATGCAGGCAATCCTCTCATGAGGAATCATGCCCCACTGGCTGACGTAAATTCAGAGCGATCTATGTTAAGCTTCAGTGCTGAGGCATGCTTAGCTACGTTTTGGTTCTCCAATGGCTTTGCTGCAGGGTTTAGTCTAAATCTAGAGAAGGTCTGGGATCCCTGTTCCATGCGAGGGCAGAGACATTCTGAGATATGGATATTTCATACCACACACAATTTGTATGGCAAGACCCATTACTGTATTTGGTGTGCAAGGACAGAGTTCAAGGACAAAGACACACAATCCTAATGAAACCCTATAAGATGAAAGAGTGATGTGCTTGTAACCTTATGAAAGGTACGTGTATTTCAACATTATGCAGAAAGGTACATCAGAAGAGAAGGAAATATTATCCTTCCTAAGGAAAAAATGAACAACAACTACAAATCTAGGAAATTAGGAAAACAAAAATGTAAAGACTTTCAAATAGTCTGGTCAAACACTGCAGTAAAGTTCCCTGAAATCGCATTACTGCCAATTATTATATCGATAAGCAAAAACAGATGTCTGCTCTCACTTTGAATACAGCTTGAAACTGAAACTTGGACTTGAAAATGAAAGTTGCGCTCAACTCCTTTTTATGTAATTCATCAGCAACAAAGCGATCTGCCCATGTGCCATATAACAAATGACAAGATCAGATAGAGGCAATGAAGACTTGGTCTTGGAACTGAATAAAAAAAACTAATCTATTTGACTCACAGGCTATCGACTTATATAGTATAGTATGAAACATCAATTTTGAGTAATTTTATTCAATCTCTGGCCACTAACAGCTAACTACCTCTGCATGATCTGGCTAGCATACTCATGTATTTCAAAAAGCACTAAGATTTACTAGCCTCACAGACAGAGGCATTAAATCCAGCAGCCTCAGAGGTGAAGAGACTGGAACTGATGCGAAATAATGAGAGTTCAGGCAGTCACATGATTTGTGGCTTGGGCTGAAAACACCACTTGTCTTCTCACCACTCATTCTTTCATACTTGCTGAGTTTGCAGACAGGAATATCAGACAGAGCAACATGAAGTTTTTTATGAGGGCCTATATAATCTATGCCAGACTTCTTTAGAGCATCTCAGGTTGCTGATAAGGGATTGTATCTGAGATTTATTACAGATTATTGGAAAGGGAAATTTTCCTCAAAGGGTGTAGAGAAAAAAGGGTATAGAAAAAATGCATGTTAATGGAACAGTCCATTTTAATTTCATAACTTTTTCAGTGGAAGTGTATCCCATGAAGTTTGAATTTTAAAAAAAGAGCAGTATTTGTGAAAATGAAAATTCCAAAAAGCACAGTAAGAAAAAAAACATCCCATCCTTCCTTACTAAGAAAACCATCTCTCATATTTATTGGGATACCATTTCAAGAGGGATTATAACTTCTTTATTACAAAAGGTGTAACAAAAAGGTTTTCTTACATACATTTAAGCTCTTTCTTCTATGGAACATGCCCCTGATCTGAATTTAAGTTTCCATTTCTGTCAATCAGGAAAACTGTGCTTTATAATCCCTATCCAATGAGCACAGATGGGTGTGCTAACTCTCAAAGCCAGAATGTGTGTATGTGTGAAATCTGTCAATAAAGGTGTGAAACTGAGCTAAATTTACTAAAAGCCCAAAGACTGCCACAGACTTATTTTGATAATGCAATACACTCACTTACAAACCTACCATATGAATCGAAGTTTCCATCAAAATTTGTTCTTTAGTTATTTTTTAAAAATGTAAAAAAAAAACAAAAAAAAAAACCTTACTATGGCAATACTTTCAATCAGATGCTTTCCAAACCCTTGTCATTTTAATTTTTGATGTAAAAATTACCACAGTTTAACTGAAGTGACACAATAACTGCATTTTGGTAGAATCACTGGTTACCAAGGTAAATGTTTAAAGGGCTAGTAATGTAGGATTATCAAAACTATAATAGTAACTGCAAGTATACTGTAAGTTTATCTAGATTTAGATACACAGAATAAGCCTTTTTATTTAATTTATAGATTCAAATGTGACAAAATTAAGTATTCAAGTCAAACTGTTTTCAACTTCTGTCACAATAAGCAAACAAATAGGAAGTCACATTTTCTCAATAAGCTTTCCACACACTTCCTCCTCCAAATTCTAATATCATTCACCGCCTCCTCTCTCACTCTCAATGCTCTTTCTTTCTCTCCTCCTCTCACATCCACCACCCCTCTTCCTCTCCTTATTAGCTAGCTAGAGTAGGTCTGTGTGAGGTTCAAACTTCCTGTAAGACTCTGTGCTGGCACCATACTGATTTCCTGGTGCTGCCTGCACGGTTAAAACGTGCCAGTTTTCATTATACTAAGTGTCTGATGTTAACAACACATTAAGGCAGTGGTTCTCAAACTTTTTTGGTCGCGCCCCCCTTTAAACCTATAAATAAATCTGGTGCCCCACCCCCCCTCCCTCTTCCCCATCTCACCTCAGACTACCAAATAATTTCAATAAACATTATGAAAAATTAATGCTTTTTTAATAAAAAAAATCTACAGCGGAAAAAACACCTGCAACACTTGAAACATTGAAAAATAGCATACAGAGAATAACTGTTATTATTCTTATTCTCTCTGTAGTTTTTTCATATTTAGTTTTGTTGTTTTCAAGTTGATTTATTTTTTTGTGTGGGTTTCATGCTGTCCGCTAAGGCATAGGACACACACAGGCCTTTCCTCCTCACCAACGAAATTAACAACGCTCCTACACCGGATGCGAGCGGCAAAATACAGTAGAACCCATTATAATCAGTGACTCCGTTTACACTGGATGTGGCGCGACATGACAAATCCCCGACATTAAACATATTTTCTGCATTTAGCTTTTGAATGACCAGCACCTGCCTGGGCCTGTGCGACTTCATCTATGGCTTTTCTCTTCCCTTTCACGAACTGATCCATCTCCCATTATAAGTTACGTCCTTTGGCTGTTTACAGTTTTATTTCTTTTCTTTTTCTGCTGATGGCCCGCACACTTTGAGAACCACTGCATTAATGGATACACATTCAAATTTGAGTCAGCATAACACGTGTATTTCTCAGTGGTGAGATTGCTGTCTTTGTACACTTGGTTTGGAGCTTGGTTTAATGGAAAGGGTGCCTAGTGGCTGTCTCTCCATCATACACACAAAAATCACCTTCACATCTAAAAATACGACTGCTTTCAAAACATCAGGGACAGGATGACACGTGGTGGACACTGCAGGAATGTGTCTGGCCTAAAAGAGAGCCTTTTGAGCTCAAAGGAAAACACACACAGTCACACACACGGCAATAAAAGCTTGCTGCCACAAAGAGGAACATCTCCCATGATGTCCTGCAGTCATTCTTGGCTCTGCCTCTACCACTCTTTTGCCACTGTGGCTATTTTTGCCTCAATGTACAAAACAGTAGAGAGGCACAGCTTTGACTGCGAGCCAGACAGACAGGTAGAATAAAATACAGATAGACTGGACAATTTAAGTCACACTGTATGATTAAGCCAAGAATAAATAATGAATATTTGAAACTCCAGATGAAACAAATATTTGGTGCCTCAGCGTGACAGGACATTCACATGGACACATCATCCTGTAGATTAAGAGACTCAGAGGTGTTATTAAGAAATGCAGGCTAGAAATCAGAAGATTGATAAAGATAAACAAAGCAAACATCATAATCAAACAGACAGGCGGACAGATCTCCATGGCGATGGAAGGCACACATACACACACGTCTGTACACATTATATAAAGTGATCAAATAGACAGATTGCGAGACGGCACTGTAGTTATGGGAACAGAACAAGCAGACAGAGGAAGGTTGAGTAGCTCTTTAAAGTGGATATGAAGTGTTCGAGCTGAAGTATTTGGAAGAATTAAGGAGTTTAACTTCTCATTTCTAGGCAAAAATGTAAACAGACGTGCAAAATTTGGGAGGAACTTGTTTATCCAGCTGATCCTGTCAATACATGTAACATATTATTTATTTTTTAAACTTTTCAATTGTATGCATGTATGTATGTATGTACAGTGGGGAAAATAATTATTTGATCCCCTACTGATTTTGTAAGTTTGCCCACTTACAATTCCCACGGCTCTCGGCCCCGCCCCCACTCGTCACAATTATTAACAAGCTCCTCCTGTGTAGTTCGGGGCTGATCCCTCACCCCATAAAAATTATAGACCCTTAATTTTTTTGTAAGTGGTCAAACTTACAAAATCAGCAGGGGATCAAATAATTATTTTCCCCACTGTATATATTAGGGCTGTCAACGTTGACACGTTAACGCATGCGATTAATTTTACAATCCTTAACGTACAGGAGTCATACAGTAAGCACGCGTGAGTCCGTTATAATAATGCGTGTATGAGTGCTCTTGACGCACCAATCGCACATTTTATGTATGCACAGGCACAGACATTTCCGTACATTCACGTTGTTTCCACACACATTCAAGATAATGTTTTGATTTGTCATGTGTATGTTGCTGTCTAGTTATTCTGAATGGATCCGTGTACTGTAGTAGATATATGCAGTCAGCAGGCGGTTGGTTTAGTTTTTTTTTTGGCATCACCATGTGGTCCTGTTCAGTAGCGCAACTTGACTTCTCTAAAATGTAAAAAAGCTCTTTGCTGTTGCACTGTACACATAGGCTACTATACAATTCAGATTTTTTTGGGGGCATTTTTTTTTCTTTCATATGTGCTTATATGGGCTTTTTGCACACAAAAAGTATTCTCGTAGCTTCGCAAAATTGAAGTTGAGCCACTGATGTCACATGGACTGTTTTACCGATGTCCTTGCTACGTTTCTGTCTGGGAACATTTCAGTTGCGTTGCTGTCTATGGAGGGTCAGAGAGCTCTCAGATTCCATCAAAGATATCTTAATTTGTGTTCTGAAGATGAACGAAGGTCTTACGGGTTTGGAACGACATGAGGGTAATTAATGACAATTTTCATTTTAGGATGAACTAACCCTTTAAAGCCTTTATATATAATGCATTATAAAAGTAGTTTTAATGCATTAATTATGCCTTGTAATGCACCTTATAATGCATTGTAAAATCTCCAGTATAGTTGTAACCACAGTTAAGACATTATAACACTTATCAATTTATTGTTACACTATGCATTTTAAATTCGGTTATAATTATTTACAACAAGATATAATGTATTACAAC
>NW_015641026.1:268771-284408 GCF_001515625.1 Sinocyclocheilus rhinocerous
TATAATGCATTATAAAAGTAGTTTTAATGCATTAATTATGCCTTGTAATGCACCTTATAATGCATTGTAAAATCTCCAGTATAGTTGTAACCACAGTTAAGACATTATAACACTTATCAATTTATTGTTACACTATGCATTTTAAATTCGGTTATAATTATTTACGACAAGATATAATGTATTACAAAGCACATTATGAATAATTATAATGCAATATAGCCTTTAATAACCCTTTATAATGCTTTATACATAAAGGCTTTAAGTAAAATGTTACCACATTTTTTTCTTTGGAATAATTTGCAATGATGAGTCATGCCCATTGAGACTAGGAACACATATTTAGAAAGTAAATTATGATTTCATTTTGACTTGTATGTAAACTGGTGAAATGCATATTGACTATATTATTCTCTGTTGAAATGCATCCTTTTTTATCAAAGCCAGAATGCGATCACGCCTGCTCTGCAGCTATAGAGGACAGCACAATAGCATGAAGCAGTTCTGGTTGCTGGATGCTCAGATTTAGGGAGGTGGTTGATTATGTAAAACTGTGGAGTTCTGCTCTGAGGGAGGCCACGCAGTGCTGTACCTGACCCCGGGCTGGAAATACTGAGGAAGGGGAGTCAACTAAATCTATTACACTGGTGGAGTGGGAGGTGGATGGGTCACAGTGAGCATGAGCGCGTGGGCAAAACCTTGGAGAATAGAGGCATGGCAAAAGACAAACAACATGCACTTGATTTCATGTTACACTGGGCTGTTTGTGACTGTATGCATGGAATGAAAGGGTCATCTTTGAGGTGGGGGTGCATTGTGGGGAGGGATGACACATCAGGTGGCTGGCAAGTGACTCAAAGCCTAAGGCAGATGGCCAACCAAAAAAAAAATAAAAAAAACACCCGAGAGTGTGAAATCTAATCCCTGGTCCTGGTCTGTGGGACTGTTGTGAAACTGTCAACACTGTGCCACACAGAAAAAGCGTCACACCTGATTTGTCCAACAATGCCTACCTCATTAGCGATAAAAGGACGATGTTGAATTGCTTATCAGCTAAAATGACATGTGCAACTAAGCGCAGTCCTGCCAATTACGAATTTGGACCACTAAAAACATTGATATAGGCTAATAGTTAAACAAAATAATCTGATTAGAGTCTGCGGATACAATTAAATGTCCTGGGTTAAATACTGTCAAGTTAAAGGAGTATTTCATGTTCAGAACAAGTCAAGTTTAATCAACAGCATTGGTAGCATCATGTTTATTTCCACAAAAATTCATTTTGAGATGTCCATTGTAATTATGCATGCATTTTGATTATGTCTTGTGGTTATAATACTGCAATAGTCAGTATTTTATTGTGAATGGCTTAACCCCATTCACTTCTGTTATGCCGCACTGTAACCCAGATACTTGATTTTTAGCATAGGGCAGACATCGAAAATGAAGCTGAAATTACATTAGAGGTTATCAACATTATGACACAAGTGCTGTTGGTTGAGCTCAACTTACATTGAACCTGAAATGTTCCTGCAAGACTTGAGCAAAATGTTCGTTTAAATTAGTGCTGTCAAACGATTAATCATGATTAATCGCATCCTAAATAAAAGTTTTTGTTTACATAATATATGGGTGTGTACTGTGTATATTTATTATGTATATATAAATGCACACACATGCACGAATATATTTAAGACAAATATGTTATGTTTATATATTAAATATATTTATATATATAATAAATTATATCATATTTTCAAAATATATACGTGCATATGTATTATGTAAACAAAAACTTTTATTTAGGATGCGATTAATCATGATTAATTGTTTGACAGCACTATTTTAAATAAACAGAGCATGTTAGATTCTGGGCAGATTCTTAAATGCTTTGTGTTTTATATTATACACAGTCTGTGATGGTCTAGGGAACATTTCCAGCCTTCAAAACAGCCAGCGAGAAATTCCAAGAATGAAGATGAAGAAAGAATAGAGACAGAATGGGAGTTAGGAGAGAGTTAGATGAGGCAGAGGAGCAGCGCCACAAGGAATTCCAGTCACATGAATAAGTGAAAAATCTGATGGAGAAGGTGTGTTGCCACTAGAGAGATAGGTAAGAGAAACAATGAAGAGAAATGGAGACAATCTGTGAAAGCTAAAGTGTGTCATATTAAACCCTTGTTGTACATATTGAGAGATTTTAAAATATGGCCCTAAAGTGGCCTTTAGAAAAACTCAGCTGTTGCCCTTTAAATCCTGTTAGCTCAAACAGATTACTACAGAAACGCTCACATGCACACTCGCCCCACATTGTCACAGTAGCACAAGTATTGTTGAAATCTCACAGGAAGAGAGAGAGAGACTAAATCTAATCTCAAGTGAGGATGTTCTTCAAATGGATCCTGATAACGCAATTTTGTTCAGCCTTGAGCCTTTTTGATCAGGACGATCTGACGAATAAACAACACACTGCAAAGGCATGTAGTCTCATGCATTAACGTCTACTATAATAAGGCCTGTCTGCAGTTAAAAATGACAGGACTGTCTCTGCTTTCAGTTCTGGTCTAAGCTAAATGGGGATCAGTGTTGTCAGCCATCTTGGTAGGGTACTCTTGACAGTATAATAAGTGAAGTCATTGGCTGCACCATGTGAGGTGAAACCAGACGCACATGCTCAGGCTAATCTGCTTGGAAAACCTGAAATAGACTCACGGGATTACAGAGAGAATGAGCAACCTGGTGTACAAACCCACGATCAAACACAGGGGGTGTTTTACACGTGAGAGCCATCAAAGGCCGCGGCGTGGAGGTCAAAACATGTCAGCTTAGCAAAATCTGTTCATACGGATGGAATAACACGTGAAGTTCCCTTGAGGAATGTTATAATTTGTTTAAAGACATGCTCTCACTTGGAATAACAATTCTTGTTACAAAGAACTATACAAAAATTAACTATTTACCACAGTAAGCAGAAAGTTTTATTTCACACAAAAAAACATGCACTGTATAATAATGATAATATTAATAACCACTACCACAAAATGTATCAGAATATACCCGATTAGGCTTATTCTGCAGCAACTGATTTGGTTACCAGTTTAATTTAGTGGCTTCTTTCCATATGAAAAACACTGCAAGTTTGTATGTTGGAGGACAAAACCTCAAATGAATACATTTAAATGATCATAGTCATAGCCAAATACACTTACATTAAAAAAATAAAACACACACACACACACACACACACACACACACACATATATTGTGAGATTTGATACAGCTCCAGGAAGACAACTTTGTGTCCCATAGGAGACAATTATTAGCTCCGAGTCACACAGGCAGTTACCCTCACCGGACAGACTGATGTTGACACACCGGTCTGAATGCAAGTGTTGCTCTACACAGCCAAATCACAAAGAGCAAAAGCATTTTTGCAACTTTATAAGGTCTGGGAAGAAAAAAAAAAATCTCAATTTTAAAACCTGATATTTCCAGGCATTCCAAGACTGTGGGAACCCTGTAATTAGCTACTGTAATTAGCTACTATACATTATAATTTAGTAGGTAATTATAGAATATATAGTAACTAATTATAGAACCTATTAATCAACAAAAGTCTGCGAGGTCTAGATCCTTCATCTAGGCAACTCATGCTAATAGGAATCATAAAATGACAGCAAATCGTATGCATAATAAACACATTAAAGTAATAATTTTATATAGTTCACCTAAAAATTTAAATTAATTCTTCATGAGGCTGAGTAAATGACAGAATTTTCATTTTTAGATGAACAATCCTCTCAAATATATTCCTTTGCTCATTTTTAAAAACATTAAGACATACCTCCCTACCTTCTGGGTTCACTAAAAAGCAAAGGCTAATTTCCAGCAGGAAGTGAGTTGGTGAGTCATCTGAGATGGGATCAGACTATGAGTGCAGACACATTCTTAAACACATTCACTCGAAAAGGCTCAGAGTGCATTGGATTACACAGTGAAGTGTCAAGCTTTTTAAGTAAACAGGGACAGGAACGATGAGACTTATGTATAATGCAACAAAACAATCAAAACTTCAAAGAGCAACAGCAAAAGAGAAATGCTTGAACCGTAGATCACCCAAAACCCACTGTAAATCACACCTTTGATCACTATATAAAAAGGAGCACATACAGTATGCACACCTCAAAAATTGACCAAAACAAACTTTTGTTCACAGGCACATATACAAATTCTTGTCCAATAAAATGCCCTCTAGAATAAGCATGTCCCATCCTCCTAAATTATAAATACCACCAGCCAACGACAAGCTAACGTAAGTAGCATAAATAGTCTTTTAGTGTTGCCGGCCGTGATAAAAAACTAAAAACTACAGGCGGCTAAAAACAGAACAAGCTATTTGAGGTGTTCTGGCCCAACTTCCTGTTTTAATAGGAAATACACTAATAAACTAAGGTAAAGAAACACCAAAGGTCAAAAACACTTTAACAAAGAGCTGCAGCAGAACTCTTACCTCTGAGAGATGTGGAGTGGGGTTGAATCCACACAGGTTGCACACAGTCTTCTGGCACTCTGTACAGGTGCTATAGTTAGGTGACTCTCCTGATCCCATGTTCAGCTTCACTTTACAGAGTGGACAGCAGGACTGGGCCTCAGAGCCTGAAACTGGAGTCGGAGGCTTCTCTACTTCTGTCGATTTTGGAGGGGGCATATCCGCTGATGTTTTTCCTTCAGCAGCTGTAGGTTTTGGAGATGCTGTGTCTTTGGAATAAGCAGGTGGTGTGTCAGGAGGTGACTCTGAGTCTGAGTCAGAGAGGGATCCGGGAGGGGAGTCTGCTTCAGATCCAATGGGAGAATCAGGGGGCGATCCTGGAGGAGATTCTGGGGGAGACTTTGATTCCTCCCCAGAAATGAGATTGGTGGCAGAGCTCAGGATGGAAGAGCCAAAACCAAACATCTTTCCAGACACGCTCTCGGCAGACTGAGAACTTGCTGGCGTAGGTTTAGCCGACTCGGTGAGACCACTGAACCCACTGAAGAGTTTTCCAGTGACCGACTCGCTGGCCTGAGCAGTAGAGCCGGCCTGAGGTTTGGACGACCCACCAAAACCACCAAAGAGTTTTCCTGCGACTGACTCGCTAGCCTGGGCACCTACAGAGGGTTTTGTCACCTCTGTCAATCCTCCCAGACCAAATCCTCCAAAAAAGCCCCCTCCATCTTGTTTTGGAGTAGTTTTTGCTGGAGAAGGCTGAGGACTACCTTTTGGGCTCTGTGAAGGTTTTTGAAGAGGTGGAGGCTGTCCACGCTTGGCCCCTAGTTGTCCTGGCTGAGGTCCCTGCTGTGGTCCAGATTTTGGTGTAGTTGGAGGTGTACTTCCTTTCCCAGTATCAGCAATACTCTGTTGTTTGGTCAGCATTGGGGGCTTCTTCCCTGGCTCACCCTTAGAGGGAGACCCAGACGGTGGCTCTTTCCTTTGTGGGGAGGGAGGTGCAGAACCCTGCTTGGGGGGCTGTTTCATCATTGGAGGTCCAGAAGGCTCCATGCCCCCCACTGCCCGCTGCATCTGACAGTTCAGACACAACCATTCCTTACCCTGATGAAACAAACAGAGAAAGTCAAGGCACACAAACACAGATGCAGCAAATACCATTTCTGTAAGAATATTGATTTGCATTACCTCAAGCTCATTAGAAAATAGCAATCAAAATATTTTCATTTATATAGCCAGCCACTCAACAGAAACACCCAGTATGCAATGCAACATATTAATTTGTGGAGAACTTGCTGTTATCATTTATTCTTTGTAATCCTTTATTCTTATTGGATTGATTAGTAAGCTCTGAAAGTCATGAATTTCTGATTTAATTATATGAATAACATTTAATTTACTTTTATTGTTGGTTTGGCTGAGTCATTTATTGCAATGCACACTTTAAAATCCTTTAAAAAACAAGACTAACACTGTACACTCATCACTGTGTGAGTAATACTGTTATTCTCTCTAACAGGGACCAGGAATAACGCCAAACGTCTGTATAATCACTGCCTTTATAACTGCTGAATGTAGTTTCTAAACACATTGAAAAACAACTTTCTCCACTTCCTGTCTGGGTGATGTAAGTGACCTTGATAATCTTCCACCTTCTGCGCCAATATTTTCCTCCCAAACTCATGGATGAGAGGAATTAGTGCAAGCAGCATTTTAGGCAGAACCAAAGAAGGGTTATTAAAATAAAACCCTGCAGCTTTAATTAAAAAATATGAACTGATTTTGCTGATGTCTTCAAAGAAAGACTACAATAATAGAGCCTTGTACATTGTGTACGAAAAGCTGACAGTATATGCCACTCTTATCTATATCTGGGTAAAAAGTGAGACCAGTGTGAGATCTATGTGAATAATATAGTGAAGGCAGCAGATATGGCTCTTACCGCTGAGTCTGGTGGACTGAAGCCGCACAGGCTGCACACCTGCTGTTTGCACTGAGTGCAGGTGTTGTAGTTGGGTGTCTGGTCTTTAGCCTGCAGATTCAGCTCTGTAGAATTACAAAGAGGACACATTGCTTTCCCTTGAGCCACCGGCCCAGGTTTACCCTGCTGTTGAGGTCCACTGGATTTTGCTGCAACCCCTGGACCAGGTTTCCCAGGCCCTTGTTGCTGGGGGCCTGGTCCTCCAGGTTTGGGTCCTTGCTGTTGAGGTCCTGGTCCACCAGGTTTAGGTCCCTGTTGTTGGGCTCCTGGTCCCCCAGGTTTGGGTCCCTGTTGAGGTCCTGGTCCACCAGGTTTAGGTCCCTGCTGTTGGGGTCCTGGTCCCCCAGGTTTGGGTCCCTGTTTGGGTCCTGGTCCCCCAGGTTTAGGTCCCTGCTGTTGGGGTCCTGGTCCCCCAGTTTTAGGTCCCTGCTGTTGGGCTGCTGGTCCCCCAGGTTTGGGTCCTTGTTGAGGTCCTGGTCCACTAGGTTTGGGTCCTTGTTGTTGGGGACCAGGACCTCCAGGTTTACCTTCAGGCCCCTGTCCTTTAGTTGGACCTTGCTGAGGTGGCTTACCCCCTTGCTGCGGAGGACCCTTGCCCGCTCCACTCTGTGGGCCAGGAGGCTTTCCTTCCTGCTTTGCAGGCACCTCTTCCTCATCATCACCAAACAAACTAAACTTTGGGATGCTGGCAGAGGAGACAGCAGAAGAGACCGCACTCAGGGGGTTGGCCCCACTCAAGAAGCCAGACGAGAACATGCCAGTTCGTGGTTGTTCTGGGTCTTTGGGCTCCTGCCGGAAACGTGACTCAAGGAGGCTGAGGGAGGAGGGGCTCCGTCCAGGCTTTGGCTTGGGAGGCGGCCCCTCTCCAAATGCATCTACAGTCCGACTTTTACTGAGACCTGCTGGGACTCTGGTGCCACCAGCTTGAGTCTCTGGTGGCCTGTGGAGTGAACAGACATAAGGTCAACTTCACATTCATTAGTCTCAAGTCAACATAGATTTTGAAAAATCTGTGATTAACTTAAATGTACTTTATTTACTTAATAGCTATTCTGTATAAATTCCAAAAATACATTTCAAAGGCCAATGCAAATTATTCAGACAATCAAATCAAAAGCAAAATTCATGCAGCAGAAAAATGTAAATCTAAAATTGGCTTCGTGGTCACAACATAAGACAAACAAGATTGAGACATATCCACAATACATATGCAGTCTATTACTGTTGTCAGTGAACAATATTTAAATAGTTTATTCATTCTAAGAGACTGCAGCAACAAAACACACAGAAGAAGTCAAAAACAACGTTAATTGTCAATATTTTTTATCACAATTAAATGTGAAAGAAAAGAAATACAAAGGCTAACTAAGGATGTGCCAGAACTTAAAGCCACAAAAAAGGCCAAAATTAATATTATATGCCCTCAAATTATATACCAATGGTTACCTATAACCTTCATATGTGTTCAAAAATTTAACAAACATATTTGAGTTTCCCAGTTAGGGTATTAAAGTTCCCATGCCAGAAGACTGCTCTCTTGGTTATTAGTGCTTTAATAAAGAGGGGTTTCCTGCAGTTGGGCTATAAGGCTATTTAGCGCATCTCAATACAGAGAGAAACCGCCTCGTAAGAAGACAGAGACTGTCACAAGGCAACCTACCACCTTTCTTTTAGTGCATTTGTCCATTGTGCTCTATTTCTACAGATCTAGTTACAAAAGCCTGATGTTAGTTTTTACATCTGTAAAGTTTCTCTGGCCTTTATGTTATTCTAGTAATGCCAACTGAAGAAAAAAGAAGTGTAATTACTTATCAAAATATGATCATTTTAATAGAATTTATTTATCAAAAATAAAGGCTAATTTAAAGTAACATTTCTTGGTTTTTGGCCCATTTTCACCATAATTTAATTTCAGTGCATCACTATTGTTAGCTCAGTGGCTGTTCAGCACAGCATCTTAAACGGTTAGTGGTTCTCATGGGCGTTATTTTACATATATTTGAGTGTCCTGTCATTCAGCCTCCCATAAAAGATAATCACGCCACGTCTAATATTCGTATTGTTTCTGATCGAGTGGCGCTCTTTACTTAGGCATCGCTGCAAGCGTTTCAGCACCACGGACAGCGAACAATATACAATATATGTAACTGTAACACAGTCCTTGTTTTCAGGTGTAATACTACACGCACGCTCCCCAAAAATAAGCAAAAGCGATCAATGAGCATGATGGCATTTGTGCTTGCAGTGCTATATTTAGTCATATTAATATTTATACCCCCTCCCCCCATTTGCGCTTGGGTAAAAATAACACATTTACGCCTAAGAAACTTTAAAGACACAATTCAATTAGCTTACGAACCAGATCATGTCAAATGGAATGTCGATCGCGTGCTTTCAAGTGATCGAATTTTCATAGACTTGTGTTATTCTCAGGCAGTGTTTTCCAAAGCTGCTCATGACATCACCTACACAGCCCATAGGAGGAAGATGGAGTGTGCATGGAGAACGCAACGGATATCTGGATACACATAGGACGGATATTTGTCAGTATGGATTCATATTTTTCAAGGAAATGCTTATTTTTAATTCAATCTATAACCCTGGTGTCTTGCATGGATTGAATAAGGTGGTTTAAAGAAAACTACATTCATTAAAATACTATGCACATCCACTGTGCACATACAGTGTCCCACCATATTAACGATGATGATACTAATGATAAAAAATGCGTTTCGTTCGAATCAGTGGTAGGTTATACCGATATGTATAGCTATAAAACAGAAGTGCACTAAGGAGGTACTAAATTGCAATCATATGCATGGCTGAAAATTGGGCTGGATTAAATATCTCGCTATAAAACGGCCGGAAACATGCAGCAAGAGCGTGAATGGGTGTGATCATGTTTTTGCATCGGTGCTGCTGTCGTGATGTGCCAACCTGCAGTGCCCTGATGATCAAAACACAAGCACATTATCGACGCGTTCAATGCAAGCGCTCTGGCACTGGAGGGACGGACATCATCATCATGATTACGGCAAACATTTATAGACACTTCAACTTGCCTGGACTGCGCTTTGGCCATAGCGGCCACAAGCTGCTTTCTTTCCTCCTCAGATAGATTACTGAGGTCTGCCTCCACCCCAGCGGGCATCTTGAAGCCACCCTTCCCATCAGGTGCGAGTCCCGCTGGTAATCCAGCGAGCGCCCCTTCGCCGCCTTCGAGGCTCGCTTCGTTCCCCATGATCGACCCCCTTTCCCTTTTAATCCCCCTCCCTCCAGCTAATTACGCGGCGATACGGCTCTTAATGTCCGGAATAAGGCGACGGCGTCGGTATCCGCGGTTGTTTTGGATGCATGGCGTTTTGTTTCTCCATTTCAGTCGAGGGTCTCTGTGGCGATAACGCGCATCCCGAGAGTATAGCCTCTCCGTGCGGGTGTAGGTCTAGAGTTGTGCGCCTCCCTCCTCCATCCATCCAACGCGCATGTCCCGCCCCTCGCAGGTGATCATAAGACGTCGCCGTTGGAAAAAACGGAATTAAAGGGACAAAGCGCCTTAGAATTAACAAATCTTCTCATAATTACCCTGTTTATTTTGCTTTCAAGCCGAGCCAATAATTCCCTAATTAACGAACCGATTTGGTGGAGAGCAGCTGGATTTGTTTCTAATCGCTTCACAAGACATTAACTGATGGACTGGAGCTGTGTGGATTATTTTTATGTTTTTATCAGCTGTTTGGACTGATTCTGACGGCACCCATTCACTGCAGAGGATCCACTGGTGAGCAGGTGAAGTAATGCTACATTTCTCTAAATCTTTCCTAATGAAGACACAAAACTCATCTACATCTTGGATAGCTTTACGGTGAGTAAATTTTCAGCAAATTTTCATTTTTAGAAAAACTATTCTTTAAAGTTTTGAGTAAAAAGTCCAAAAATGTATGTTTTCTTTTATGGTGGCTCCAAACTAAAATGTATAAGCAGTTTCATGAGTTGTTTTGAAGTGAAAAAATCTACAAGATATTAAAACTACAAACTCTGCAGCTGAACACAGTGTAACCAATCAGAGCAGAACACCAAGGGGTAACATTTTATGGTCTAAAAATGATTAGTTCTTACTTTAGGCTACTCTCACTTCCACACTATCAGCACTGTATTTGATATTGTAGCATTATTATAAGTGTTCCCTCGGCTCTTAGTACTTGAATTTATTCTTAGCTCCCTGCTCTGTTACTTTGGTGATATTTGCACCCTTTTCAAGCTGCTTTGAGAAAGAATATAATGGTTAAAACTGTAAAATAAAACCGAAACAGTGCTGTACTTTTCTCTAGTTGTCTGCTTTGGTGCATAAGAGTGAATTACTTGCCGTAAGGTTTAGTCATTCAACCACTGCATAGATCACACATTCACAAACACATCCATTCACAGACTCAGTCATCCTGCTCACAGATCGTCTGCTGAATAGGAATCTTGAGTCACTGCATCAATATGTCCATAAGTCATCAATATGTCCTTGGCTCACAGATATGCCAAGGGCCTGGAGACAGAAGGAGACACTGAAGGAGTTTGTCACCAATTACTTCTACAGAGTCAGAGGGAGAATTTGCAGGGACACATTGCCCGCTTTACAGGGCTGTATGCCTCGACAGTGCCGTTTGTCCTCAAAATCAAATGTTAGAGGACACAAAACCTGTTGGTTTCACAGAGAAACAACATTGCAGACGGTAGGTCTGAAGGCTGTAGGATTTTCATTTTGCTCCAACAATAGCATGTTCTATGAATTGAAACCCCGAAAGTCTCAGACATGCAACTTAATATAACAATGTCTGAGCAGCCTTGAGGAGTGACGGAAGAAAATCCTGTCTCCATTAGCAACCTTTATTGATTCCCACTTTTGTGCAGAGATAAAGCTGACTGCAGGATCACTCTCACCAGATCAACACATCACTGAGCCAGTTCTGAACAAAACATATGGGATAAAATTTGTTATCCAGGGCTGAATACATTTCCTAAAATTCTTAAACAGTTGCCAAATTAAATGCAAAAACACATTTAGTGAGTCATTCTGAACTTAAAACCCCGTGAATAGACCAAAACAGATCCGATTTTACAGGAAGTGTCCATTTTCATTGCATAATCTAATATGGAGATGTGATCATGCTAGAAACACTTCTGAAACTAAAACCAGAAGTGCTTTATCTCAACAAAAAAAAAAATGTCTGAACCATAGCCTAGCTGTTAGCACACATGCATCTGACATTTTGAGCGGTAGTGATTTCCTGATCCCATTGGCCCCTCTTCTCCCAATCATTTTAAGTGCTTTCTATAGTGTTTCATCAATAAAAATGGCAAAAAAGGCCACAGGGAAAATCCTGAACCAGCTAATTAAAGTCTTCTGGATCTCTTGAAAATTACAGACAGGTGTGTAACAGCAGGGTTGGAACCAAACACGGCAGGAAGGAAGATCTCTAGGAGCACGACTGAGCATCTGCTTTATCTTCAGCTATGGTTTTAACAATGCAACAGCTCCATACCGGAAACCAATTAGGCAAAGAAAATGAATGCTTACTGTAAAAATCTGATCCATAATTTGTCCATTTACAGGGTTACACCAACCAACACGTTTAATCATTGAATGTATGTGTTATTTTGGTATTTATTTATATGCTATTATATGTAAATGTATTCATATTTTGAATTAGCTTCGGACTTGTAACCCGAAGGGTGCGGGTTCGAGTCTCAGGTCCGGCAGGGATTGTAGGTGGGGGGAGTGAATATCCAGCGCTCTCTCCACCCTCAATACCACAACTGAGGTGAGACCCTTGAGCAAGGCACCGAACCCCCAACTGCTCTCCGGGTGCCGCAGCATTGGCTGCTCACTGCTCCGGGTGTGTGTTCATGGTGTGTGTGTGTGTGTGCATGTTTCACTACTCACTGCTGTGTGTGTGCACTTGGCTGGGTTAAATGCAGCGCACAAATTCACACGTCACATCCTTTCCTTTCCTTTTATTTTTATATTTTCAGTTTTTATTTAAATTTAAGTTTTAACACATTTTGATTTGCTTTTTTTTTTTTTTTTTTTACATATTTCTATTTCGCGTAAATTTTATTTCAGTTTTAGTAATTTTAGTACTTCAACTTATTTTATTTCAATTAGTTGCCAAAAATGACAACAACAAAAAAAAAACTTAGTTTAGTTACCAAAAACAACACTGGTATCATTCTTTCATGTCAACTGCACACACTTCTGCAAGATCTGGCCTTTTCATTCAAGGCTCAGACACCAGGCAGTCATGCTACTACATGCATTTCATACCTATAAGGATCTCAGATTCTTCTAATGCAGTTTCTGGCTTCCTTTTAACTATTACGTGTTATCCTCTCCACCCTGTTTAACATCAGAGTGACGGCTGTGTGATGTGACAGTGAAAGCTTATTCAGCCCAGTCCACAGCTCCAGGGGGAATTCGTCCTTGCGTGACCAGTTGTTGTCCCTGGGCTATATCGAGGAGATGGACTCTTATCAAGATCCACAGATGCTCTAACCATCTCCACACATCAATTAACCAGATCAAACGGCATTAGCAGTAAGTTAAGCTCTCTATCATGACTATCTGCTGTTGGCACCACAATCAGGATAAATACAATGACAGGAGAGTCAAAGATTACTATTATTGTTGTTAGGGGGTTGTCCTGCTCTTATTCCCACTTTTCCTCTCCCTCTCGTCTACAGTGATGAACGGCGGCCCAGAACAGACAGCCTTCCCCACACAGGGCTGACCACTGGAGCGAACACTAATGACATTAATGCTCCGAAGCGGAAGTACACACACATATACAATGTCACACACACACACCATTGTAAATATAGCTATGAAACCTGGTCAAACTGTTTTTACCGTGCCATTCAAAAGTTTGGGGGCAAGTTTTGTATTTCTTATGCTCACCAGGGCTGCATTTATGGGCTGCACAAAAAAACAGTAAGATTGTGAAATATTGTTACAATTTAAAATAACTGTTTTCTATTTTAATTAAAATGTAATTTATTCCTGTGATGGCAAAGCTGAATTTTCAGCAGCCATTACTCCAGTCTTCAGTGTCACATGACCATTCAGAAATCATTCTAATATGCTGATTTGGTGCTCAAGAAACATTTCTAATTATTATCAATGTTGAAAACAGTTTTGCTGGATTAGTGGAAACTGTGACACATTTTTTCCCCAGGATTATTTGATGAATAGAAAGTTCAAAGGAAGAGCATTTTTTTTTGTAATAGAATGTTTTGTAACATTATAAATGTTAAAAATTTAATCAAACTTTTGAGCGGTACTGTATATTCTCTACCCACAAATGCTCACCTGACTTCCTGTAGCAGCCTGTCTCTCTAATGAATACACATACACACTCATATACACACATTGTACACATTAATAATGTTTTACAATGTGCCAGTGAGTGTGTGTGTGTGTGTTGCTGTGCGACATGTATGTATGCCGGTGTTTATGGGTGACTTACAGCGCTCAGAGAAGCAGAGAAGTGTAACTGAAGCCTGAAACCTAATCACACACACAGTGCGTTGCTCATTAAAGTTGAATATGGGCTTCAATACAGAAAATATGGCTGGCATGACCCTTCAGATGAATGTAAGGGAGATAAAACATTATTAATAAAAGTTACACAAGCTGTGAGCTTTATATGAATCATGAAATCAGGACAGTGTGGTAGTTTTGATAATAATTTCTACCTGTAAACATAATACGATTTCTGTCGAGAATATGATTCAGAAGTGACTGTGCAAGTGTATAGTCACTAACACATACAAAAACAACTATCACACATGTGGCAAGAGTTATAAGTGCTGCAGAGTTGCAAGAGGAAGTGAGAAAGAACTGACAAAGAGATTTAAAACTGGATGCAGAAGAGAGCAAAGGGTCACATACCTGCACTACAAGCTGTCTGTCTGTTGTTGGCTGTAGTACTGATGAGTGGACAGCTCCTTGTGCACTTCGTTCTAGGGACAACGTTTCATTTGTGGTATATTAGTCGTCCTGATCTCCACATCCTTCTTAGACAGTCTGCATGTGCTTAATTCCTCCCTTAACACCCCGTTTTCCCTCCCAATGAGCACTAATAACTGGCTGGCTAAAAATACACTCTTAAAGGGAAGGTGTCTCTCACCTCTCTGGCTGCGCCCTGCATCTGCTTCGGCAGAAAGCACACCCCCTTTAATTCACACACACCTCTAATCAGCTTTCTTAGGAGCCACCGGTCAATCATGGGTCTGGGATAAGACACACTCACAGAATAAGACAGGGGAACATGCACTTACAAGCACATGTGCAAGTACTAAGGTCAAGGCCACACTGAAAATCTGGGAATCTAAATATAATTTGAAGATGGAAATAAAGTTTATTAGAGTGAAGAAACATTATAGTAAAATGAAAGAAATTTTTTTTTTAAATGTAATACTGCAATATACAGTATGTAGGTTATTAGACTCAAATTGGTACGCTGATCATATTATTAGTAATTCCTTTAAAATTATAGTAAAATATATGTTTTCACTGGTGGTCTCAGAGTAATTTAACTAAAAATGAAACACTAAATACATAAAAAATATTATATATATATATATATATATATATATAAACAAAAGGAAGAAACAGTTCATTAAATTTTGCATAAAAATTAAGCGTATTGCAGAACCATTAAAATTGTGCCATGTCTTTCATTAACATTTTGCCTCATTACTCATTAATTTGCCTCAATTTATGCTGATTTTTAATTTAAAAAATGTATTACAGTAATGTAAAACAAATAGGAATTACAAACAAACTAATTTTTTTCCCTGGGTAACTATGACTGAATGATATACTTCACCCAATTACTTTTATTAAAAAAAAACAAAACTTTTTTTTATGGTGAATATTGCTATAAAAGGCTTACCTTGCAACAACGACACAGGCATGAGCTGCTGTTGTTTTGCTGTTAAAAAACATCTGAACATCTGTAAATGCAATATTGCCATGTTATTAAACATTTGTCTGCAAGAACTGTCACCTGTTGTATTTATTTATCCGTAACTTAATATTCAGCTGACTGTAACACCCCTGTGTCCTTATTGGGTTGTTCCTGTCCTCATTATTAGTTAATTACCTTGATTGTGCTCACCTGTCT
>NW_015641026.1:284424-293355 GCF_001515625.1 Sinocyclocheilus rhinocerous
ATTCCTCCTCCATGGCTCCTCCCTCCGTCGGCTCCACCGTGGGCCGCTATTATGACTGTGGCCAGGGTCCCACCTGGCTCCTCCTCCTGCTCTGGTTTCCTCCTGTCGTCTCCCTGGCTCCTCCCTCCATCGTCACCTCCCTGGACTCTGTTAGCCGGGGTTGTGCTGGGTGACTGACTGCTGACTTCATCACTTGTGCCGTGATGCTAAATATAAATGTACTGTTTTCAACCAAGGCAGTTGGGAGTCTCTTCTATTATGTAGTAAAAATAAAGATATACCATAAGTGTCAGAAACACTTCACGGATGCCGTTCTGACTATTGCCAATTATCGGGCCACTAGAGTATGTCGTTTCAATAGTTACTTTTCATTCCTGTCCCCCTGAGGGATTGTAATTAAGGCACTACTTGTTATTTTCGTATTATATATATGCTATTATAGAATGTATTACTATTTAGTTTAACCTCTCTAGGCTTAAGGTTAAGTTTAACAACAAAACTTTGCCAAACCATTACATAACAAGGCTCAGCGTATCTCTTGCTCCTTGTGTGTGAGCGGGGAGGGACACTGGTGGGGTGAGCGTTTCGTTCAGTCCAGAGTCAGATAAAGGTTAAAGTCAATTGTTTGTGAAAGACACACTGTCGCTTTCTCTTTTAATGGGATCTTCAGGTTGTTTCTGAGAAGCTGATGCTCATGTCTGCTAGTGTTATTCTGCTCACTTCCTGTAGAAGTTTTCACCTGTTTCAAAGAAGATCGTCTAATAATTGTCATTTACTCACCCTCATGTAATTCCAAACCTGTATGACTTACTTTCTTTCTTCTGTGGAACACAAAAGGAGACGTTTTGAAGAATATTCCAAAGCAGTTTTGAATATGAACGTGCATCATTGTGATTTTTAGTGAATAATGACTAATTTTGGTCTAGTTCATGCATGTTGGAATATAGATCACAATACTGGCTACTTTTCATGTGCAGTTTGTCCAATTTGCAGTTTGACAGTCCCTGGTTATTATATACTTTCACTGTATGGAAAACAGCAGCATTAATATTCCTTAAAATTTCTCTTTTTATTAACAGAGAATAAAGAAAGTCATATAGGATCTCAAACATTTGGCTGAGTAAATGAAGTTTAATTTTCTTTGAGACTTGGATTACTAGAAAATGAAAACCCAACTGCGACCAAAGGGTTGTAACAAATGGGATTAAGAAAATTATGAAATGGAAATTATTCAAGCTGTTTAGAAAATGCAGAAAAGCATCATATTCTAATAAATGCAAATTGTAGGTGAGATTGCCTCTATCATGCTCCAAGGGTTATGCCTCGAAACTCTAAACGAGAGCGATAGAGAAGGATATACGGAGGAAGGAAGGGACGGAAAGAGCGAGTGACGGAAGGAAGGAAGGAGGGGGAGGGAGGAAGGGAATGAGGGAAATTCATTAGGTGTGGTGAAGTGTACCATTCTCATCAAGAGCAGAGCTCATTTGAACTCCATAATGAGCCTGAGATTAGGGGCTAAGGGGGGTTGTGCTGGGTGACTGACTGCTGACTTCATCACTTGTGCCGTGATGCTAAATATAAATGTACTGTTTTCAACCAAGGCAGTTGGGAGTCTCTTCTATTATGTAGTAAAAATAAAGATATACCATAAGTGTCAGAAACACTTCACGGATGCCGTTCTGACTATTGCCAATTATCGGGCCACTAGAGTATGTCGTTTCAATAGTTACTTTTCATTCCTGTCCCCCTGAGGGATTGTAATTAAGGCACTACTTGTTATTTTCGTATTATATATATGCTATTATAGAATGTATTACTATTACTATTTTTATAATTTATAATTTTTATATTAAGTTTAATTTTGTTATGTGCTTTTGATAATTTATTAGTTTTAGTTTATTAATTATTATTATTAATTAAACTAAAACTATTCCAATGGTTTTGGTAAATAAAATAAAGATGAAATAAAATATAATATCAGTTTTAAATGAAAAAGGGAAGTTAAATGATAAATGTTGCCTTGGAAACTAACTGAAATAAGTATGTTCAGGCATTAAAATGACTAAAACTAAAACTGAAAAAGGAAAATGGTAACACTTTACTTGAAACCTTGTATAAACATTGTATATCAAATGTATAATGCATTATATAAGTATTCATTATTATGTATTCGCAATAATATCTTTTCATAAAATTATAAACAAAGTTAAAATGCATTATAATATTTGCAGATTCTTACAATCTGAAATGATCTGTTTGTTGTGTGTTTTAATGCATTATACTTTGTAAGAGTCTAACAATGAATAGTTAAGGATTATAATGCATTATAACTGTGATTACAATTATTCATGATATCATACTATCCATTATAAGGTGAATTACAAGGCATTATTAATGCATTAAAATATATTTTTAATAATTATATATAAAGGCTTCAAGAAAGTGTTCATTTTTATTTCAGTTTTAGTCATTTTAGTACTTAAACTTATTTCAGTTAGTTTCAAAGGCAACAATCCTAATTTTTAATTAAGTTTCTTTTTTTAAATCTATTATTTATATATTACTTCAGTTTTATTTTAATTACTGAAATTTTTTTCAAACAGTTTTAGTTTTAGTTTACAACAACAACACTGATTCAGACAACTGCATATGTGTGCAAATAATTAATCAGAAAAATTAATTTTACAGCAATAAATCCATTACAAACTGTACAATAGTAATTCTAGTAATTCCATTTACAGAGAGCAAGAGAGATTTTTTGCCTTGGCTCTGACCTGAATCTCCTTTCTACCCAGAATCCTTAGGGCCATGGTGTATTTGTGTGAGTCGGACAATGTGAAGAGACCTCTGATTCATGGCAAACACTTACGCACACATGCCTTGTGCTCTCATAAGTGTACTTATGACACACACACACACACACACACACACACACACACACACACACACAGATCTCCAGGACACAGAATGACACACTTGTTTTCTGAGGACACTTTTGATGTGGGGGTGATGATGGATGTGTCGAGGGCAGCTTCATTTCTGCTGCTCTTCCGTGAGTCACAAACACTTACATGTGCACACTCATTTCAGGTCAAACCTGGGCACAGAATAAAGGAACAGTGCTTAATATTTTGATTGAGTTTGGAGCATTAAAGAAATAATTCTCTCGTCATCATAGAGATTTTGAAGTACATAGATAATATAGAGCTATATGTTGTGCACAGCATCTTACAGCACACATTTTAACCAAACCCATCTCTGATTCATTGACAATGAAAAAAAAGATTGAACGCCATCTAGTGGTAATAAGCACGCAGTGCGACCTTAAATAGCTACATTACAGAATGTGGATGAAAAGGAAGCTTAAATAAATAAATAAAAAAAAGCGATAAATTTAGTAATGAATCATTCATTCATATATGCAACTAAATACCTATTTACGACTGTTTAGTATTTGTTTGGAATAATTCCACACTTAAAATATTAGAGTAAGTAGGTTATAAATATAGTATTTGCTAATTCTGTAAACAGTCAAAGATTATGTCAGATCCTTACCAATTTTCTTGAGCTCATGGGTATTGACACACACAAAAATCACCTCATGACTCCACATTGATTCCATATTTAGATGTTGGCTGGTTGTGTTATTTGTGTTTTGCAAGTCAAATTGTCAAGACAAAAAAAAATTACGTTTGTAAGTGTTGATATGTATTTTTGTTATTTCACAACAGTCACAATTTCTAACACACAATGGTATATCTAACACCGCTATATTTAACGTCTTGTAAAGTCAAGCTTTATATGTCAGCATTTTTTAGAACAGGCCGGAATATTAGCCTTTATTCGCAGAAAATATCAGTTTCATTCGTTCAGCTTCTGTATATTTAAAACTAGCGCGTCAGGAGGTGCTCCAGAACAAATGAAGTTTGCGCGCAGTTTCTTCTGGCAAAAGATAAATATTTCCTCTAAATGAGACAGTAAAACTAAACTAAACATACAAGAACAACATTTAAGAACTGGGTAAAAGTGACATTTCTGTTGTGGTCACTCACCTTCACGGCACTCTAAACGCGAACGACAAGGCTGCGGTTTCTTGTAACTGCGGCTGTCAAGCTCAACAAAGTGTCATAAAAGTAGCCCGCTATATTTAACGTCTTGTAAAGTCAAGCTTTATATGTCAGCATTTTTTAGAACAGGTCGGAATATTAGCCTTTATTCGCAGAAAATATCAGTTTCATTCGTTCAGCTTCTGTATATTTAAAACTAGCGCGTCAGGAGGTGCTCCAGAACAAATGAAGTTTGCGCGCAGTTTCTTCTGCTCCGCCTACTTCTCCTAATATGGCATCGAGAGGGCCGAGCTTCCGGCTATATGCAAACAAACGCCATCACACTAGAAAATGGTAGACATCTGATATAATTTAGCATATTATATAAGGGTTAGGGAGCTGTTTTGGTCGCAGAAATTTTGATTTGGATGATAGAAATGAAGCTTTCTGAATCTTTGAATCAATTTCTTCATAAAATGGTTCATTAAAGAGTCTCGAATCCCATGCAGCTCTACAATAGCATAATATTTTAGAAAATATGAAAATATTGGCAAATAATCCACAAATTGTATCTAGAATTTCTAATAACGGATTTTTAAAGATTATATATTTAGATATTAGTTTATATGCCAAAAGAACCTTCAGTAAATGCCCGTTCAAGACACACACACACGCTAGATCTTTTTTGGAATGACAATATAATGAGATATTAGTTAGTCATGTTGGCATGCATTGTTTATATTTATTAAATTTTCAATCACTTTCCCATGGGCATATCTGAGACACTCTGCAAAGGTCAAGTCCAGCTTGGATTAATCGAGCTTCCATCAGGCAACAGGTATTTTAGGAAAACATCTGACTAAATAACTAACAAATGTGTAGCTGAAATTAACAGCAGCTGGAATTTGCTTCAACAATATCAGATTTGTATCACAATACACACCAGTTCCCCCCTCCAAGCTCAGGTTTTGAAAACTTGCCAATGCCCCAAAAGTTGACTACTTATTGTGACTATTTTAAAAAAATTAGACCGTAAACTACATGATGTGATAACTTCACCTGTCACCAAACACAATATGAGAGTCAACAACATTCACAGATAGACTACATGTGTCCTCCAAATGCTGCCAAAAACACATCAAAGAAATATACAAATAATCCACCCACGACCACCCTGAAATTATAGAGGAAATATTTATTTAGACAACCAAATGCATGCCAGAAACACCAATTTTACACAACTGACAGCTCCCTTCTCCTCCCTTGTTGCACCAGCCAGCACCAAATCAACTCCATCTGGGTCAGGGAGTGGACGGGATCGCCATCTGGTGGAGATACCTCGGTATTGCATTGAAATGACAATTTTGCCGTTTTCACACCTGTATGTGTGAAAAGACTATAGACCTTATAATACATAAAAAGGGACAGGGTATGTCTAGATGCAAATGGCAAAAATATTCACATCTCGTACATCTTGCATGGCACAGAAATGACCTCTAGCATGACACAATGACAATAAAAAATAAAGATGCACAAAGGCAGAATTCACATGCAGTGTGTTCTCCACGGCATCTAATCTGTCCTAACCCACACATTTTTTTAGGGAGATTCACAGCTAATCATTGGAGATGATTTAATATTTCTCGTTAGTTTTAGCACGATGAAGTTAAAACAAGACCTAAAGATAAGCTATAAGACAGAAAAAAGAAAGAACGACCAAAATTTAGAAAGTAAGCATGTAAAACTGAATTAAAAGAATACAGATCTGCAAACACTCAACAAGAATCTGAGCCTAAAAACAAATAATTGGTCCGCCTATGTGAATCATGGCCTATCAGCCACGTTTACAACTGAATAGAAAAAATAATATCAAAAATAAATGCAACCCTTTGAACAATAAACAATAACCAGCAATAAATAATCAAGTGGTGTTCTGCTGTATATATATGTACATATACTAGAGTCATTCAGCATTCAGCCTAACATAGACTGATTTAGCAAATCAAAGACGCGAACGTATGAAATATGAGTAATAATAATTTAGAAATACACTACAGACATTATGGAAATATCTAAAAACATCTTTCAAAAGACGTTCTATCATTTTTACGCAACCGACATTTAAAACGATCATCTAGACGGCTGTAATCGGCAGATAGTTCGACTATGCAACTGGCTTGGAAGAGCTTATTCATTCAACTCATGCACGTTGTATTTGAAACCTAAATCTTGGCAGAAATGGTCACCACAGTTATTGACTGTTTTTAGTCAGTCAGGCCCACTTGATTATCTGAAACATAATTAACACGAACATCAAAACGCTTCTGAGGATCAGAGGTTAGACAAGCTGTTACTAAGGCATGCCTTAATTTCACCTTTGACCAATTGTGTCCATAATTACTTACTGTTGTTCTATGTACAGTACAATGCTTGCTTATATATTACAGTCTTTACAAATCTAAGCAACTGGCTTCCAGTTTTCCAGGTGCCCAATTCACTCCACCATGTCTTTTTTTTCATATGTTGTCATTTCGACAAAAGAGTTCTTCTTCTTTTTCCATTGGCACTATCCCATCGTATCGCAAAGGATTTTTGGCAAACGACCGCCGCGCATCCTGATGAAAACATCACGTGTATGACGTCGGATCTGTAACACTAGGAGTGTAAAAGGTCTTTGCTGTCACATCACAACGACAAAGTCAATGTGCTTTCCCTGGTGAACAAGAGACGTGAGCAGGATTCACCGTTTTTGAGTTTTGTGCTATCGATTATACACGCTTGTCTGTTGTATGGGTGACTGATTCAGATGTTTACAAGTGTCTGTTGAGTGTGCGTGAGTGTATCTCACACGCTGCGCGGTGGTCTCTGCTGTTCGTGGGTCCTGCGGTTGCGCCCCCTCTTGTTCTCCTGAAGTTGTTTCCACTTGGCTGTGTTAGGAGGTCCTCTTTGTGGGGTCTGGGTGCCTCTTTTTCCCTGGTTAGGTTGTGCTCTTTGGTTCTCAGGAGCACTTTGGATCTTCTGCGTGCTTTGAGTGTCTGGTTTGATGCTTTGGCTCTCCGTGCTCACTGTACTTCCCGGGATTTGACCTCTTTGCAAACCTGTGGACTTTGGGAGAATCTGAGCAGTTGGGTTGTTCTGCACTTTTGGTGTGTTTTGCACCCTCTGCGTTGGGTTCTGCAAACTCTGAGGCGTCCTTTGAGGGGTCTTATCTGTTTTTGTCCCGACGCCAGCTATGGGGTTGACTTTGGGGGTTTTCTTTCCCTTTGGCTTCTTCTCTCGCTTCCAAACGCGCTCGCAGAACTCATCCACACTGTTGAGGTCTGGGTGCTCCAACAGGCTCATGAAATCCCGGTACCAGAGTTTGTGTTTAGGGGAAGGATCCTTATCGTTGGCGCCTGCTCGGAGCAGCAGCTCGCCCACGCGCTGAGATGGGATGACCTGAAGATTAATACGCCGCAGGGGCTGGATGAAGCCGTGCTCGACGGCGTGGCAGTGGTACACTCCCGAATCGGCCTGGGTTAGACTTCGGATCAGCAGACCCTGGCCTGTAAGACTCAGCCTTTCATCAATCACAATCTGACATGGAGAAAAACAGATTGAGTTTATTAACACTTTTTCATAAGATGGGATTAGACACATCTTCTAAAACACTAAAATTGACCCTAGTATTTAGTTTAGTATTTGTAACACTACTTCTCTCATGCCACTAGAGGACACTGTTGTTTCAATCAAACAACTACATTGTACCATACTGTCATACAGACTTAAGGATGATGTGAGATTTCTATGGTAAAATATTTTAGCTTTATACACCAATAATTAAACCTCTGCGGCACTTTCAACTTTGCCCAACACAGCAACACTTAGCAGTCGGAAAATATCGAGAGCACTCTGTCCCGTCCCAGGCACAATACGGATCTCTTGCCAGGCAGCACTCGGCACAGGCCTTCCCGTAGACCTCACAGCGGTGCAGGGGCATCTGGGAAATCCCTAAATCTGACCCGAGGTACAGCTGTTGCTGTTGACAGATGAACATATAAGTCTATTAGGACACGGTTTGCTCTCTGCTAATGGCTGGTGAAGAGTAATATCAAGCAGACGTACTTGTTTAGTGGAGAGCTCCATGGCAGTAATAGGTGTTGGCTCCTAGAAGGGAAAACAGAACAAGTTTAATCTCATTTTAAGATCCGAGGATATTTTTTTGATGACATACTGTGGCCGTGCAGACAGATTTATGGGGGAGCAATTAAATGTACTAAGGTGAAAATTATAGTTGGAGGATTTCGATTCCAATAGCAAGCAGAAACGCACAGCTCTCTGGGTAATGAACAGTTGGCACTCATACCCTGAACACCGTCATCTCTTCCAGCACCACTTCCTCCAGATCATGCCAGCTTTCCCTGGGAATGGTCACCACCTTCAGCACAGTTCCTAAATCTGATTTAAGATTAGAATTGTTTTAATATTCATAATTTGTAAAATATTTCTCAGTAATTGTAACAGTAATTTTTTTTCTCATGCGCCAATAAAATAAATTAATAAATAATATGAGTTGAAATGACATGAAAGTGGATAAAAAATGACAGTTTTTAATTTTTGTGTGAAACTCTTCAAAAAAAATTCTAAAAGGAAGTTTTTGAACCATTTTTGGTTTCCAAGGAATCTTTCTGTAAACATTTCTTTTTTTTTCTTTGTGAAGGACAACTACAAAAAAAATAGATATAAAAAATTTCATTGTTGTGCCTCTCCAAACAACACACATTAATGAATAACTCAGCGGTTTTGAAAAAATCAGTAAAATAAATTAACCTGTGACTCGCTCATAGACAGTCACTTGATTTGTTCCTGAATTAATCAGCATTTTTGAACAAACTAGTTGAATGAA
>NW_015641027.1:0-826 GCF_001515625.1 Sinocyclocheilus rhinocerous
ACACCGGTATCACCGTCAACACCGTCTATCGCGGCAAGCCTAGTCAGGACATGCAAACATTCGTTCCGATCATCGACAAATGTGGCTTATCATTTGAAACATGTAAGTAGCAGCAACATTACATGGCTGCTCGCTCTAACATTAACCTAGAAAAATGTGCGCTATTGAACTGTTTGTGTGGAAGCTGAACAGTAGTGTGCTCACTGCATGACCGTTAACTTGGAGGCGCCGCTGCGATCAGTTGCATTTAACTTAAAATACTCCGTAATTTTTGCATACAGATAAGAGTAATACGTCTTTTGAATCTGTGAAAGGTCTACTTTTATTTGTGTGCACTCACAATAACAACAGAATGTTGTGCTTTTGCAAAATAATGAAAGCAAAGAGGGTGGACTTTCTGGTGTCTAGGTCTCTGTGAACTTCAGTGTGTCCAAGAAAAGAAAAGGAAAGAAAGAAAGAAAGAAAGAAAGAAAGAAAGAAAGAAAGGAAGGGAGGAAGATACATACATACGTGTGTGTGTGTGTGTGTGTGTGTGTGTGTATACCTGTTTTTCTATTCTGGTGGGGACTTAAACCTGAATACACACAGACTCATGGGGACTTGTGTCACGGTGGGGACCTAAATTGAGGTCCCCACGGGTAAACAAGCTAATAAATCACACAGAATGAAGTTTTTTGAAAATCTAAAAATGCACAAAGTTTCCTGTGAGGGGTAGGTTTAGGGGTAGGGTTGGTGTAGGGCAATAGAATATACGGTCTGTACAGTAGAAAAACCATTACGCCTATGGAGAGCCCCCACAAGGCTAGCTGACCAGACATGTGTGTGT
>NW_015641027.1:858-3958 GCF_001515625.1 Sinocyclocheilus rhinocerous
GTGTGTGTGTGTGTGTGTGTGTGTATGTATGTATAATAAAATAAAAAATTGTTTGCCTCACAGACATAAAAAATGTATCAATAGAAAATGTCTACTTTTAAATGAACCAATTCAAATGGAAAACAAATATTTTCAGATAATGTAATCTGTATGAAACCTGTACGTCCACTGTGGAGATGATGAGTCAGTCTCGTCGACTTCAGTGCAGCCGAAAATACAGAAAACACTTATCAATTATATTTTTAAATTATTATAATGTTAGGGCAGTCTTCCTGCTGTTTTTTATTTTTATTTTTTCAATCCTGACGCATTCATAATCATTACTTCTGCTGGTGCACTGTGGCAAGCTTTATGTGTGCGCTTGAGCGCTGATAGGCTACAGGCAATTACTATGAATTACATGGTTTATTAATATAAACGTGCGATAAGTCGACTAATAGTTTCAATAATAGTAGTCAATCAGAAAAATCTTTAGTTGAGGCCAGAACTAGCGTTCAGCAAAATCAAATTAAATCAAATCAAATTAAATTAAATCAAAAAATCAAATCAAAACAGGTTATTGGATTTTACAAGAAAATACTACTTTAGTCTTTCCACTTAAATTTTTCACATTTAATTCAATGTGTTACTTGTCATTTCTTTTGTAATTATTTGTGAAATTTACTAGCAATAAATGAAACAACAGTCCTGCAACATTTTTTTTTTTTTTCAGTGTACTAATACACCAACATTTGCATCAAAACTAAAGCACAATTTGGGCTTAAAGACTGTCTAAGTTAATATGCTACCTATTAGGGCAGTAGACAGCAAGGCAGCTCACTAGGTTTTGGAAGGTAGCTTTATTATTTGTGAAATTTACTAGCAATAAATGAAACAACAGTCCTGCAACATTTTTTTTTTTTTTTCAGTGTACTAATACACCAACATTTGCATCAAAACTAAAGCACAATTTGGGCTTAAAGACTGTCTCAGTTAATATGCTACCTATTAAGGCAGTAGACAGCAAGGCAGCTCACTAGGTTTTGGAAGGTAGCTTTTCTACAGGTGATTATTTTCGCACAAAGCTGCAAATTGTGTTTGTGCAATCGCAAACACACACTCCCCGAACCTTCACTTTGATCTTTTTTTTTTAGCTGAATCACAGAAAACTGAAAGGGTTGCGACTTTGTTCGTCAGTCCAAAAAAAATATCCAAGAGATGGACGATGTGGGTGCACACTGATGGGAGATATGCTGACTGTTGGTCTGAATGTCCTGACAAGTAGCACCCTTCTAACCTGTGCTTAGGTTATATCCCCGTCAGCTAAAGTTAATGTTGAACTGCATCCAAAACGATGCTGAATAAATGTTTATCACCATCATCGTGACAGGAGTTTGTTAGCATGACACCGGTACTCCGCATGTAGGCAGTTTGGAAAACTCCTTTGTAGAAATGTCGATTGCTATGTCCTTAAAATATGGTAATTTATACAATAATCAGAGGTTTATATGCATTGCTCGTCTTCTAATCCATATGCCTGTACAGTAAATCATGCATAAATTCAAAAAGACATGCAAAGTATAACCCCACACATGAACCAACACACGCACAGAGTGCTGAATCATCATTTTGTGTCACCAAATGAAAGCATCTTCTGTTGAGGAGGCCTGATGGGTTTGCTAATAATGAAACGATGCTCAGAAGATAAAGTTCATGAAGCTCAGTGTTGGCATGACCACAGCAAGCTGGAAAATACAGCCACAGTATTGTCTTTTTTTTACGTAATTAGTGTGAAACGGCTCATTGCCTCAATCACTTCTTATGTAATGCAGGAATTTCCACAATTATTCAAAGGTGATATTTGATTATGCTCCTCGGTTATCAAAGAGCAAACAACAAAATTATATTTTCTGAAACTGAAGCTGGCACTGCACCTTAAAAAAAAAGGTTCAGCCCATTTTCCTTAGTGTACCTTCTTTCCACTGCACAAGACTGCACCCTAGTGGTTAGCAAAAGTGGCTGCATAAAGATCAGCTACAGTACTCTGTTTCAGCATCATAACGATGTAGAGCTCCATGTCTGTCGGATGAAGGATGAATCACTGAGATGGTCATATAACTCCACTGGCAGGCGTATGAAATAATATCGTAAGAGACAACGGATGAAGATGAAGAAAAAAACAAAACAATCTATTTGAAATAGTCAAAAGGATTGTAATCAGGTGACGGTGAGCAACAATAGTTTGCTATTTTCCAAACTCCTTTCCCACATATTCTACCTTTGTTTCCTATTGTCAGTGTTGTTTGGCAACAAGACATATTTTTATGGCTAAACCTCAGCTGCTCCAGAACGTTCTCCACTGACACGAAAGTCTGTCAGGCCCGTTGTTACGACGTTATCAGATGATTTGATGTTTGTTTCCCCGCACTGACAATATCTCTATTAGAGTGTCGGTTGAGAAACAAAAACCAAGCTAAAAAAAACATCTCCTGACTGACGAGCAATGGACAGATGCCCAGAGAAAAACACTGGCAACAAACAAGCCCTACTACTGGCAGAGATAACGCGGGGTAAAAAAATGAAGGATGGAAAAGTCTGGCTGCCTCACAACAGAGAAGAAAAAACAGCAAAAGTCGATCATCACGCCAGTTCCTATTTTATGTTCTGGCAGCAGAGCTGATAAACCCTTTAGATGCAAACAAACCTCTCTAACTAACGCCCTACTAAAAGGCCCGCTGAACTGAAATGCATGCATTTTACAAAAGTTTAAATAATATCAATAATTCAGTGACATCTGCTGTTTGTGAGGAGAATGACCCCTGGCGGTGACGCTCCGTGAGTGTAAAATGAGTTCAGGGAGAGAAATGAGCATGGCTAATTTACCGCTGAGCTGATGGGATAGACTGAAAGGAAAATAATAAAGCTGGCTGTGAATGTGCGAGTGTGTGCGTCAGCCTGACCCTGTGTGCTCACTTAATAAATCCATTTATCTATCAAACTATCAACACAACCATCCATTTAAAAGAACAATGTAGACATTTTTTTTCCCCACAGTAGATACACATTTTTATTTATTTTATTATTTTTTAAAATTTTTGAATAATTTAATATTCATTCTATT
>NW_015641027.1:5651-11631 GCF_001515625.1 Sinocyclocheilus rhinocerous
CACGCACGTGATGGAGATTTACCGCTGATTATAGAACCGGCTTTCTGACAAGATGCACATTAAATATCGCATGCAATTTATCGTGCAGCCCTAGAAATTATTATTATTATTATTAATAATAATAATAATGCATTATTAACATTATTATTATTATTAATAATAATAATAATAATAATAATTTCTAGGGCTGCACGATAAATAAATAATCATAATAATAATAATAATAATATTTTCTTAATTATAGTCACTGTTATTATCTAATGCACAATCATTTTTAAATATTTTATTATTTCCTCTTTTTGCATTTATCTTCAAAACTGGTCTACTGGAGTTTTGCTGCAGACATTGCTCTTATAGTAAACTTGTGTAGTACTTCCAGTGTCACAGCTCCAACATGAGAAAGCAGGTTTACAACAGATACTTGAACAACTAACAAAGAAACCTGGATTTCAATTTGCTTTGTTAGTAGCCATAAAGAAAATCACAAACCCTAAAAGCGGGGTTGGCTCCCAGCTCCAGCAGACACTTCACTGCAGAGGTACACAGGTTCGAGGCGGCGATGTGCAGCGCAGTGCCAAAGTCAAAATCACTGCAGGTCGCATCCACCTCTGAAACCCAACAGACCACATACGGACATCACCACACAAGCACTTGAGTTTGCCATGAGATTCAAACTGCAATTTTGATTCCCACTGTCATTCCATTATCTCTCCTCACCTCCCGGCTGTGACGCCTGCAGAACCACACGGATGAGAGGAGGGACGTCGAAATATGCGGCGTAGTGGAGAGCGTTCATGTTGGTCCAGCGGCTGCGTAAGGACGGCTCGGCTCCCAGCGACAACAGCTGACGGGCGAAACTGGCAGCACTCTCAGCGTCACCTGCAATCAGATGTGACTGTCATATCTTGTGCTGTGCTGGATCAGTGATCGGTCCTTGAGATTTCTACTAAAGTAAACCATCACAAAGAAATGTTAATTAAAAAGCTTTCTTTTTTTTTCCTTCAATTAAATACATGCTCACCTATTCCTGGAGCCCCTGCCTTGCAGCAGTAGTGCAATAAAGTCATGTCAGTAAGACCATCTCGGTCATTGACACCACAGCCTCTTTTCAGAATCTACAGAACAAAGACAAACTCACCTGAATACATACATCAAGAACACCCAGCTAAAGATTTCATGCTGACAGAGACACACACACACACAGTCTGCAAAGATAATATTTCAGTCAACAGAGCCTGACACTCAGGGAGGGGGAGTGTGTGGGTATGTTTTATGACAGCTGCAAGAAAGCATCAAATTAAAATTGACCCTGTTTAGATGTTAAATGTCCCTGGCCTTGTTACGCACAATTCATCAGTGCATGTTTTTGTTTTTTTTTCTGAAGAAAAATAAAAGTTTGTTTTCACAATTTTTCACCAAAATGTAATTACATTCCTTTCCTCTGAACATTTTTCAGGAAAATTAAATATACCAATTAGATTTTTACATATTCTGAAGAAATTGTGAATGGTTCTTGTGTTAATTAACATTGCTACAGGGTTGCCAGGGTGTTCTGAGTGTTACCTCAGCCCAAATCTTTCAGTTCTGTTCAAAACCTACGAAGCTGCTTTATGCAGGCAACATTTTAAAAAAAGAGCTATTGAAATTTATAGAAAAATAAATTAAATTAAATATTTGATCCATTTTGTATGTGCTATGATTTTTTTTTACACTTAAGAGTAGGATACAATTAGGCTAAAGGGCCACGAGTAGAACAGGCACATTTGATTTAATTTTCTTTTAAACCACTAGATGTCCCAAACACTGCAGCACTTTTCTAAGCAACCACATTACATTATGCTCTTGAAAACTTGGCTGATCCTCAGTGTGATCCCTGGCATTTTATTTTTATTTGTATGACAATTTTTTGTAGCAAATTAGAATAATTAAAATTTACCAAATATATTTTATAGTTTTTTTTTTCCCCCTCTCCCAAAGGTGTGATTTTAAGTATAGCACAGGTCATAATCAACAGTTTTTCAAAAACGTATGAACATGTCAAAGTATGGTATTTTGTGTATAAAGTGCCCCCTTTTGTTGGTGCAAAAATGTCACAATAATTGACATGATAATAAATAACCAGCTGACTTCTCCATTAGTTGGCATGGAATGGATAGATGGTGGAAATAATTTAAGCTGGGTGTCCACCTTATAGATAATCACCACATTTATAATAAAACCATTGTATTTAAAAAATATCATACTAATCATATAAACAATGTATTGCTACTGAAAAGTTGTATTAAATGATTTTTGGATCTCCTTCATGCATGGTAAGAATCTTTATTTTATTTATTATAAATATATTTTATTTATGCATTTTTAAAATAAATACATTTTAATGACAGTGTATTTATTGAAAAAACTTTACTGAAGTGTTTGTTTTGAACCTGTATTAACCCAATTAAGAGGTAAAAGGCCTCCCTCACCACATCATATATGTTTGTTTTTTTTAAATACTATTTTTATTGTTAGCAACTATCTGAAATTAAATTGTTTGTTTACGTGTTTCAGGTAATGTTTATTTTATTTTAAGTAACAGATTTTTTTTTTAATGGGACTTTGGTCATCCTTTTTTTGTATGCCAGCTGATAAAAAATAAATAAATAAATAAAAAAAAACTGTTTAGGAAGTAAATGTACTTTTGGTTTAATTCAAATATACATCATTACATTTCACTACATTTCATCTTTAAAGACCATGAGATTGAAACTCAGAATAACTCTGACCTCATTGCCAATGACACTAATATTCCGCTGGACTAACAATGCAGTGACATTAATACATGCTATGCACAAATGAATCATAAATATAAGTTTGCAGTCAGTAAGATTTTTTTTAAATGAAATAAGTATCTTGTGCTCACCGAGGCTGCATTTATTTGATCAAAAATACAGTAAAACAGTAATATCAGCATAGCATTCATTATTGGTTATTATCATCAAATATTATTATTTAAAACAGTTTTCTATTCAACTATATTTTAAAAACTTAATTTATTCTGTAATGTATACAGCGGCCATTACGTTAGTCTTCATTAATGCTTTGTGCTGCTTATATAAGCATTTTGATCAATTGAACTTGCCAAAAAAAATCATAATCAAATTTTTAAATGGTAGTGTATAAAAAAGCTGCTTAAAATAGCACACTCACACAGCTTTGGGTGTAATAAAAGACCCCTTATTCTGCACCCAGAAACACAAAGAACAAGGAACACACACCACTCACCATTACGGTAGTCTGACTGTCTGTTTTGCGTTTGCTCAATAACCGCCGTTTTGGTAGTTTGTCCTTTTACTAATGACCTAAAACAAACCTCAGCCAAGGAAAACTTGTCAAGTTATGTATCGCTGTGCTGTCTGGTTTAAACCCTGCCGTCACTGGCCACTTTCCATGGGGCTATTCATGAAACACACCCTCCTGAAAGGGTAGTGTTACTCTTTGTGTGAGATAAATGTTCTTAGATTATCTACTAACTAAGAGATAGAATGGTCAACAGTTTTATTACGGATCAGTGAGGTCCAACAGTCAGTCACTAATGTACGTTTATATTCATACAAATGTGGGGTATATATTATGTGTTTCAAAAGCAACATACTCAAGTCAATGTGGACTTGAAAACACAAAGCTACACCCATGTGACTACGTGATTTGAATGTGCTTTGCAGGTGGCACAGTAAGTACAAGTTGGCTGGTTCATTGATATATGTAAATCAAATAAAAAAAACTAATTAGTTTGCTATGAGTTTTTAATTTGTTTTGAGTTCAAAATTTAAGCTTGACAGAAGAAATAAACTTCTAAAGAAGACTAAAGAAGAAGCTTGACTGCCATATATACACAAGCTAAATTTAAGTCCAAAAATTGCAATTCTGTCACCACTTATTCAGTATTATGTTGTTTCAAATTAGGGATATGCCGGTATCAAAATTTCATGTTGCGATTAATTGCTAATGCTTTTATCACGGTATACGGTATTATCACGGTATTGAAATTAAAAGAAAAAAAGTGCTGTCATAATACAGTATAACAGGTTTAATAACTTTTTTCTTATAACAAAAATAACTGAACATTTAAATGCAATAAAGCAATACAGAAAAATGTATAAAGTTAAAAGTTTTACACAGATTAAAGTGCAAAAGAACTATAAAGACCAATAGGTATCACTTTACAATAAGACCTCATTAGTTAACCTTAGTTAATGCATTAACACTCACAATGAGCAATAGCTACATTTGCTACAGAAGTTATTAATCTTTGTTTAAAAAATACAAGTCTTAGCTCATGTTAGCTCATTAAATAACACAGCTGCAACTCTCGACTTTAACATCCTGTTATTAAATATTGGAATACCTAAGAGTAATAAATGTTCAGAAGAATTTTTCATTGGCAGTTTATGTTAACTAATGAATTAACTAATGTTAACTAATGAAGCCCTAATGTAAAGTGTGACCGAACAATAAAGAATCAAAACACTTTCAAACAATATCTAGGGCATGTTGTAGTCCAGATTAAAATGTAAAAAAAAGTTTGAAAATAAATAGCCTATTAAGTCTAAATATTAAGTATATTTAATAAGTATTTGGCGCTGTGATGAACATCATAGCAAATACACAAATCTGAATGACTGCTTAAATCATTTAAACACGATTCAGAAACAGAAAGTAGTGCAGCTGCTTTGTTTACAGGGTTTCCGGGGTAACGGCTGCATTTAAATGAATTATTATTATTATTATTATTATTATTATTATTATTATTATTATTATTATTTCTGCAGTTTAGCGCCATCTGCTGTCAGAGAGTGAAAGTGCGCTTTCATCCAGAGCGTCTCTCACATGTTCCGCCATGTGCTTCACATCCGTTCAAAATTCGGAATAATTTGTAATATATAATTATTCACGGTATTTAGAAGTGCCCACGATAACAATATCGTGCATATTCATTACCGTGATATACCGCATTACCGAATACCGGCACAAGTCTATTTCAAACCAAATGAGGTGTTACAAAACAAACAAGCTTCTTTTGTGGAAGAAAACTTGGAATTTTAACCATATATGAAAATCAATTGATTTCATGAATGACTTTCAAAATATCTGACATTGTGTTCTACAACAGAAAGGATGCATCTGTAACACACTTTCAATTACCACAGAAAATAATCCTGACTGTGGCAGCATAAAATACAACCTAAATTGAAAGTTCAGAAATGAAAATTCTGTGATCATTTATTCATTTAAACCTCATGCTCTAAACTAGTATGACTTTCTTTTGTGGAAGACGGAATGTGAAAAATGTATGTTGTGGAACGTATGTTTGTTTGTTTTTGTCAATATGACGATAGTCAATGGGGTTAAATGATATTTCGACACCGCTAACTTTTAAAATATCTACTTTTGTGTTCCACAGAGGAAAGGAAGATATACAGGTGTGGAATGAGGGTGAGTAAATGATGAGAGATTTGTTTGGCTGAATTATCCCCTAAAGAACATACATTTTGCAAAAAAAAAAAAAAAAGAGAGAGAGAAAAAATGAGGGTGTTGTGAGAGAGTGGTTTGCATGAATATTGATTCCCAATATGTGAGCGCAAACTGAACATTTACATCAAAATGAACCGAGACTCCCACCTAGGGAGATATCATGCATTCTGAATGCACAAACATGATCTATGTTCATTTGCATAACATCAAACATGCTTGTGCTTTACAGATTACTGCACAAAGGTAATGATGACACACAAAGGAGAAGAGCCATGTATTTCATTTCTGCTACATCATTTTAGATTCAAAAATTGATTAAAATATAAATAGACAAAATATACATATTCATAATTAAGCAGACTTCACAATCCATCCATCCATATAATGCATATATACATATACATATACATATATATATATATATATATTAGGGATGTAACGATTACCGGTTTGACGATAAATC
>NW_015641027.1:13174-16872 GCF_001515625.1 Sinocyclocheilus rhinocerous
TTACCCCCAAAAGAACATACATTTTGCAAAAAAAAAAAAAAAAGAGAGAGAGAAAAAATGAGGGTGTTGTGAGAGAGTGGTTTGCATGAATATTGATTCCCAATATGTGAGCGCAAACTGAACATTTACATCAAAATGAACCGAGACTCCCACCTAGGGAGATATCATGCATTCTGAATGCACAAACATGATCTATGTTCATTTGCATAACATCAAACATGCTTGTGCTTTACAGATTACTGCACAAAGGTAATGATGACACACAAAGGAGAAGAGCCATGTATTTCATTTCTGCTACATCATTTTAGATTCAAAAATTTATTAAAATATAAATAGACAAAATATACATATTCATAATTAAGCAGACTTCACAATCCATCCATCCATATAATGCATATATACATATACATATACATATATATATATATATATATTAGGGATGTAACGATTACCGGTTTGACGATAAATCATGATAAAATTCCCCACGGTTAGTATTGCCATTTAATCTTTTAATTATCATTAAAACCGTAATAGATTACCGCGATTTTAACAACTTGCGATAAACAGAGGCGGACAGTAGTGAAGTATTTTTACTTTACTCAAGAAAATTTAAAATTATCTGTAGTTTATCAGAATGTTTTTCTTTGGAAAACTTTTACTTCACTACATTCCAAAGCATAATGTCTTACTTTTTACTGCACTACATTTCATAAATAAAAGTTGTTTGTTTTACCTTTCATACTTAAGAACATTAAAAATGTAGTACTTTCTTGTACTCAAGTAAATCTTTCAATTACTTTTACTTGAGTAAAAAGAAAGTTAAAAGAAAGAAAGTAATAGATTTATAATGTAATTAAGTATTAAATTATATTTAATATGAAACGTAGTGCAGTAAAAAGTGCAATATTATGCTTTGGAATGTTGTGAAGTAAAGTTTTCTACAGAAAAACACTCTGATAAAGTACTGACACTTGAGAAGTACTTTTACAGCAGAGTAAAAAATACTGTCCGCCTCTGGCGATAAATAAATACTGTCCAGCATAAAGCACAGTTTTAAGTAACAGTCTCATGTGTGCATAGCACACAAGAGTAGTTTCGTTTTGAGTGAAAACGGAGGAAAAGCTGGGAGGTTTTAAAAGAGTGCTAAGGGAATTATACAAATGAATATATGAATGAATTATATGAATGTACCTCTGAAGGTTCTGACTGTCTTCAGAAACGATTATATATATATATATATAAATGTATATATTCGCTTACATTGAGAGTCTGTGTGAATGGCTTTTTAATGTACTCATCATCGCTACAGAAATAAGCAGCTCATCTCCTCCTCTGAAACACTGTGCCATCATTACCTTTACATGGCAACCACTAACGACCAAGAATATTTGGCATTATAGAATTATGTTCATTATAAGCAAACAACACTCACAGCACCTGCACAGCAAAAACACCCCGAAATGAGTAAACACTCTTGTAATAGATCAGAGGTTTTCAACACAAAGACAGCAGCATAATAGTGAACAGACAGCTAAATGAGTAACAGAAAAGGCAAGACATGACAATACTGAAGTACAAAACCAGACTACACAAAGACAGGATTTAAGTTACATATTACATATGTTACATAAGAGATTTATATGTATTGAGAGCACTTCTTGTGACTAGTGCCTTTGTTGCTTTGTTAGTTAGGTCAGCTGGGCCACTCTACTAAACTTGAACAATAAAAAGTTTAGATAAAGGACACAAAGGGTGATTCCAAATGAAACACAGAATGTTCCCACAATGTAACATAGATATAACATTCTAGAAATGTTGCTTTTAGATTGTATTTTTACAAGCATAAAATAACAATGTTACAGCGAGGTAAAACTAATAGAGAGAACACTCTCTGATGGATATTTTTGGTTTTATTTATTTATTTATTTGCCAACTGAAAACATAAAAGCTTGAGTCTTTTAGTGTGCAACTAACACTTATATATGCTATTATTAGTTACGACCAATATAGGCTTTCAATCGGCAAACTGCTAAAATAAATAACTTATTTCACATAGCTATTTACTCATGACCGACTAAATTGAATTATTGTTTATTATTAAACGGGCTGTCAGCATATTTTGAAACTGACACAGGAAGAAAACCAATCAACAGCTTAGTTACCAGCAAATGATCTCAAAATCTGTTATATCATTATATTAGTTGATAGAAAAATAAGTATTAAAGTTACTTCATGAGCATTTTAACCAGTCATAAGCAACTAAATTACCTTTCTTCTTATTATTATTCGTTTTTAAACACAAACATGCCATGGTAATACCATGGTAAGTCATTGATACTCTGTAATTAGCAGGGCATCTTTCTTTTCTTCACTTTCGACAAAACTTTACCATGTAACTACCACTTACAGAGTACTTTTGTAAGGTTTATTTTTACAAGATGTGATGTTTATTGCCCAAACTACTGCTTATGTTTCCGGCTGACCTTTGTAAATGTAAAACACCTTTCAAGTAACGTTATAATGCCTTATTACATAACACACAGATGCTTATGCCATGGATCAGCAGAGCACCAGTCCAGTTTAGACTGTTATTATCACAAAGACTGCATAATTGCATGCATTTGCCCCGCACGATTATGTTAGTTTACTAAACAGAACATCACTAGAGTTATGCAAATACTGCAACAGCTTGCTTGTTGAAGGTCCATGCATCATTTCATGAATCGATTGCATTAAAAGCACATCAAATACAGGCATTAGAAAGTCGAAATATGCTGACAACAGCGACCAAATACCTGTCTCTTTATGAAATAAAAAACCGCAGTTTCTCTCTTTGGATCGTCGGCTTCGTGATCATGTTTTCATTTTATCTTCTGGTTTCAGTGCCTGTCACTACTCGATCCGTACCGGAAACACGATTTGTACTGCGCATGCGCGAAATTGCTTCCACTTCCTGTCACCGCCAACGTTTTTACGACAGTCTAGCGATATGGATTCTTTTGCGTTCTATATACAGGTTCAAGAATTTCTCTTAAAAGGAGAAATTCCTGACAATTCTGCAAATCGTCGGAAGGTTAGACGGGCGTCGACGAATTTTATCATCAAAGGTAACTATTAGTACCGAAATATTTTATAATGAAAAAGAGAATTGACTCTGTTACAACCTGGGCTAAAAAATATATATTTTATATTTAATATATATATAAATATATTTTGCAAAAAATTATTTTTAACTTTTCAAACTGAATTTTAATCAACATGTATATTCATACAATTTAATAAATATGTAATATAAAATATATATTTAAAGCTATAAATATGCTATAAAGTCATTGGTCTCCACCACAGCACTCAAATTTAACTTAAGTCAAAAAAGTCAAAATGACAGTGATTTCCTAGCAATAACATCATTCATGTTATAATGTGTTTGAGTGTGTGTACCGTTTGTGTGCGTGTGTGTGGGTATGAGTTGTTTATGCATTGGGGATATTCTATAGTCTCAGCCCTTTCGGTTGGAAATGCGTCTTTTGTGGATTGTGTCAGATTTTTTATATGTGGCCTAGAGCACAAAAACAGTCATAAGGGTAAATTTTTTGAAATTGAGATTTATACATAATCTGCACGTGCAGATTATTTTTTTTGTTGCGAAAATCACCTTTAAAGTTGTCCAAATGAAGTTCTTAGGAATGCATATTACT
>NW_015641027.1:17400-26290 GCF_001515625.1 Sinocyclocheilus rhinocerous
TTTAATGGCGAGTTGCGAACCAACTTCAAAGGTGCATATCGCCACCTACTGTGATGGAGTGTGAAGAGAATGAACTAAGCACTCCTATATCCTATTATATAACCCACTATGACTGCATTTATTTGTTTTCCTGAATTTGGACCGTCATTTAATAAGCTGGTTATATTGAATTCCTGGCTTCCTACTGCTTGTAATTCTTCCTTAAAGGGGACATATGATGCAATTTCAATTTTTCCTTTCTCTTTGGAGAGTCACAAGCTCTTGGTGCATAAAGAAGATTTGTAAAGTTGCAAAGACTAAAGTCTCAGCTGTGTGTTTCGTTGTGAAAGCGAAACTACTTAAGGTTACTTACTTGTTTGGCCTTCCAAAAGAGGATGATATCTGCTTCGTCATGCCTGGAGCTGATCCGTGCTGGTCGCTGAGGAAATACATCAACTTCGCACTGTGGATCGCCGGATCGGCTTTCGCCATGGACGAAGTGGAGTCCAGCCCGGGGTCGTCACATCTGGTGAGACAGATTTACAAACTTGTTTTTTGTTAAAAAACCTCTGAACCATGAAACCTCACACTGAATGCATAACTTGATAGTACAACGCAAGATTGAAAAACTCCCGGCTTCATTTACCAGTTGCACCAGTTTAATCTCTTCTGTCCAGAGTAAGCAAATATTTGAACCTAAGAGACTTCATGAATATGCACACATTTGAATTAATACATGCCTTAGATTCTTCCCAGCTTTGCAGGAAGCCAAGAGCACTTGGGAGTCTTTGACAACAGCTATTGAGTAAAACCATTAAAACACATCCATGATGTAAGCACTGTAATGCTTCAAAGAGAATCCAGTGGTAAAATCAAAATATTTTTTATAAACCAGGTATATGCTAGAGTATTGCTATACTGAGGGAAATACCTGTATACTGGTTTCATTTTTATTCAAACAAACAAACATGCTGGTGATGTACTACACTAACTGCAATCTTGAAGCTAGGTCAACCATTGTTAACACAAAAGCCCCACCTGCCAGGTCAAACTAATTATACAAAATTCGAAACAAATTTGAATTTGAAAATTAAAAAAGGAACCTTTTTATTAGGTAATGAACGCAGTGTCATATTCTCACAAGCATGATTTGTATATTTAAAATGTTGTAATAAACTTATGTTGCATTTCTACTTGAATTGTATTTATTTCGATTACATTACTGCTGTTACGGGGTTGACAAGACGTGAGACGTGCGGATCCATCTGCAAGCTTTTATTTAAGAGACGTGGTCAGAAACAGGCAAGGGTCAGACAATGGCAACAGGTATATAGAGGGCAAGACACAAGAATAAACCTAGGGCTAGTGTGGGTCTACGATCGGCGAACAGAATCAACAGGGCGAGACTAGAGAGATAAATCCAGGTACAAGGCAAAGGTCCAGGCAGGGGCAAACAGTATCCGAGTAGGGCAAGACGAGAGGGGGAATCCGAGATACACAGGCCAAGATCAGGACACGAGAAAACAGACAAGGCAAGGCAAGTCAATGAAAATGGAAAGGGTGACCTCTGATGGCTAGCAGACGGAAGTTCATGGACCAGATACGTAACAACTGCTGTGATCCACGACAGACTGCCATGATTTTTTATTAGTTAGCCACTCCATTATTAACATTAGACCAATTAATAATAGACATACATTTCAACTAACGACAATTTACAAATGATTTATGGAATTATCAGTAAATGGCAAATGTTTAAGCTTTTATTAAATTTTTTTTTAAAAATATATATGTTTAATTTACTTGATTCCTTGTGTTTAATTTGAACTAGTATCCTTTGTTCCCCATGTTCCTGCTTCTCATTATTTATCATTATTATGTTCTGCAACATCTAGACAGACCAGGGACTTATGTGAGGATCCTGTTTGTGGACTTCAGCTCGGCCTTTAAATTTATTTTTATTTTTTATTATCTGTGTTTTTTGTTCTGTCACTGTCATTCTGTTACACTGTGGAAGCTTCTGTCACGAAAACAAATTCCTCGTATGTGTAAACATACCTGGCAATAAAGCTCATTCTTCTTCTAAATAGCTACTGATCTGGCTCCCCTTCGTTATTGATTCATTTCACCTGTGTCTCTTGTTTCCTTTGTTGGTACCTTGTAAATATAATGTCTGTGTTTGAGTTATTTTGGTCGGTTCTCATTAATATATTGTTTAATTGGTGTTCATGCTGTGTGTTCCTGTGATCTGATCATTTTTGGATATTTATAAGTCTATTAATTTAATCTGCTACGTCTTTGTGAGTGCTGGCCAGCAAAATGTGACAGAGCTAAAAAAAAAAAAAAAAAAAACCTTTCTCAATTTTTATAATTAATGTGGGTGCTCTTCTTCATATTTCATTCACACAAGAATTCTACAGCAGCATCAGCTCATACACACACATTGTCAATACACACAAACACGCATGTGGGATTTCCACACTTTTCTTTTATGAGCAAATTACAACTGGTTCAAATTTCAGCTCTCAGTGGAACGTAATGTGAGTTTTTGGAATTTTACAGAACCGGTCTGTGGGGGAATGATGTAGCATAAAGGTATGTTCGGCTGGCATTTGGAGTTGATCCAGTGACACAATTGTTTGACACCTTTTTGTGTGCTCATTCAGAATGAGCCAGCCTCCTTGCATGCTTCCCTTACTTAAACCAGAACGACTGTCAGATAACTGATGCATTTTACCCTTGTTGTCAAGGGGAACAGATCTCTAGGGTTACAGTTGTGCTCAGTCAAATTGTATCATGTTTCTACCAGACTTTTACTGGCCCTTAATAGGTTTTCTTATTTTGGCCGGTTTTGGGTCTGCCTGCGAATACTCACCAGGCATATGTGGGGCCTGGGCAGATGGGGATATACGGATAGGAGTGCTCAGTTCCTGCCATTCTAAAGTTCAGACACTAAATGTGCGAGAACGTCCTGAAAAATACAACTGCACACAGTGAGTTTTTATATATATATATATATATATATATGTACAGACATTTGTGCTTGTGTGTGTTACCATGCAACCTAGAATTTTCCATCATTTAAATGTACATTTTATTTGTTGGAAAATTTTACTTGTTGGAATGTAATAACTAAAAATCTGTAACCCAACAAGTACCTTTGCTGCAAGCTTATTTGTTAATAATGTTAATAATACTGTACAGTACACCAAATGCCACTTGATTTATGTAATTAACAATAATACTATGGTTTAAATTCAATAATATGATATGATATAATGAATAATTATTGCTAATTTAATCATTAGTATTATTAAACTGGGATGAAACATGCAGATGGTTGCTCTGAGCACAACAAATATCAGATGAAGTGAGTCGTACTGTTTTTATCCACTTTTAACTTAAATACTTATTAGTATGTCCAACTTTTGCAGCAATTACAGCAGCACGTCTGTCTGACATAGTGTCAGTATTTTTCCTAAAAACTTCAACACTATGTTATCCCATGCCTTCTGCAACTCAAGTCAACGGCTTTCCTTTGAATGTACAATAGATCTGTCCAGTTTATTTTCCAACTCGCTCCAAATTTGCTCGATGGGGTTGAGGTCCAGACTTTGGGCCAATCCATCATTTTCAATGTTCCAGCAGATTCCTTCCGTCGCAGGTAGTTCCAGCAATAGTTCGCTTCATGGGTATTGTAATGGCCAATTCAACAAAAACAACTGAAACCTCTTAAATATGCCACCACTGTGTATATATATATATATATATATACACATATTCCTTCACCTCCTCTGTACTCTTACATTGGGTGTATTTGTTTTTATATGTTAACCCGTAATGAATATTAATTATAATAATAAATTCTGACATTTACAAAAGTGTAAATAAAGTGAACCTTAAATGTGTTATTGTCACAATTGTTACTGCTGTTCATCGTAGCAAACAGGCAATATACAACAGGCCTATTGACATTGTAACTAGGATATTTTAATGTAATAGAACAGCTAGAATAAGCACATTTATATCTGCTTAACTGAGAACTAGTAAATTAGAGTCAAATCAAATCTGAAAATCAGTCAATATTAAGCCATATTAATTGTTCATAGAGTGATTGTTATAAACTGTACAAAACTAGGTTAAGTTTATATACAGAAAAATAGTAAGAATCAATTTCTTAGATTAGAAAGTTGAATATGCTATTGTTTTCATTTCTAATCAAGATTTCCTTCATTTTCTTCGTAGATTAAATCTCATTTCGCTTGTAAGGACTCTAGCTGTCGTGCATACTATTGAAACGATCAATAACTCCAGCTTCCTCCCGGGTGTGCGACTGGGCTACTACATCTGTGACACTTGCTCTGATGCATCAAAGGCCATTCAGAGCACTGAGCAGCTTCTCGCTGTGAATGGCACATTGCCTGTCCAATGTGAGGTGCTTGAAAGGCCTAATGTAAAAGCAATCATTGGAGCACGTTTCTCAGAAGACTCTCTGGCAGTGGCTCGGCTTCTGAGTCTATACATGGTCCCACAGGTTAGTAATGTTATGTTCATTTAGGGTGAATCTTTAGGTAATTTTATTCCGTTTTGATTCAGGGAGTCAAAATCGATTCTTGATGAATCTCAGTTTTACAGCGATAGTTGCAAAAAAACATCAACAATAAATATTTCTTACCTTTTTTTCTCTCTCTCTTAAAACAGATAAGCACAACATCATCTGCACAAACGCTTAGTGATAGGGTGCGATACCCAGCATTCCTGCGCACAATGCCCAGTGATGTTCACCAAACCAAAGCTCTGGTTCATTTCATGAAACACTTTCACTGGGACTGGGTTGGCGTGGTCTATGGGGATGATGACTATGGGAAAAATGCATTACAAAGTTTCTTAGCTGATTCAGAAGCTGCAGATATCTGTCATGCTTTCAAAGAAGTGTTGCCTCATTACCTAGCACACAATGAAATTGACAAAAGGATCCAAGAGGTGGCAGAAACAATCCGCTTATCCGTAGCTAAAGTTGTAGTCCTTATCTTAAAGGAAGAGCTGGTCTCTAAACTGTTCAAGGAGATGATTCGGCAGAACACCTCGCGTACTTGGATCGCAAGTGATGCTTGGTCAATGTCACGAAATATATCTCAAATGGAGGGAATCAACCAAGTAGGTGACGTTTTTGGGTTCACTTTCATCACTGGTCCCAATCCCGGTTTTAAGGAGTTTTTGCAGCAGCTGACTCTTACTCCTGGCTCTGTAAACCTCTTTCTTGAAGAGTATAAGCAGTTAGGGAAAGATGCTGGTTTTCTAACAGAAGCTGTCGACATCAGCATGACCTACGGCGAAAGGTTAGCTGTATGGTCCATTGCTCATGCTTTGAAACATCTTCTAAACTGCAATGAAACTGATTGCCCTGGAGAACGGGATTTTCCACCATGGAAGGTAAGTAAACTGTTTACGTCCAATTTTGGAGATAGCTTTATACTAACATGCATAACACAGAAGCAAGTGGTCTTGATTTAATTTCTATATACATTATTGCAAAACTTGGAACCTTACTTTATATACATATTTTCTTTTGGAAAGCTCCTCAAGGAACTGAAAAAGATCAATTTTACTATGGAAAATCAAACGTTCTATTTTAATGCATCTGGAAATTTCATGAACGGATACGATCTAATAAACTGGCAACCACAAGAAGCAAGTGGTCAGAGACGCTTTGTTGTTGTTGGAAATTACAATCTGACAAAAAGAGAAGTTCACATTAAGGCACCCATAATATGGAGTAATCCAAGCAATACGGTGAGAATAACTAATTATAGAACTCATCAGCTATATATTGAATCACATAAAATCATAAAAAGGTGCATACCCTCCTGAAAGGACCAGCACAAATTTCCATGCTGATCCAAGCACATACAGTATGTTGTTCACCAACAAAAGATACTTCAACCAGCATGGTCTTTTCGGGTTAACCAAAGGGTTTTCGGGTTATCTTGTTGGATAAGCCAGCCAGTACATCAGCTTGAAACCATTATTCCTGGTCTTTTCAACAGGGTATTATTACATATTGCATATAAGGACTATGTATTAACCACACTTCCATGCATGTTATTCTAGGTTCCTGTTTCCATGTGCTCTGCTATTTGCCCTGCTGGTACAGCTAAGAAACTCCTCAAAACATCATGCTGCCATAATTGCACACAATGTTTAGAGGGTACTTACTCCAATGGAACAAGTAAGTAATCAATTGTAAGCATATGGTATTGTTAAAAGGTAGAGTTTTTATCTTGTTTAATTTTTCACTAGAAATTAGAATTCGAGCCAGTAAATACACAACTGATGTAAAAATGTACGGAAATGAATGTGATATTTTATGTTTCAACCACATATATCAGTAGAGCCAATAATTCAGTTGCGTAACTTTAAAAATGTTTTTTTTTTTTTTAAGGGAACATACTGTACATATTATGAGATATTTAAAACTTATTTGATTGAAATATACCCTCAAATCAATTTGGTCTTTCTTTTAGACTTACCGAATTGCCTTCCTTGTGAAAATGATACCTGGTCTTTGAAAGGATGGACTTCCTGTAAGCCAAAGGAAGAGGACTACTGGAAATGGGATGGGTCCCATGCTATAGTTCTACTTACATTTACTGCAATAGGTTATCTGTTGTTGTTGTTCACCCTTATCATCTTATTGGTCTTTTATGGAAAACCAGTCATGAAACAGGCAGGGGGAACCCTATGTTTTGTAATGATGGTAGGGTTAGCACTCAGCTATACTAGTGTCATATTGTTCATTGGCAAACCCAATGTTCACATTTGCAGGGGTCGACAGATCTTGTATGCCTTAGGGTTCTCTCTCACAGTTTCATGTATTTTGGTTAAAGCTCTACGCACCTTTGTATCCTTTCTTCCACGGTATCGCCAGGAGCAAGCTAAAAGGTTTTACAAGCCCCCTGTCATCATAACCTGTGGTACTCTCATTCAAGTCCTCATCTGCATCTTGTGGTTGATATTTGATTCTCCAGCTGTAGAGGCGTTTCAATCTGACCAAAGCATGATAATTACAGTACAGTGCAATGAAGGTTCTGGAATTGGATTTGGCATCATGCTTTGCTATATTGCACTGCTAGCATTTGTCTGCTTTTTGATGGCCTTCAAAGGGAGAAAGGTACCTCAGGCTTTCAATGAGACTGGACACATCATCCTAAGCATGCTAATTTATCTTTTTGTGTGGGTCTGTTTCACCCCTGTATACATTGCTAAGGTCAATGAGCGCTATTCAATTCAAGCAGCTGCCATCTTGATGTCATGTTATGGAGTTATTTTCTGTCACTTTGCACCTAAATGGTACATGGCTCTCTGCAAGAAGAAAGTACAGCTTACTCGAGAGGCATATATTGCAAGAGCCAATAATCACATTGACTCAGTTGACTTGATCCCAGAGATAACACTGGAACCTGGTTTTATAATGGGGTCACAACATACCATTAACTCAGTTGATACTGGTTTGGGTTCAATTAATTTAGAATTCCCTTACCAGACATTACGGAAAAGAAATAGGAGCAAATCCATTTGATAAGTGTACACACATTAATGTTAAAAGGTTTATTTCATGACAAATCTAAATTTCTTTAAAATAACTTAAAATAACTAGTGGATTACTGCTGACATTATAATTATTTTTGTAAATATTAATTAGTAAACTGGCAAGAAAAACAATATATCTGCAACTTCCTAGGATTGTAATATTAATGCTATTGCATTACTTATGTTGGTGAAGGTTAATAAAGCATTCATAAGACATAAAAGCAAACGTTATGAATTACATAACACTCACAACACAGCACTCTTGTTTGTGTTTTATTGCCTAATTATGAGCAACTTGTATGTAATATGTTGTATATAATATGTTAAATGTAATGTCTTTTTTGTTGCAATATAATCTGAGTAGCATTTGGACATGAATAAAGGTAAACTCTCCAATAAAAGACAATGCCCTTTCTTGACTACACATATGGCTTGAGGAGGTCGTCGTGAGATCCAGCGATTACATTAATACATTGTTGTGGTGCATAGCTTCAGCTGCCTGCACAGAACCTGTCAATAAGGCAAGAACAGGAAGGGGAAGGCATTCCCCTCTGTATCATTGATGTCAGAATGCCAGTCAGCGGCTATAGCTGAATATGGGTTCTTGTGTCACTGTGCTAATACAAAAGTATTAAGGGGAGAGAACAAAAGCATCAGATTCTAAAAGAGAACCAGAGCTCTGCAAATGTTATTATTATCACTGCATTTATTAAAGGAGTCATATGATGCGATTTCAATTTTTCCTTTCTCTTTGGAGTGTTACAAGCTCTTGGTGCATAAAGAAGATCTGTAAAGTTGCAAAGACTAAAGTCTCAAATCCAAAGAGATATTCTTTATAAAAGTTAAGAGTCAGCCACGCCTACCTAAAACGGCTCGTTCTAACACGCCCCCACATATCTACATCACTATTTGGGAAGATTTGCATAACGCCGCCCAAATGTTCACGCAAAGAAGGAAGGCGTAACTTTTATTCTCGCTGTAGTATTGTTGTCGCCGCTGTGGTGGTCTTAAAAATAATAATAATAAATGTGTAAAACTAAGAAAAATTGCAAATAAATTATATTAGAGTAACACTGAACTTAAGACAAGTGAATGTATTTTCCGAATGCACTTTAGAATGTATTATCTGTGAGTTTGAAAGAACAATATAAAGGAAAGTACCATGCATGTTACCTGTTAAAAATGTATTTCATGTAGCTGCAACGCTCTCATGTCACTCATGTTTCAGCAATGTTGAATTGAAAAAACTTGATAAAATGTGTTGCAATGCTTTTAATGGTGCTCAGAAAATACAGAGACTCTGATGGTGAAGCAGCAGCTC
>NW_015641027.1:26414-26531 GCF_001515625.1 Sinocyclocheilus rhinocerous
CTAGAGCTGATCCGTGCTGGTCGCTGAGGAAATACTACAACTTGATCGCCGGATCGGCTTTCACCGTGGACGAAGCGGAGTCCAGCCCGGGGTCGTCACATGTGTCACATGTGAGCC
>NW_015641027.1:28051-37498 GCF_001515625.1 Sinocyclocheilus rhinocerous
TTAACAATTCACATCTCCCCTCATCAGGTATGAAATTCATGTAAATGTATATGCGTTCCTAATATGTTGAAGTTATGAGAAATGCAAATGTTATCCTTTAAAGGGTGAATATGTGGTTGTTTCGGATGTTTAAAAGTTTGTATCGAGTCCAGTCTGTGCACCGCGTGTGCTAATCACACATTCTATGCTAATGATGGAGACAACGTGTTCTCGTAGTCAGTGACTACGATGTAATGTATTTGAGCGAAATATAAATATAACATATTTGTGAGAAATGTGACAAAAATGGTTTATCAGTTACAAATGTGTGTTCTAAAAGTGAAAGAGTTGATTAAATGGAGTTTCACATACTTTCCTGTATCTAAAATCCTGAAATGGCATCCTGAAGAGCTAATAAGTTAGAATATGTACATCAAAGCGATTGTAACAGTTCATTAAGTGATGTTCACATTATGTGAGTATATAAAATGCATATATAAGATGATTATTGTTCTAAAATGTTACTGTTATGAGTTCTCTGAAATCTAAAAGAAATACTAAAATATATTAAATGGGTAAAAAGGGTGTATTAAGTGTTGGAATACCTGTACAATTCATGTTTGAAAGAACAATATAAAGGAAAGTACCATGCACGTTACCTGTTAAAAATGTATTTCATGTAGCTGCAACGCTCTCATGTCACTCATGTTTCAGCAATGTTGAATTGAAAAAACTTGATAAAATGTGTTGCAATGCTTTTAATGGTGCTCAAAGAAAATACAGAGATTCTGATGGTGAAGCAACAGCTTCGTGTCCTGTGTTTTATTAACAATTCACATCTCCCCTCATCAGGTGGTGAGGGCGCTACACCGCCGCCATGTCGTGAAGACACTGTGTGATTCGTTGTGAAAGCGAAACTACTTTGTTTGGATAACGATTGAAAGATAACGATATCTGCTCCATCATGCCTGGAGCTGATCCGTGCTGGTTGCTGAGGAAATACTACAACTTTGTGCTGTGGATCGCCGGATTTCAGAAAGGCGGGGCATAGAGGAGAAACAATAATGTACAGTATGTGGAAAATAATGTGTTTTTTGAACCTTAAACCACATAAACACATTTCATTACACCAAATACACAAAATAATGTTCTTTTTAGCAGCATCATATGACCCCTTTAAGACATGAACTGTTTTATGTCTTGATTAAAACAACAATGTGCTGCAATAAAATATATGCCTGGAATAAATATATTTATCTCTTAAAAAGTTTGAAACAAGATACCCTAAAGCAAATGGAATATTTATAATTTACAGGAGTTCACTGAATAAAATTGTGGACACTAGGTTTGAGCTATAAAAAGCTACACGAAAACAACTGTGATTAACTTAATGAGCTTAAAGTCTTGAGACTGTGTGTTTCATTTGCTCTAAGGTGACATATGTGCATGCTTAGACAAAACAGCATTAGACAAAATGTTAGACAATGCTTGCTTCAAAAGAAATACAATCACTTTAGATCATTGGTGGAATATATATATATATATATATATATATATATATTCATATTTTAACTGAAAGAGAAGAGACTCCTTTGGCACTGCACATTTGTTTTTCCTAAAAGTGCTTCTAAGGTGATTTCCTAGGATACATAAAGAGAGTCAAATACAGCTGTGTGTCTGGTTATTAGAGTCTTCTGAAAATGGCAAGTGCAGCTGGTGATTCTAAACCATCCTGCCGTCATATGAAGTGGTCTGCCTTCTTGTCTTTGTTGGACTGTGTTTTTGCAAAATCGTGGTGAACTGCGATTGCTCTGAAATGGGCTGCTCTCCTTCACGTGGAAACGGTCTATGGAATTATTTTTGTGTCTTTATTATTCAATCAAACATTCCGTGTTTGAGAGTAAAGCTAATTATTTTGTAATTAAAAAATAAAAGATTGCAAAAAAAAAGTCTTCTTAAGGCTCAAAAATAAAGAAATTGAAAACAAAATTATTTGCAGTGCGTATAATTCTTTGAAAATCGTTATTTTTCTTTGTGCACTTCAAACACTTTTCATCGCGAAACCACAAATGTGGCTCTCTTTTCTGCCGTCTTTTTTTGCGGGTCTAAAACTTTTGTTTGCGAGTTGAAAAGTTTTGCTTGTGAGTGAAGCTGTGTCTCAGTGGGTGGTCTCTATCCACCAGGATGAAAGGCCTTTTTCTATTGGTCACTCTCGATTGAAGTCACAGGTTGACCACGCCCACTACGTTTCCCCGGAATCCCCGCTACTGCCGCTGCAGTCTGACAGAAGAGCGAGCGAAGTTGTATCATGGCGAGCAACAGGTCGTTTACTGGGTAAGATAACTAATTTAACATCTTAAACTCAGTGACAAGTGAACTTAATTATTCTCTCCTCTCATGCTCTCCATGCATTTTTATTATTTTAAACTAAGCCCGTTGTAGATTTGATTAGCCAACAGTATAGCTAGCTGCCAGAGCCCCCAATAGTAAAGCGTCAAGTCAATATTTTCAGAGATTATAGATTTCTATAGCTCCAGTGAAGTAAGGTAAGTAACGCACATCAAATCACTAGCCCATTTGGCGGGTTATGATTGATATTCAGGACTTGTCGTACCACTGTAGCCTTGCAGAAACTTTGCTTTGAAAACCTTTTAATGAACTAACTTCCACATTTCAATATGCCCCTGACTTCTAAGGGGTGTTTTTATTTGTGACTACTCCCTACAGCCTAGAATTCTATCAGTAGAACATTACATTTTTCTTTTCTGTTTGCAGGAAGAAGATTTGGGGTTGATAGAGGTAATTTCTTTAAGGCAAAACCTTAGACCTGATGCAACATCATCCCATGTTGCAATCACCCTCAGGAGGTACACAAACAAAAGCTAAATTGAACATTGTCAATTATCAACTCCTATTTTACAAAATTTGCCCTGCATACATTTTTGTCTTCAATGTGTAGGCACTTGAAGCCCAGTGCCCAATATGCACAGGAACATTTCCAGTGTCAGAAGTAGAACTGCCATGCCAGCTTTTGTGGAGAAAGGTAATGGTAATAGTGACTCACACTGAAGCTTAAAAAAAAAGAAGCTTAAAAAACATCTAAAAGGGAGACTTAAGACTGGAGTAATGATGCTGAACATTTTTCTTGATTGTTTTTAGCTTTATATACATATAATTTTATTAATTTATTTTTACAGGCTCTCCAAGGAAGGTGATTTTCAAGGGATTGACAGGGCTTTCTGTTTCTTGAAATTTCCACAACTTTAGACGTGCTATCTCGTGACAGATTTCTTTGTGGTGTTTATCTGTGCTGCTGCATGACGAATCACATCCTCCTCACTGTCCCAAATTTTCATTATCATTAACAAGGTGGCCTACATAAAGTATTTGCAGAAATCTGAATCTTTACATTAGTTTTTTCTTACCTAGTCAAAATAGTAATACAGGAAAAAAGGGGGGAAAAAAGCTCACTAAGCATCCATCTAATTGGTTTTTTTTTTTTTTCAGGATTCTTTGACGAATAGAATGTTCAAACAAACAGCATTTATCTGAAATAGAAAGATTTTGTAATAATATACACTACTGTTCAAAAGTTTTAATAAAAAGGAAATAAATTAATACTTTTATTCAGCAAGGATGCATTAAATTGATCAAAAGTGATAAATCTATTTATACTGTTATAAACAATTTTTACTTCAGATAAATTTATATTCATCAAATAATCCAAATTTTTTTCAACATTGACAATAATAAATGTTTTTTGAGCAACAAATCAGCATATTAGAATGATTTCTGAATGATCATGTGACACTGAAGACTGGAGAAATGATGCTGAAAATTCAGCTTTGATCACAGAAATAAATTAAATTTTTAACGTATTCAAATAGAAAACAGTTATGGTAATAATATTTCACAATAATACTGTTTACTGTATATTTTATCAACTTAATGCAGCTTTGATAAGCAGAAGAGACTTGTGTCAAAAAACATAAAAAAACCTTAATGTTTCCAAACAACTTTGTGTGTGTATAAATGTATATATTCATTTCGTATGATCTTTTTATGACCTTTGCAATGTACTGTTTTGAACCAATGTAATGAACATAGTCAGGTAGGTTGCCATGAGATATGATCCAAATCAGAGCACCTTTTAGGTGTTTTTTAAGCTTCAATGTGTCACTATTACCATTACCTTCCTCCACAAAAGCTGATATGGCAGTTCTACTTCTGACACTGGAAATGTTTCTGTGCATATTGTACACTGGGCTTCAAGTGTCCTACACATTAAAGACAAAATGTATGCAGGGCAAATTTTGTAAAATAGGAGTTGATAATTGACAATGTTCAATTTAGCTTTTGTTTGTGTACCTCCTGAGGGTGATTGCAACATGGGATGATGTTGCATCAGGTCTAAGGTTTTGCCTTAAAGAAGTTACCTCTATCAACACCAAATCTTCTTCCTGCAAACAGAAAAGAAAAATGTAATGTTCTACAGATAGAATTCTAGGCTGTAGGGAGTAGTCACAAATAAAAACACCCCTTAGAAGTCAGGGGCATATTGAAATGGGGAAGATAGTTCATTAAATTGTCTTCAAAGCAGAGTTTCTGCAAGGCTACAGTGGTACGACAAGTCCTGAATATCAATCGTTACTACTGAAGTAATACGTTTAGCAATTGTCATTGCACAGGTCTTAAATATAGTACAAAACAAACCTGTTATTAAAATGCACAATACACAGTCTTGTAGACTAGGGTGAAGTCAGAATGTACAGACATCGGTCCCAAATCGTTGTATTTTAGAAAACTTTGAATGGCAAACTACAGCTGTTGCGTGCCACAAATAGACTTGAGTGTGCATACGGTCATAATTTATGAATCATAACCCGCCAAATGGGCTAGTGATTTGATGTGCGTTACTCACCTTACTTCACTGGAGCTATAGAAATCTATAATCTCTGAAAATATTGGCCTGACGCTTTACTATTGGGGGCTCTGGCAGCTAGCTATACTGTTGGCTAATCAAATCTACAACGGGCTTAGCTAACATTACGTATTTAGATGGGAGAGCATGAGAGGAGAGAATAATTAAGTTCACTTGTCACTGAGTTTAAGATGTTAAGTTAGTTATCTTACCCAGTAAACGACCTGTTGCTCGCCACGATACAACCTCGCTCGCTCTTCTGAAAACGTAGTGGGCGTGGTCAACCTGTGACTTCAATCGAGAGTGACCAATAGAAAAAGGCCTTTCATCCTGGTGGGTAGAGACCGGCCACTGAGACACAGCTTCACTCACAAGCAAAACTTTTCAACTCACAAACAAAAGTTTTAGACCCGCAAAAAAAGACGGCAGAAAAGAAAGCCACATTTGTGGTTTCGCGATGAAAAGTGTTTGAAGTGCACAAAGAAAAATAAAGATTTTCAAAGATTTATACGCACTGCACATCATTTTGTTTTCAATTTCTTTATTTTGGAGCCTTAAGAAGACTTTTTTTTTGCAATCTTTTATTTTTTAATTACAAAATAATTAGCTTTACTCTCAAACACAGAATGTTTGATTGAATAATAAAGACAAAAATAATTCCATAACGGTCTCCATTCAGCACAGGGTGCATTCAGAAGAGGGAGAACTCTACTTCCAGGGACTCACTAGAGACTTGGAGAATCACAATCTGATGATGGGAGCAGTGGAGAATGCTGTGGACAGGACACACAGAGAGAGAACTTAGGGTTAGTTCACCCAAAAATGAAAATTATGTCATTAATTACTCACCCTCATGTCGTTCCACACCCCTAAGACCTTCGTTCATCTTCAGAACACAAATTAAGATATTTTTGATCAAATCTGATGGCTCAGAGAGGCCTCCATTGACAGCAACGCCACCCAAACTCTCAAGATCCATAAAGGTACTAAAGACTTTGTTAAAACAGTCGACGTGACTACAGTGGTTCTACAATAATGTTATGAAGCGACAAGAATACTTTTTGTGTGCAAAAACAAAACAAAAATAACGACTTTATTCAACAACCTCTTCTCTTCTGTGTCATTCTCATACGTTGTTTACGTCCAGTGCTTCCAGGTTCTACGTCAGAACTCCGACTCATTGGACGGCTCCTGCATCAGCATCAAACGCATGCGTCGCGCTGCTCACATGTGGAGCTTTGGCCAATAATGAGCCGGTGTTCGGACGTAGAACACGGAAGCCTTCACTGTGCTTACTGCATTAACCCGCGTAAGGATAATGACAGGGAAGAGAAGAGATTGCTGAATAAAGTTATTCATTTTGTTTTGTTTTTACGCACAAAAAGTATTCTCGTCACTTCATAAAATTATTGTAGAACCACTGGTAGTCACATCGACTGTTTTAACAACGTCTTTAGTACCTTTATGGATCTTGAAATTTTGGGTGGCGTTGCCGTCAATGGAGGCCTCTCTGAGATTTGATCAAAAATATCTTAATTTGTGTTCTGAAGATGAACGAAGGTCTAAGGGGTGTGGAATGACATGAGGGTGAGTAATTAATTACAGAATTTTCATTTTTGGGTGAACTAACCCTTTAACGGTTCAGAACAACACAACTCCCATGTCGTTAGGGAGGAAATTCTCTATGGCTGAGCCTGAAGGGGCTGCTTCTGCCAAACTGGGTACACAAGAGATTATAATATGATATATTATCTCAAGGGAAGGAACGACAAGAAGAAAAACGAGAGGCTTGTGAGAAAAAAGGGTGCAAAGAAGTCAAAGAAATGTCCTAAAGGTATCAAACTAAACAGGAAGAAAGAATACTTTTTAATAAAGAAAAAGTAGACTCTCCAGAGACACTTGTGAAAGCTCATCAAGCAGCATATGCATATCTTAACCCCAGCATCAGTAAATATGAAGATCTCTTGGGGTTACTTGATCATGCAGCCCAAACCAAAATTTCCTTGCAACCCATGGTGGCATTCATGGTCTTACACTATGAGGAAATAAACAAAGGGCTGCACAAAATAGTGGAAGAGGGGGAGATTATGTTAAAAGGTAATGGAGAGCATCTGGCTTGGCCTTGCAAAAAAAAAGAATTCCTCTTCACCCAACTCAGCAAAACATGTGACCTCTCCCACCTGCAGTGAGCCCCCACCAGACCTACTACAACAACTCCTTCAGTACACTGTACAGAGGATGCGTCAGGTAGGTCAATCAGTGTGTGGAATTGGGGATACTGCGCTTGAGGAGACAGTGGATTACTTTTCCTCCATTACTGAAATTCTAGATGAGAAGATCAGGACAAAACGTGCATCAGAATCTAGATTAATGCGGCTGCTGTCTCAGATTGAGGCAGCATCACAGAAAAAACCTGGCCCAGAAGACTCTGCTATATTTCGTGAAGACAGTGGACTTGGGACAGAAAGCGAGTCTCTGGCAGGTTCAGACAGACAACGTCAACAGAGAGAAAGTTCTGAGTCAACTGGGACTATTTATACTACATCAGGTAGCCCTTGCGGTTCTACATCAGTTCACCAAGGCTCATACAGAGGCAGACTTCTCAAAACAATAAGACAAAGTAGCTCTCTTAACTGTATAGACTCAACTTGCACTATTACAGAAAAAGAAAAGAGGGATACAGAATAATTACTTGGCTCTGTCTCCTTGGATGAAGGTGGCGGGGATAATGTGGAGGATGGTAGTGAAGAGGAAAAATGCAAGGATAAAAGAAGCAAACAAACAGATTATTTTATTCCAGACCATAGGCAACCACGTAGTTTACCAGCAAAGCAAACAGAGAATCCACAAAATGTTGAAATGACATAAAAGCTAAAAGATGCCATTAGTGGCTGGATTCATTTTTTGCCATCCCAAGGCCCAGGATAAAAAGCAAAACAGGCAGAAAACCCAAACAGCAGTAGTCAATGGACTGAGGATGGTGACAAAAGTTATAAAAGACCCCAAACGGTTGCCTCTAGAACATCTAAGAAAAAGACCACAGTTACTAAACGGTCGAGATCAGCAGACTCTATGCATAATAAAACAGAATACCCTACACTCATTGAACTTGAGAGAACTCAAAAGGAACTCAACCAAAGACTAGAGAGAATGACCAAGGTTAAGTGTGAGGGAAATACAAAGCCAGGCTCATCTAAAAAAATCCAGCATCCGCAAACACATACAGTTTCATCAATTGCCGCTGACAGGCAGCGTTCTTTGAATAGGAAAATTTTTTCTCCAAGTAATCAAAGAAAGGCATGCAATGTGAAAGTGGAGCAAGAAAGTGCAAAGGAAGAGATGGAAGAAAAAAGAAAAAGGACAAAGAAAAGGGAAAGGAAAAAGACAAGAAAAGTCGTCTCAGGTTATGTTTGTAACCATGGTTCCTCTGCATCGGAGAATGCTTTGGGAACGCCTTCTGTGACCACGCTCTGAATCACATGTGAAATCAGTCCAATAGCTGGGCGAGACGACATGGGCGGGTGACGTCATGACCAGGAAGCTATAAAAGCATGTGCGGCGGAGCCGGCGTCAGCTTCAGGAATGAAGCAAGCGCTGGCCGGGATGCCGGAAGTAAGGCACCGAGACGCAGCGTCTCGTTCCCTCGAGGAACCATGGTTACATACGTAACCTGAGACGTTCCTCTTCAGGAACTCGAGCTGCGTCGGAGAACGCTTTGGGAATGAGAATGCCCACGCCGCCATACTTTCAAATCTCTGCCTAGTGTGGAAACCTGCACAGCTAGGGCGAGAGAACAGAAGAGCCAGGAGTGGCTTGCATATCTAGATCGTAGATCAGCGTTGCAGATGTCCTGCATAGACACACCTGCTAAAAAGGCCTTGGAGGCTGCCACACTTCGAGTGGAGTGAGCCTTGACCCCTAGCTGTGAAAGGAAATCAGAGGACTCATAAGAGATAGAGATGGCATCCAATATCCACCGGCTGAGGGTCTGTTTCGTAGCTGGAAGACCTCTCTTAGGGGGACCGTAGCAAACAAGCAGTTTGCTTGCACTGGACACATACAATTAAGCTTCCGCTGGTCTGGCTCCCTGAAGGGAGGAGGACTGAAGGCCTGGAGTACAATAGGCTGCGGTGCAGATGAGGGGACTTTAGGGACATACCCCACTCAAGGGTACAGAAACGCTTTGGCCAGACTGGGCGCAAAGTCAAGATAGGAAGGGGCCACTGAGGTGGCGATCAGAAATCTCCTCAATTGGCTCGAACGGAGGCTTACAGAGAGCTTCTAGCACCACGGCGAGGTCCCACATGGGAACGCGAGATCGTACGAGAGGCCTCAGCCTCAGCGCACTACGGAGGAAACGTGTAACCAGGGGGTGTCTCCCCACTGACTGGCCACCGAGAGGGGCGTGGTAGGCCGCAATGGCCGCCACGTAGACCTTCAGGGTGGAGTGGGTCAACCCTGTAGAGAAACGGGCTGGCAGGAACTCCAGTACTGTACCAACTGGGCAGTTAGCTGGGTCGAACTGGCAGTCTCTACACCAGGAAGTA
>NW_015641027.1:37605-37917 GCF_001515625.1 Sinocyclocheilus rhinocerous
GGAGAGAAATCAGGTCCGAGAACCATACTCGGCCCGGCCAGAACGGGGCTACTAGCAGAAGACGGACCCCGTCCCGGCACACTCTCTCCAGAACTCCCGGGAGCAGAGCGATCATGGGAAAGGCGTACAGACGAAGCCTCGGTCACGTCTGTACCATGGCATGGTACAGCCCCAGTGGAGCTGGATGAGTCAGAGGGAACCAGAGGGGACAGTGCGATGTCATCTGAGTCGCAAACAGGTCCACCTGAGCCTGGCCAAAAACGTCTCAGGTTACGTATGTAACCCTGGTTCCTCGAGGGAACGAGACGCTGC
>NW_015641027.1:38133-96376 GCF_001515625.1 Sinocyclocheilus rhinocerous
CTGTCTCGTGCGGAGGGACCACCTCGATGGCCTCCTTCTTTAAAAGAGTAACTACTTCTTGTTCTAATACCAGAGTCTGCTCAGGACCCACCAGAGTGGGGGTGACCCCGTTGAATCGAGGCGGAGGAGGACCAAACTGGATTCTGTAGCCTCTTTCCACAGTACGCAGGACCCATTGAGACACATTTGGCAGTAGCTTCCATGCTGCTAAATAATCTACTAAGGGAATCAGTCTCTCGAGACTGATCTCTGGTGTGCCCAGATTAGTGGGAGTATATACAGGCTAAACAAGAGTGGTGCAAGAATTGAGCCTTGTGGGACTCTGCATATCATGGACGTCCACTTAGACTTATGCTCTTCTATACTCACATAATAACCTCTCCCTTCTAAGTATGACCTGAACCATTTGATTACCATCCCAGAAAGCCCGACCCAGTTTTCGAAACACGGCCAACCCTGGTAAGGGACTAAGGGAATCAGTCTCTCAAGACTGATCTCTGGTGTGCCCAGAGCAGCTAGTTCGGTGCCCTGAAGCGGCGCACCGGCAGGGGATGGCCGAACTAGCTGCTCTGGGGGTCTCCGCAGAGGTCGCGAGCCCCTCAGCACCGCTACATTGCCGGGCGGTAACTGAAAGAAACGCTCGCTGGAGACCACTGCACCCTGGAACACCGGCAGGGTTGGCAGAATGATCTCCTGAGGGCACTGGGGGGAGACGGGCACTATGTAATGCGGTGTGAACCTCTCTTCACCAGAAGGGCCTGCCCTCACCAGTCCTGAGCCCGAATAGTCAGGACTTTTTGGTCGAGGACCTCTTAGCCTGAAGGACGGTCCGCAGATCCGGCTTAGGCTTCGAAGCCCCCGACCCCTGTTTCTGAGCCTCCCTATATGAGGAGCTGGTACGCGGAGGGGACTGCTCCCGCCCAGTATCCCCCAGAGCTGAGATGCGGCGAGGGAGGAACCGCTGAAACGCCACCGCATGTTTACGAGTCTCCTGGTACCTGTCGACGACGGAATTGACGGCATCGCCGAACAGGCCAGAAGGCGCAAGCGGGGCGTCGAGGAGGAAGACCCTGCCTGAGGACAGATAGCTAGCTAGCTAGTGTCTGTTCAACCCGGGGCATCGCCCTATAGCCACGCTCACTCAACCCCGCCACATTCCCATTGTAATCTGAGGCAGGAATGAAGAGATGGGCCGAGAAAGGCCTGGCCCCCGACCTCGACACCTCAGTGTGAAGGTCGGGGAAAAATGGCAGGCTCCGGCATGGAGGTGGTGGCCTCGCGCGCAGGAAGCGTTCATCTAACTTGTTTCGCTGCGACTCGGCCTGCTTCTCGGCGGGCCAATCGATCATTAATTTGGCCACGGCGCGAGTAAGCACCTCCACTAGCTCCTCATACTGGGGCGATTGAGGGGGGCGAAACCTCTTCGACGCCCTCCACGTCAGCCTCCTTGGAGGAAGACAGCCGGAGCGTTGAGCCCTCACCCCGGGAGGAAGTAGCCGCAGAACGGGCTTCCGAACCCAGAGATCGGGCGCTGGATCTGGTGGGTGAGGAAGAATGCAGCCGCCGCTCCGCCTCGACGGAAGCTGGCGAAGGCTCCCTCCTCAAAGACAGCCCTCCGGGAGCGAAGCGTACGCAGTGGGAGACGCTCGCAATGCGGGCAGCCGGCCCCCTCGAGAGCCGACTCTGCGTGCTCCGCTCCCAAGCAAACCACGCACAGACTGTGTGTATCCCTACCCGTGATGTAGCGTGGGCAGGGAGGAACACACAATTTATAACGTGGCTTGCTCTGGCCCTTTGCATGCTTTGTCTTAGCGTGAGCTTTAGACATAGTGGATTATTAGACTTTTTCTCACAATAGACAGACAACTTTCGCTGCGACTCGGCCTGCTTCTCGGCGGGCCAATCGATCATTAATTTGGCCACGGCGCGAGTAAGCACCTCCACTAGCTCCTCATACTGGGGCGATTGAGGGGGGCGAAACCTCTTCGACGCCCTCCACGTCAGCCTCCTTGGAGGAAGACAGCCGGAGCGTTGAGACCTCACCCCGGGAGGAAGTAGCCGCAGAACGGGCTTCCGAACGCATGCTTTGTCTTAGCGTGAGCTTTAGACATAGTGGAGCTTATAGTTGGACTTTTTTGACAGACAACAATAAATAGGACCCACAAACATAGAGTTTTGACTGACACACACAGAGCGCTTTGTTGAATGACAGAAAGCTGACGCCGGCTCCGCCGCACGTGCTTTTATAGCTTCCAGGTCTAATGCGCCCGTGACGTCTCGCCCAGCTATTGGACTGATTTCACATGTAATTCAGAGCATGGTCACAGAAGGCCAAAGCGCTCACCGACGCAGCTCGAGTTCCTGAAGAGGAACCACCTGTTAAAGGGCCTGTTAAGGTAATACCTGTGCCAATTCCTCCACCGTCACCCCGCCAATCGTCAGGGTTGTATAGGGAAAGGAATTCTTTTAAAAAACTGATCGACACCTTTAGCCAGAGCTTGGAGGAAAGTAAACAGAGCCCAGACCGTGCAAAAATTCTTGGACCTCTTAAAGGTGTTAGAAAGTGTGGTGTTTCCATCATTCCAGGTTTAGGTCTCTCTGCCACATTAGCATTTAATGAAAACAGTATGCTCGGTAGTCAAGGGGAGTCACGATGCTCTGAAAGGACAGAGGATCTTGACATTGACAATCTACCACTTGAGGTTCTCATGGAATTCCTTTGAAAACGTACAAACAAAGGACACGGGAGAAAATGTATCAAGCAGAGGCCGATCCACCCTCCCAAAAAAGGAATGCAATGTCTCAGAAGTTATGAGCCTCTCTGCAGTCTGTTACAGTGCTACCCAGTAAGGGGAATTTGTGTAAGGGCTCTGTTAGCATGTCGCCAGTTCGTTCCACGCACCAGGATACCAGAGGGGTTGTGAAGGGTGGTTATCATGATTCCAGCCATGAAACAGACATAGAAAGTGAGGAGGCTGCCTCCCTCTATAAACAAGCAAGAAAGATAATCCACTTGAGGCATTCTTCTGACTCACCGACAGAGAAACCTACAGCTTGGCTTCCTGCCAAGGTGACGTAGAGGTTTCACAAAAGGAGAACAATACCAATGAAACAGTGCCAAACAATGCCTGTAAGAACCAAACCCCTGCCACTCCAACTGCTTCCAGAACTCGCGTGTTGCCATCCACACCTCTGTTACATCGGAGACTCCCTAGTCCTCCAGTATTGAAAAGTCAACCCTCTACTTCAACTTCATCTAGCCCTCCTGTACTCCGTAAACTCCCAACCCCACCTTCTGCTGGCCAAAGAACACTGCCAAGCACCCCTGCAACACGGCAAGACAACCTACCCCTTTAAGGCAACGTCACCTCCTGCTTCCCCAAAAGTGCAGCACTGGTCTAGAGAAAACAGTAGTGAGGACTCTTCAAGAGTATTTAGTAATGCTCGATCAGTGTTTTGTCTGGTCTCATTATCATTATTTGAGGCTTAACCTGTTCCTACACCCAAGCCCCCTGAGGCATGGGCCTCCTCCGGTAGAAGCGTTTTGCCTCGTCCCTGGGGTGTGCGTGGTCGGCTGCCAGTGTCTGCACGAGCGCCCCAGCCATTCATCCAGCGCAGCCAGTCAGACAGGAGGCCCAGTTTAAGCCTGCCGCCCATGGAGCCAGTCATTTCTGTGGCAGAGACATGTGGGAGTGAACCAGCAATTAGCACCCATGGGTGAGTCTAACACTTGTTCTGATATTAAATATAAGGCTAAAGTATAACTGCTTAAAATTAAATTTGCATTTAAATTTAGCATGTTAGCATGTATATACATAGCACAGAATAGACAGTCAACTTAAACTGTGATAAAGTCTTTCTTAAAGGGATAGTTCACCCAAAATGAAATTAACCCATTATTTACTCACCCTCAAGCCATCCTAGGCATATATGGCTTCCTTCTTTCAGATTAATCCAATCGGAGTTATATTAAAAATTGACTTTGATCTTCCAAGCTGTTTAATGGCAGTCAGCGGGTGTTGCAGTTCATCAGTCCAAAAGAAGTGAAATAAAGTGCATCCATCCATAATAAAAAGTGCCTCACACGGCTCCGGGGGGTGAACAAAGGCCTCCTTTAGCGAATCGATGCGTTTTTGTAAGAAAAATATTCATCTTCAAAACATAATAATCACTTAAATCTAGCTTGCGCCAACAGTTGTACACGGAAGCAGTTCCGGGAGGATGACGTGATATGTTGGCGTTGCGCATGCCATGTGAGTCTCATGAAAACCAACGTTTGTTTACAGGAGCAAAGAAAGCAAAGTTTCCTTATTTTAGCAAAGGAAAACCAGACTCCACTTGGCTTATATCGAAATCCTCCGACATTCTTCTTTACAAATCCTTGTTTTGTACTTCTAAATCGTGACCGTTGTTTTGTTTTGATCTCTCCCCTGCGCTTCCATGTTCGTCACTTCTGAGCGGCACATGCGCAACGCTGAAGTCCTACGTCATCTGCCCGGAGCTACTTCCGTGTACAACAGTGAGTGCAAGCTAGATTAAAGTGATTATTATGTTTTGAATATGGATATTTTCTTACAAAAATGCATCAATTTGCTACAGGAGGCCTTTGTTCACCCCCTGGAGCAGTGTGAGTCACATTTTTATTATGGATGGATGTGCTTTATTTCACTTCTTTTGGAATGATGAACTGCAACACCCGCTGACTACAATTAAACAGCTTAGAAGATCAAAGACCATTTTTAATATAACTCCTAGGATGCCTTGAGGGTGAGTAATTCATGGTCTAATTTTCATTTTTCAATTAACGCTTTAACACTTCAACATTGCTACATGGCTGCTTATCCAAGTCATCAGGAAAATGAGGTTAATATTTGCGATTTAATGACCCAGAAACATAACTCCGTAAATGTTGTGAAGAAGATAAGGGTAAAAAAAAAAAAAAGTATGGGAAATAGCTATCAGAACTATGCAGAACAGTCATGTGACCAGAATTCACTGAGGTGAAAAACTTTAGCTTTTAATTTCTGATCCATGAACTCCTTTGGATTGTGATGCTTAATAGCGATACAGTATCCAAGATTTTTTTGCGCAATCTTTATTTTAAAACACTTTTTTGATAAGGGTATCTGAAGCGAGTACCATTCATGCTTGAAATTCCATCTTTTGTTCCAGATTTCATTTTCAAAGAGACTAAGAAAATGTTATAGGACAAGCACTTTGATTGTCTCTGTCATAATAAAGAGTGCCATGTTTGAAATTCAATTATGGGTTCATTGTGTAAAAGTCACTCAGCTCTCGGGTGAATAACAAGGGACAAATCTATCTGTAGTTTGTTGTATTTTAAAGTATTTGTACCTTTATGTGCCAACTATATATATACAGTATATATATATATATATATATATATATGTGTGTGTGTGTGTGTGTGTGTGTGTGTGTAGGATTTCCAGCAATATTCACAACTACAAGCCCTAACAATTATGTTTTTATATAATACATGAGAATATATACTCAACGATTCCGAGAAAACACTCGGAAACTGCTTACGAAGGTGGAGCAAGACAAGACTGCTTTCATGTATGTGGGAAAACTTGTTTAGATTTTTAAAATAGTTTCAGTGAAACAATGATATAATGATGGGGAAGTCCCACATAACAGCTTAAAGGGGAATGTGGGGATGGCCCATGTTATAGGTAACGTGCGTGAAATCCAGTTATTAAAAAAAAAAAAAAAACCCTGATGGCCTTTTTGTAACTATGGTCATGTGACATACAGTAAATAATGCTCAGTTTGTTTGTGTGATGCCTGTACAGTAAAGGAATGACTGAAGGTTGACAGAAGCACAGTATGTTATAGAATAAATGAATTAACAAGAAACATGAAATGTATATATTTTTAACAATTTAGACACTTTCCTCTCTCATGTACAATGTAATACAATTACTAATCCCCAGCAACTAAGTTCTCAATGACTTACTGCTGACCAGTGATAACCAGCTCTGGGCCACTTCCCTAATCCTTCAATTCACTAATGTCCTTATATTGTTTTGCTGTCACAGGCTGGAAGATGTCCCATTCAGAGAAGATAAACCATGGAGTGAGCAAACAGAAATCAGAGTTGCAGTTAGATCAGTCTCGCATCCAGACCTGTGCATTGTGTGTCAAGTTCTACAGAGGGAATGTGAGAAATGACGAAGGAGCAAGTGGGATTATGGTTTAGCAAAATTTGGATGGGATTAAAACCTTTGTGTGCTGGTGGGAAATGAAAGTAGCTATTTCTGAGAACGCCTTCTCATGATCATTTCCAATCGTTGTTATTTTCATCTTTTTTTAGCTTCACTGTATGTATTTGATCTATTTGCCTCAATTCAATTGGTCTAATTTGTTTTTAAAATGTTTTGTATTGTGAATATTATTGGTTGGCCTTTTATATTTTATTACTAAATAAACAGATATTCACATAAATTGCATATATTCTCTAGATCTTTTCTTAAAAATGAAAGCATGTTAACAAAAAAATTAGGTTATTAGTTAGCTTATCATGCACATACAGTGACCAACCAATCACATTCTTCCTTTGCAAGCTTATCTGACAAATCACATTCATTCACATTCAAAATACAGTAAAGCATTCTACACTTCTGTTGGAGGTAAGATGGCAGTGTTGAGGCTTTCAACAGAGACATTATGAAACAATGAAGGTATAGTGCCTTGCAAATTTAAAAAGACCCATAATCAACTCTATCATTTTATCTTGAGAATTTTTTTATCATTATTTAAAAATGCAGAAACATAGTTTATAGAGTAAATATAACACTGTTTCATATTCAGCACTATTCATAACAAAAAATAAAATGGAAATGTTATTTCTCAATGTTAATTTCGTTATTGTTATATAGATAGATATATAGATAAAAAGAAAGCAATGATTAAAATAATAAAGAATCGTATATAAGACTGTATAATCATATTCTAAAAATATATCTATGGGACACTGTGAAATCTGATTACAGATTAAACAAGCCAGTATCCAATTCAGATAAATATGTTATTTTATTGTCTTCTAACAAAGTTTATAATTGCTTTGACCTTTGACCATCATGAATTTAATGGGTTAAACATATCTGCCAAGAAACAGGGCAAAAAATTAACAAGGCATCAACATGCCATGCAGTTGAATACTGTTTGGCTGCATCCAAAACCACATACTTCCATACTATATAGTAGGTGGAAAACAGTAGTATGCCCAAATTCACAGTTTATCACATTTTTAAAACAGTAGGTGAAATATACCCGGATTACTTACAATTTATGTCAAGATTCTGAAATGCACATCAGATGGACACTTTCCCATGAGGCCACGGGAGTGGACTTGTGAAGTAATGCAACTGACGCTGGTAGGTCATATGATAATGACAACGTGGTGAACGTAGTACATCTGGATTATATTCATACTGTACTACACACATTCATACTACAGTACATAGAACATACTTGTTAGCGGTCACAGAGTAATTACTTAATTAAATGGTTTAATTTAAATTATTAACTGGCATGCACTGCTTCAAGTCAGACACTGATAGGTCTGCGCAGTGCCACATGAAGTCAAAAGATGTGTTTAGGAATGTTAGAAATGCTGTCTGATTTGAGACAGCGCTGATGTTTATTAAAGTACACAAACACAAGAGTGTCACTACGAGAAGCAGAAAGTGTCCAACTTCATGTCTCGGTTTTCAAATCCTCTCCGACTGCAATAGCAAATCTCACTGAGCATTTAAATCCAGTCACACCCTACGTTAAATGCACAATACATATGTCAGGGCAAACAGAGGACCCAAGAGCAGAGGTTAGTTAAGACTTTCTATTTATTTACTGAAGAGAACTAAGGCACTCTGCCATGCACCGGCACTCTTGGTGGACGCAGAACTGATAGAAAGCAAAACTCAAACTTGACAGGAGAGGTGAGGAGTGCGGGACCTGTGGAAGACAGCGGGCATGCAGAGAGAGAGCACAATCAGGAGTAGCTGGTCCGTGTCTTGGTAGCGGCCACGCAGAGGGAGAGCATAATCCCCAACTAGCACACTCAACACCACAGGCAGCGAATGGGCGAGCGATCTAAGGCAGCAGAAAAATTTGGCATAGAACAGATAAGATGTATACGACAGGATGACAGGACTAAGACTCGACTTGACTTGAACTATACAGAGAATGTAGACCATAGGAATGAACATTAGGGTGCTAACAATTATCTGGCAAAGAAGCTAAAAGAACAGCAGAGTAAAATAGCAGAGAGAATCAAGGTAAAGAGAGAACAGGTACAGAGTCAATCAGCGTGAGCACTGATCGCAATAGAGAACAGCTGGGTCTAAGTAGCAGTAATGAGGGGAGAAAGAGAAACAAGGGGAAAGACCAAACCCAGCTCATGACAGTACCCCTCCCCCGACGAGCACCCCCAGGCGCTCCTGAGGTAGAGGACCAGTGAGAGCGAAGGAAGTCTGCGATGCGCGAGCAGTCCAGAATGCCCCGAGCCAGAATCCAGCTCCTCTCCTCCGGGCTGTACCCCTCTCAGTCATCCAAATACTGGTAACCACACCCCCAGGGATGAACATCCAGCAGTCTCCTAACCCTATAGACAGGAGAGCCTTCGACAAGAGCGGAAGAAGGGATGGGATGGGTGGGGGACTTAATGATGAATGAGGAATACAGGATGGGTGCATTTCAGATAGCTAGGTAATCTGAGTTGTACCGCCACAGGACTAAGAACTTTGACAATTGAAAAGGGCCCAATAAAACGGCGTGCTATTTTATGGGAAGTAGATTAGAGCAGCAAGTTACGATTGGACAGCCACACCCTCTAACCGCAAACGTATCTTGGGGCCTTGGTGTGCCATCAATTTGCGTCACGTCGTGTGTGTTCTCTGTTGTGGCACAGCACGGTTCTCACCCTTCTCCAGGTGTGACGGCACCATTGAATAAATGCCTGCACTCAGGGAACAGAACTCTCAGACTCGTGAGTAGAGAACAGAGGCTGGTGGGAGAGGGCGTCAGGTTTCATATTCTTAGAACCGGTTCTGTAAGAGATAGTAAAGCTGAAACGGTCAAAAAAGGGACCAACGAGCCTGCTGGACATTTAATCTCTTGGCTGAATGAATATACTCAAGATTTTTATGATCTGTCCAGACTACGAATGGAACGGTAGCCCCCTCTAGCCACTGACGCTACTTTCCCAGAGCTATCCGGATGGCCAGAAGCTCACGCTTCCCTATATCATAATTACGCTTGGACAGCGAAAGCCGGTGGGAATAGAACACACATAGGTGGACCTTCCTGCAAGATAACCACCCCCACACCCACAACAGACGCATCCACCTTCAAACTTAATTATTCCTTGGGGTCGAGAGTAATCAGGATAGGCACAGCAGTAAATATCCCTTTGAGGCGATCAAAGACGATCTGGGTTTCTGACCAAAAATCAGGGACGATCTGGGTTTCTTGGATCTCTGACCAAATGAAGCGCGACTTGGTCAAGGTGAGAGTGGTCAGAGGGGCAGCTACTTAACTGGAATTTCGGATGAAACGTCAATAAAAAATTAGCAAATGCCAGAAATCGTTGGAGTGCAGTGCGAGACTCAGGAACAGGCCAATTTGAGCAGGGTCCATACTGATCCCATCCGCCGATACGACTGACCCCAAAACTGTGACTGACCTAGCATGAAATGAGCATTTCTCACAAAAAGACAGTTCTCCAAGAGATGCTGTAACACAATGTGAACGTGTAGGACATGTACCTGGAGAGATGGAGAGAAAATAAGGATGTCGTCCAGGTACACGAAAACGAAAATATTGAGCATGTCTCTCAAGATGCCATTAACTAGAGGCTGGAAAACCGCAGGTGCATTAACAAGCCTGATTGGAATTTCTCTAATATTTCTCGAGTGCTTTGCACTCCGGCGCAGACAGGGAATACAATCTCCCGTGAGGTGGGGCGGTACCAGAGAGAAGATCAATGCTACAGTCATAAGGTCGATGAGGAGGGAGAGAAGCAGCACGGGAATGACTAAACACCGCTCGCAGATCGTGATACTCCTGCGGCACTCCTGACAAATCACCAGGGTTTCTCCTGAAAATGAAGCAGAAGAAAAGCCAGCCCAGCGGAGAACAGCTGCGAAAGTGGTGCGAGTCTTAGGAGATGGGGAGAGGGCAGAAGCACTCGCAAGTACCCCCCGAGCAAGTACTGGCGAGCCTTGGCTTTTAGCAGACATGTAGTGACAAAATGGACTGAGGCACCGCAGTATAAATAAAGTCTATTGTGGATGCTGTGCTGTTATTCAACAGCAGTGATTCGAATCCCAGTTGCATGGGCTCAGGTTACTCAGTTTAGACAGTGACTGTGGGCTGGAGAGTACGCAGTTCAGTGACCATGCCCGAGCTTGGCGGCGCAGTTCAAAACGCTTGTCAAGTCGAATTGCTAACTCCACCAGCTAATCCAGGAGAAGGGGGCTCGCAAGCATAGATCTCATCCTTAAGATCTATATTCAGCCCCTCCAAGAAGCGTGACACCAAGGCCGGATCATTCCACTCACATGTGGCCGCCAGCATGAACGGAACTCTGGTGTAGTCCGCAACGGAGCATCTCCCCGAGTGCAGCACCGCGAGCAGACAGGAAGCCTCACACCTGTAGACAGACAGGGTGAACTGCTCACAGCACACGGCCTCCGATTCCCAGATGGCCGCTCCCCAATTGTGTGCTCACCCCGACAACAGAGAAATAATGAAGGCGATCTTGACGTAATCCTCATCGTATATGGACGGCTGAAGGGGAAACACAATCTCACAATGGGTTAAGACCATTCAGTGGGCTCACCCACGTAACAAAGGGATTGTTGACCTTGGGTTCAATGGAACTTTGTGATGCTGGTGGGCTAGACTGGTGATGAAAGCGAGTGGTCAAATCCATCACCTGGGCAGCTAGACTCTCCACAGCATGCTTGGCTGCTGACAATTCCTCTTTGTGTCTGCCCTGCATCGGACCCAAGAGCAGAGGTTAGTTCAGACTCTCTCTTTATTTACTGAAGAGAACTAAGGTAGTCTGCCGTGCACCAGCACCCTTGGTGGACACAGAACTGACAGAAAGCAAAACTCAAACTTGACAGGAGAGGTTAGGAGTGCGGGACCTGGGGAGGACAGCGTGCACGCAGAGCACAGAGCACAATCAGGAGTTGTCCGGGGCTTGGCAGCGGGCACGCAGAGAGAGAGAGCACAGTCAGAATTACGGGTCCGAGGATTGGTAATGGCCACACAGAGAGAGAGCACAATCCCCAACCGGCAGACTCAACACTGCAGACAGCGAATGGGCGAGCGATCTTAGGCAGCAGGAAAACTGGGAAGGGAATCGTTAAGACGTATACGACAATACAAGACAGGACTAAAGGCCAGGACTAAAACGTCCGTCTTTAAAAAATTTGGATCGGGTTCGATTTTCTGCATTTTTCGCATCCGTAGAGTACACATAAATTGGTGGTCTTTTTTATAATATGTGGCTCTAGCATCGCTAGTAAAGCATCAAACTGAGCCATTGATATCCTGATGTAAACTTTGAATCACCCGTGATAATCCCTCTGCTCCTTAATAAGGAGGGGGAACTCTCCTTCCTCTCTATATCTCAGGATTGGAATGGACCCAATATTTCCTTTCTTTTTCTCCTTTTAAGAGCCGAGAGGACAACAAAATCATCCTCACTGCTTGGAGACTCCATTTAGTACAGTTTTGCAAATATTTTCGCAACAGATTAATTAATATGCATCTGACTCAGTGTGCAAGGTTTCTGTGCATGACAGATTTTTAGGATGACGAATACGAAAAACACATGCTAACATTTCGGACTCAGTGTGAAAGGACCTGAAGACTCGACTTCACTTGAACTGTACAGAGAACATAGACCATAGGAATGAACGTTAGGTTGCTAACAATAATCTGGCAAAGAAACCAGAAGAAAAGTAAAGTAGTAGAGAGAATCAAGGTAAAGAGAGAACAGGTGTGGAGTCAATCAGCGCGAGGCTGATAGAGAACAGCTAAGTCTAAGTAGCAGTAATGTAGGGAATGAAGAAAGAGCAATGAGACGATCAAACCCAGCTCATGACAATATATACAGTATATATATCCCCATGGAGGTGTTGGATGCTATACCACCATGGCTCCTTCCTCCACTAATGCCACCGTGGGGCACTACCTGGCTGGGCATCTGTGTGCCATCCAGTCTCCGCACACTCAAACCATCTCACTGGGTACTACTCCTCCTGTTCCTCCCTGGCCATTCCTACCATCATCTGCTCCTGGGGTTTTGCTGTCTGCCTGCCTTCTCTTCTCCATCCCTTCACCTACTACTCATCCGACTCCTAAGCTGCTTCCTTCAGACCACAGAGCAAGGCCATGCTTAGCTGATATTAAATGGGTTCATGTCTTCATACATGCACATTTAAAAAATGTTGCTTTTAGCATTTCTTTAGTCTTACATGCAAGAAATCCAAAACACAGAGAAATTTAATTGTATTTATTTATTTATTTTGCTTAGTAGTACAGCTAATGCTTCAAAGTTTCACACACTCAGGCAAAGTCATCACTCCATCATTACATTTTTGTCTTAGGGGTTTATTGCCTCTTAAATATTTGCCCTTCTGACATGCAAATTCAGTGGCATCATTATGTGGTAAGAATATATTTTCCTTTGCCTTCCATTGCAACTCTACACCTCTTTTATCCATTTCTTACACCGTCACTGAACAAGGCTCTGAAATAAACCCAGCATGTCACTGTCAGTGTTACAATATGCATTTGATTCAACAGGAAAAAAAAACAAAAAAAAAAACAATCAAGGTTACATCAAATGTACAAATAAAAATACAGAGAGAAAACCCTAATATGTCATTGATGTATATGGAGTGTAGTGTTCAAACTTACTTAAACAATAAATATTCCCTTTTTATTCACCTTGCACACAGCTCAAGTATTTAGAGAAGGGGGCCAGCAGATCCAACCTGTATTTATGAAAGCAGATGAATTCAACTCTATGTCCTGTATTGTATTCACTTTTTATCATTTCTTTTATATCTGCATTGTTGATGTTTGGTGGTGGTCCACATTTCACTGAGGGCAAAGCAAAGATTTTGTATTTTTATTTATTCATTATTTTTTCATATAGACTGTCGTCAAAAATTGGCATTAATAAATCTCAATATTAAGCAGATGTCTTTTTAATGTTTCTAAACCATAGAACATGTTATTATTATTATATCACATATTGTTAATACAATAATATGAGATCATTTTAATAAAATGTTTAAGAAAAATCATTTTTGTGTGTCAACGTTGCATAGCAAAGTTTAGCATTTACTTTAATATGAACAATGCTGAACAATAGTTCTCTTTTTGATATGTTAATAATATATTCTCTGTGGCCTGTATGATTTTAAGATCCATTTTAAGATTTGCAGCCCTGACTCCAAATGCATTGTGTTTCTTTCTTGAGCATCAGTGAATGTTGTTAACTTTTTTAATTTTTTTTTAACTTTTAACTTTTAAATGGAATTAGAGGCAAAATGTCAATAAACTGTAACATACCAGTGCATTGCCGTATGCCTCTCTATTGGCCATGGGAACTACATGTGATTTGTACAGGCTGCTCTGGATTAAATCCAGGATGACATTTACTGTATATTGTGCTCCTGAATTGATTCTGTAGTTTGATATTTGACTTTCCACAATCTCTGCATTTGGGATTTTTGGTGGGTCACATAATTTCTAAAATCAATAAATAAATAATAAAAAAATAAACATCAGCATAATCATATAATTGATATTATGTGAGTAGAAAGATTGTAATACTACACAGCAGAACATACCAGTACACAGTGGTTTTGGTGCCCATCCGTCTTGTGTACATATGGCCTCTGCTACGGTTTTACAATATCCAGACACACAACTAGTTTTGCTCCCAATTTCAGATTTCCCCAGTATGGTCTAGACACATGCTTGTCATGTGGATCTGCACAGGTAATCTCTGAAACAAGTTTCACATGCTTTTAAGAACATGAAATGAATTCATCACCAAATTCAGAAGTATGTCTCTATACTCTTACCTTCACAAATAGGCTTATATTCCCACTCGCCGTTATCTTTGCATGTAATTGTTGTTTTTGTAAGATAAACCAGTATTTTTCAGAGCAGGTGATCTCCACACTTTCTCCAGCTCTGAAAATATAGTATTTTCCTTCGGATTGATCTTTTTTACTCTCAACTTGGTTGGCTTACGCTCACAAGTTACTTCTGTACAAGACATGAACAGTGTTGGGAGTAACGCATTACAAAAGTAATAATATTACAGTAGTATATTACTTTTTGCTGTAACGCAGTAATATAACGCATTACTAATCAAATTTGGGTAATATTATTACTCGTTACAATCTCAGTAACGCAAGTTACAGTAGTGTAATGCATTACAATTCAGAGACAGTAATATTGTAATGTAACTAATTACTTTCAAAAGACAGTAACTAGTAATATATAATGTATTACATTTTGGAAGTAACTTGCCCAACACTGGACATGAATATATAGAACTAAGGGTAAGAAGAGATGAAGCATCAAAAATGTGCTAAACTCTTATTTTTCTTTTGCAGGTGACAAATAATTGACTTTTTTTTCCTTTGTTTTAAATATCCAAAAAGCAAAAAAAAAAAAAAGAGCAAAAAAAATAAAAAAATAAATAATAATAAAAAAATATATAAGTAAGCGAGTGAGTAAGTACGTAAGTAAATAAATAAATAAATAATAGCTTTTGATGAACAGAGTACATTTTGGTGTCCATATATAGGCCTACTGTATTATTATTATTATTATTATTTTTAAATTGTAAATGAAACAAAAATGATTGTGTGTGTATTTTAAACGAAAATACTATTTCAGTCGTTCTACTTCAGAATGTCATGTTTAATTCGATGTGTTTAAATGGTTGTAAAATGTGTTTAAATGTTTCAGTTCATGTGTGATGCTACCATATGCTATTATGGTGATACCAGATGCTATTATATTACTGAGAGAAATCAAACAACAAAAAAGAAAAAGAGTGACTTTCAATAAATCGTACCCTCACAGACAGGGACAACATTGTTCCATCCTTGAGCTGTGCAGGTATGCTGATTGGTTCTGCTTGTCATTTTATACCTGTTACCACAGTGTTTTTACAAGTACAAAGATTGTGAAACTGATGACAATTGTATACATTACATGCAATAAAAAAAGAGAATAAAAAAGCATAAAGCACGTATAAAGCACATTTACCCTTTCTTGCAAGTATACACCACTGTTGCTCCAAAAACAAACTCTGTTCCCTTTGTAAGTTTAAAATCACCATTTGGTGTGTTGCCTGGGTGACTACATTTTTTCTCTGCAGAAATCAAACAAGTTTTACCCTACATGATAACACTGATTTAATATCCCCCCCCCCCCACACACACAAAAAAATCAATAATTCAAAAATTCAATCAATAATTTATATCACTTTTGCATTTGATAACACTATCGGTTAAGTTTAGGTTTGGGTTCAATGTAGGGGGGTATTTCCAACACGATGCATTATCCTTTGGCAACACTCACTGGACATTTGAATTCTGAACTGCTGCAATAGGTGCCTGAAGCAACACGGCAATACGTGCCTGTAAAAACACTCACTGGGCATTTCAATTTGAAACTGCCACGAAATGTGCAGTAAGGTACATAATATCAGTGTTGCAGAAAATGAGCCTGGGTTGTACATCCCTTTAAGAAGAACTCTAGAGGTATGAACTAGGTGCTGTGACCGAATATGCAACAGTGGAGGTAGATATTAATCTCAAAAGAACAATAACAGATAAATGGGGGTCATCATTAGCTCAATAACAAGAAAAAACAAAAAGCTCTACACACTGTAGACAAATAACTTTCAATATATGTTGCATGCAGCAAATACCAGAATGACTTTTAGTAGCCTACTACCTGAGATATTTGTGCTGCATGCAAAAAAATTCCCATAATCCCCAAAGGCATTTTTTTTTGTTTCATTTTCCCATGAAAATGTATAGGTGTGTCCTTTTCAGCAGCTGATAGACAGAAAGAACATCTTTAATTAAGATCAAGTTTTTGGCAATGTTAAATTATGATTCATTCTAAAGAAACGTGACAGCTATTCATGTGTGCAATTAAGCTGTCATTAGTGCTGAAAAAAACCATAGTAGTGTATACTGTTTTATTGACAACACACAATTGAAATGGTAGAAAGTATGTTGAAAGTACTGGAAAGTACATCAGATAAAATAGGATTGAAAAGAACACATGCTAAGCTAAGTTTGTGATTTCATTATGTTCGCCTTATTTGTTATACTGTAGACACACTTAAATTAAAAAGCATTAAAATGTAATTTTAACATACCTGATCTAGCATAACACATGATATAGTGTCAACTTCATTTCACATGTAATAAAATAGTGGTGGAAAGTTTGATTTATATCAGTTAACTCAAGTCTTTTGAATCCGTTCACTAAAAAGATTTGTTCACTGAATCGTTCATTGATCATATTACACATACACAAAAAAAATGCATGAAGTCTTAATTATTCTTGACTAAAATGTGCATGTATACAAATCACAAATGACGACACAGCAGATCTCCGTAATGTAAATGTAAAACTTTTATCAACCTACAAAACAGACAACACTTGTCTAAAAAGAAGTTTCAGTAACATCTTTGTGTCATTGTAATGTCACCAGTCACATTTAGACATTAATTTGTCCATTCTGTCAAGGGGTGGACTTATTGATTTGGGGAGCTTATTTATCCCTTCACAAGCTATCTATGGAATAGTGCACATTTGGTTATTAGTCAACCTGATGTTGTTCTATACCTTTTTTTATTTTTTATTTTTTTTGCCTCATTCTGTATTTCAGAGTTTGGCCAGACACAATATGGAAATACAATCCCCTCCTTTATAATCCCGTAAAAAGCTATCACTCACTTCATTGTTCATTTAAATCTCACAAAGTTCCATTACAATCAATAAAGCTGTATATACTGCACAATGAATCTCTTATTTATATTTTGTTTACGTTTTGTTTGTTATAATGAGAGGATTAGCGAGGCCTGGTGAGTGTATTCGGACTACCTTAAACACCTCTGATTGGCCATTGCGCTCAAGAAATAAACATTTATGTCTGTGATTGGCTACATTGTTCAACGCTGCAAAAACTCATTGTAATTAGAAACCTTTGATGCTCTTCAGAGCACAAACACTGGAGTTTGCCATATCTGTTTCCCTGGGGCCCTGTGCACCCACTTACCTAAATCCACCCCTGATTCTTTTGTTTTTGTGAACGGAAAGTCTCACATGCTGAATTGAGCAAACAGTTGAATTGAGCAATCAGGATAGTGTTTTGACGAATTTCAAAATGAGTAAAAAAGAGAGAGAGACTGATAGTGGCAGAACAATGTTAAATTTACAGTCGATCATGCAGCCGCTTTATTACACATATCCTCACAGCTGTGTTAATTAGTATCATGTAATGCAATGGTAATACAAAGTGTAGTGTTATAAATGTAAATACTTAAAAAAAATGAAAATATGAAAAAAAAAAAAAAAAATTACAATGATGATGACCACTGAAACGTGTCATCACAATCTGTGAAGAGTGTAATGACTTAAAATAGTCTTTAAAGCTTGAAAGCTATACAAAATGGTGTACAAATTAAAAATTGCATGACATGACTTTGTCATTAAACTTTTATTTATGGAAATAATCAAGAGATCACATTAGATCACAGTAACCAAATTGTATAAATATGGTCTGAAATATATTTAAAACAATTGCTACTCTGTTAAGGAGAAACGAATATGCACTGACCATTACTGTCCACAAGAGGGAGGTCTTAAACTGCACAAACATTTCTGTGCTGGTTATTGGTTAATGGAACGGTGGTGTATTTACGCCACAATCTATCTATCTATCTATCTATCTATCTATCTATCTAATCTAAAGTTTATGGTTTAGGTAAATTACTGTCATCAAGCAGATTTCATGAGTCGTGTTTTAGGAGATGATTTAATTGACAACTTGAAATATTTGGTCTTGACAATCTAAAATTTATGGTTTAGGTAAATTACTGTCATCAAGCAGATTTCATGAGTCGTGTTTTAGGAGATGATTTAATTGACAACTTGAAATATTTGGTCTTGACAAAGATAAGGACAACAAAAAAAAGAGAGAGAAATGACACAGGAAAACACATCTATGGCTTCAGATGAAACTATAACTGTTAGAAAAAGTTGCAATATAACAACATAATAGATAATGATAGTTTAATGATTTTTAATTGTTTAATTGCCTATACACAATATAGTTTGGAAGTCCTGCAAAAGCAGACATATCATAAGTTTAAAATGTCTGAAGTTTCTAAAGTTCAAATTGCCTGTAGCTAGGTTTGCTGAATCTAACATGAAAGTGTCAAGTGCCCGTGATTAAAAGTAGACTTTGGTTTATGTGAGGTGTCAAGAAAAATCCATACTTGAATTTTTGAACTCAGACCCGTTTCATCAAACAAGCACACATATATCATTTCAAGCCATTTTAAGTAATTGTCATTTAGCTCACGCTTAACCTTTCTGCTGCAACTACAGGTAAATTAACCTATTCATTTAGTAATATGACTAATAATATGCAATACTTTCATGTATAAATAAATAATAATTCAATCACACTCCCTTATTCAGTAAAATGGGATTTTCCAACCAAACTTTACTTATTTGTTTATTGTATAAAATGTGATATTACAATCAAGTCTTTCTCAGCATAGACATTTTGATGACCCTAGCATGGATTGGGCACATACTGTATATATTTATTTTACCACAGATTTGTAATGCTCTGTCAGTTATAAAGGAAAGTGTACACAATTTAACAATTGGCCACAGTCTCCCTACAGACTCATCTTTAGACAGCAAGAGCTGAGGAAGAGAATGTCATGAATATAAATTAGAAGACATAGGGGACTAAAAGCTACCCTAGACTAAGATCAAAGATTTGTCAAGCTGTAGTTCACTTAATTCGTAATATATGTAACGTCCATAAATAAATGGATGGACCTTAAGGCAGTAGCCTACCTAGTTACTCTTTTATTCATTCCATCTGAAATCACTCAATAGCATGAGTAATACAAAATTTCCGATGTCATTCATGGTAAGAATGCAGTTCATATTCAGATCAAATGATTAAGCATACTTGCATTTGCAGCATATTTCAAGACATTTACTGTCATAGTAAACATCTTGTACAGAAATGCCACACCTGAAAGCATTGCTAACATGCCTGTGGAAATACTCTACAAACATTCGCTTTCATTGTGAATAATTCAGTCACACACAACACAACTGTCATGACAAAATTAATATTTATCAGTAACTGCATACATGCACAGGTGATTCATTTATTCATGTTAAGCATGAAAGATGGTAGCAGTGGCAATGGAAAATGACAGTAAGTGGTTTAACCCAACTGCTGTATAAAGTTTGCATGGTAATTTTCTATTCAAACAAGTCTCTATTGGCCATTCCTGAGAAAGGATGTACGATACTGTGCTTAAGGAAACTTTCAACAGTATGCAGTATGCAGTAAACACAACATCTAACATTATTCTTATTATTTTGTCACTCTCTGTCTCAGGCATTATTGGCTATTGCTTATTCGAAAGAAATTTAAAGAGACAATTGCTTACAAAATAAAAATATATGGAAATATACTCGAAAATACAATGCAATATATTACAAAATGCATTCCTATATACAAGAAACTAGTGTTTATATACATAACTAGTATATATGAATACATATATTGTCACATTAAATATATGAAAATAAGCAATTACTTATATATTATTGTTCCAAAATATTGTTCCATATATTTTCAATATTAAATCATTGAATATACTTATTGTTCATATATATTTCCATAATGTATTTTTTGTCTTTCCATACAAATTCTAAGATCTACTCCTTGGCAATGCTGTCTCTATTTCTAATCTAATCACCCCAGATAAATGGACTATACTGAACATTTGACAGGTGTCTAAATTGTTTAAAAATACCAACATTTTGAAATCTGACATCTGCCCCACAACCTTTTTTTTTTTTTTTTTGACAAATACATCTAGATAAATCAGCTGAAAACAGATATTCCAAATGTTATGCCATAAAAGAAAACAAGGAAGAAAACAGAAAGGAACCGCTATGGTTATTAGTAGAGTACATGCTGTTCAGAAGCACATCAGCAAACAGTGAGACCCAACTTGGTATGATTTGATCAAACACAAGCAAGAGAAGTCAGCTATGGATTTGCACAGTGCAATCTCAAGGTTTTGTCTATCCGTTTTGATATTAAATAAACAAAAGGAACACAAAAATATCTTTATTAAATTAAAATGACATTGGATCAGACATGCAGCACTGCTAGTGGATATTGCATGCTCCTGGTTGTTGCTGTGGAAGTGGGAATACTTTGCTCATGAAACATTTGTAAGGAACATTAATTAAACATGATCTTTGTCTCTTATGGATAGAGTTTGAAGAGCATTCTGATTCAGATCTGAGCTACAAAACCGGACAGAGTTAGAATGGTTCTTAGACAATCCTGTTGTAAAGATCAGCTTAGATTAGCATGAATTTACTTATGCTGGTTTATGCTTGTTTAGTATTGGTCTAGTTGGCTAACTGGTCATTAGTCAAGTAGATTAGTCAGTTTTTAGTTTTAGATTTGTAATTTTTTAAAATGGCAGAGCTGCTTGTCAGAGAGTTTTATTTTATTTATTTATTTTTAGCAAGCTGACAGCATGCTGTGCTTTAGCAGGTTAACACTAACAATGACTGTTAGACTGTCAGCATGCTCTCAGAGAAGCTGCATCTATATTCATCCCCTTCAAAGCACCATTGCTAAAGCCATCAAAGCACCACTTTTGTAGCAAATCAGTCATCTATAATAACAAATTTGGAGGAAATTGCTGTCAGGCCCCAAATATTTTTAATTGTTGGTCTACAGTATGTACACATTCAGACATATGTCTTCAGCTGTTTGTATTTTTCATAATCTTGGGCCATGAGTGTTGCATGTTTAAGACAACATATGAAGTAAAAAATTGTGCATTTTTTAAAAATGCATCTCAACACTTGCTTGTTTCTGTTTTTGAACAGAAGAAGGTGTCCTGTGTGAATAGCCCTATAGTGATAAACAGGAAAATAATGACTCAGCTTGTGAAGTGATTCTGCTGTAAAGCTCTAAAAAGACAATAGTAAACAGTCATTATCAATCATAATCAGTTCCCTGTTGATTCAGTTTGTTTCAGTAACTGTAAAGTTAATCAATTATGGAATGACTTAATTCATCTACAAAGCAGCTCTGAAGAAAACAGTGATGTCATCATCCAGCTCACTTCTCATCCAAATAGTGTCTGTGCAGTCAAGTCAAAAATATTGCCAAATAATAAGTGTCACCAACTAAGCAAGATAAAAGGCGACAGTAACAAGGAGCCTAAACTCCATCAGTGACAGAAATGGAGTGCTTTCACATTGACTTGCAGTTCTCCTCTGGCCAGATGAACGAACATGATGTGGTTTAATTCCAGGCTGCATCAAGTCAGACTGTGGATTGGTATCATTCAGAATATTTTATCGAGTTCCTTCTCCTTGAAGACTGGGATAAATTATGGCAGCATTTGGTGGGAGGAATTGGAGTTAGCCATAGGGTCTATGCAGATGACTTGTCTGGTTCATGTGGTCTTCCCTGAAGATCTGTGCCAATGTCTATTTAGTCAATGAGGTCTTCGCAGAGGATCTGTCTCTATGACTTCTTTAGTTGTCATTGTCTCCGCTGACATTGAAGGCTGTTGTGATTGTCTGTAGGTGCTGATCCACCAACTGGTCTGGATACGGACAGGACCCGGGTGACTACAGTAACCTGAGAATATAAATGAGACAAACCAACTGTAACAATGTTCAAGTTCAAGGAAGAAAAAGGCGGGAATGGGCAGATGTTTAACATAAAATGTAATAATAAATTAAACAGCAAAACAAAAGTAAGCGGCAGCCCCTAATGGATGACTGCAACCCATACATAAACAAGACAGCAACATATATGTCCCAGGCCTGGTCCTCTCTTGTCCTTCACTGTTGTCACTCCTCCTTTTATCCTTCCGGAGCTCCTTCATGGGACTCGAGACCGGTGTGTGGCACAGGTGTCACTCATTATGATTTTCTTCACCAGCCTCGCTCTGCTCCTAAGGCCCTCGGCCCATCACAATGCCATTCCACTTGCATTATATCAAGTACATCGGATGTTTCGGAAAGTGTTCCCAGTTCCTGTTGATCTAATTTATGCAGCCTAACAATCCCTTAAGGAATTTGAATTATTAAACAGTGTGTTATGTGTATGCTAGTTTAATCTAGATTTAAAATGTTATAGTGTGCCTGCCTCCCAAACAATGCTAGGAAAAATAAGCAGATATAGCAGTTTTAAAGGCCTATTTGTAGGTTGAAATACTATCCTTCCAAGTAATGTAAAATACCTCTAGTTTTGTCTTCTTCTAGTTGTGCTCCATTTTCTGGGCTGTTCTCTTGAGGGCATGAGTGTGCTTGTTATACAACGGTGACAGACTGTTCTCCTTAATATTTTTTTAAGCATATAGGAGCAATAGTAGTTGGGTTTCCATCCAAATGTGAAGTGAATCTTTTTCGCCAAAAAAAACCATGCAAATTATGTGTGTTTCCATCAAGTTATTTGAGCGTATGACATTGGTATTGGTAACCTAGTAACCAACAGTAAATTTAAAAAATGGCAAGCATAGTAAAAACTTTTTCGTGATTTTTTTTCCCCAAAATTTGGCATTTTCATCACTTGTTTCTGATGCAATACATCAAAATGCGGAAAACAGCAGGGTGATGAGAAAATAGCTAGTGTCTAAAGTGTTAGAAAAGAGAGAGTCCGTGGTTTCTGTTGCAACATCCAGTTTTTCTGAGTTATTGGATATGCTGAGTAGTTGAGACAAATCACGAAGATTAAATATTTTTTTGTGATTGAAGTGATAGTCTATATTTGTAACAAGGATTTGATTTTTGTAATCTTGGCTAAATGAAGAATACACGAGGCTAGATAATGATCTGAGATGTCATTGCTCTGCTGCAAAATTTCTACGCCATCAACATTGATTCCATGTGACAATATTAAATATGTGAGTCCTGACACATGTTGTGTAATTTTAGAAGGCCTATAATTGCTAATCCCAGTTCACTAATTGAAAGTATTGTAACTGCCAGGTTTTAGGCAGGATTCCTTAAAACATCAACAGACTGTGCAATTTCAGCAATCTCATAAGTTCAATACCAATCACACTGTACGACATGGATCTATTAAACTTGTGTACGACATGCATGCAGACTGTACGAACATGGCACCATTTGACTCGTACACTACAACGCACATTATTATATATAATATAACATCATAAACATAGTGGTAAACAAAAAGAGCATGATGAATCACACTATGGCAGTTGTAGTTTTAATGTATGGTGAAAAAAAAGAGGAAGTGCTGAAGAGGTAGGGATAAGAGCTTGAGGTAAGCAGGTTTATGTTTGATTTCATATCGCATTTTTATTGGCTGGTCAGTAGACGTAAGTTGTAGCAGCAAACGCACTGTGCAATGCAGTGGTGGATAAAGTACCTGAAAGCCACACTTAAAGTAAAAGTACAGATATCTTACTTGAAAAGTCACCATTTAAAATATTACTTGAGTAAACGTTTTAAATTATGTGATATTTATTCTACTTATGAAAAGTATTTTTTTTATATATTAAACATACTTAAGCATTGAAAGTAAAAGTAGAAGTAAATGCAAAATGGAAAATGAGCAAATAAATATATTAAAGTTTATACACAGTTTGAGTAGCAAGATTGTGTTCAGTTTTAACTCTTTCTTCCATTTTGTGTCTTTGGGTAAGCATAAGAGGTACTTCATCAGGTACTTAGTCTCTTTCATTCCAACATAATAAAACATTTCTGGAATCTGCATCTGAAGTGATATGTAGATGTATTTACACAGTTTAATGTATCTCAGAGGGGACATGGATGCATTTAACCTGCAGTTACAAATGCATAAATAAAGTTTTGTTTTAAACATAACACGTTGAATACTAATATTCAAAACAATTTAAAACATGCAAAAAAATGTGAAATTAAAACCGCCAGTAGTTGGCAGCAAGTACCTGTTAATGAGTGAGTCATTGAGATTCAGCCGATTCATTCAAACGGCTGATTTATTCAGGAACAAAGCATTTGACTGTGTTAATAAGTGAGTCACTGACTCATTCATTCAAACGATTCGGACAAAATGCTGATTCATTCAATAAGTAAAAAAAATAAAAAACATACAAAGGTATTTTTGTCATCTACTAATTAAGAAAGCCTTGAATTTAGAGTTATAATAGATTAATCACGTGTGTGCACTCTCTGGGTGTGTTTTTGTGATATACTTGATAATGTCAGATCGCACGTCATTACAACAACACTTACCATATTATTGCATAAGATCTACTGTATATCACACACCCCAGCCTTGACTTGAGTGGAAAATGAAATCACCCGTGGACATGTGAGCACTTTGCACATGAGCAAAGGTGCTTCCCTTTCATGGGAACTTCGAACTGTGTCCTCTAGGGGTCGCTATGGGGAATGCCTCGTCGTGACCCGTGTCTGAAGCATACATTGAAAAAACACCAACTTGTTGGCCAGCGACAGCCATGACGTCACTACCGGTGCGACTATAGTATAAATAGGTGCCGGGAGCACACATCATTCTCTTCTTCGTCTTCATTGACTGTTTTGTTTGAAGCGTGCATTTCTGTGGTAAGAGCGATCTCTATTCATCTCATTATGGCGAGCACTAGCAAAGCGTTTAAGGATGTGTGCATCCGTGTTGACGTTGTTTATCATCTAATGATACACACGATCTATGCGTTGTTTGTTTGGGCGAAGAGCACGCACGCGATGTCTCCGAGGGGGCAATCAGCGTGCACTGCGAGCGTTTTTTCCCAAGGGAAAAGCTCCGCTCTCGTTTGTCTCTCTTTTCAAGGAAAGAGGGGCAGCCATCTGCTTCCCGCGATTCAGGACCCGCCGCTGCTGAGGCACGGAAGGGAATGAGCTCGTGGGGATCGCAGGTGGATCTGGCCGATGAGTTTGAAAGGGGGTTTCCCTTTCGTGATCGTCGGCTGTGCACGAGAGTGAGCCGCTGGAGGATGATGTTATTTCATTAACATCGTCTGATCCAGGGGCCAGTGCTCTGCAGGGTTCGGCCCAGCAAAAGCAGGAAATGTCTGAGGAGGGCAAAGAAGCTGAGGCTGAGCCTTCCCAATCCTCCTGCCCTGCGTATGATGAGCCTTTGGAAATTATGGATCGCGCCACGGCGAGGCTTTACTTGCCGTGAAGTGGGTGAAGAAAGTGACGTCGCGAAATATCTCGATGAACGTTATTTTTCTGGCCATAACCCTCCAGCTCAGGTGAGCCTTCCTTTCTTCCTGTTTTCCATATAAAGATTGAGAAGGAATGGAAGAGGCCGTTTTTCTCACGCATCCATCGATTCCAGCATACAAGTTATGCCAACTTCGAGGCGATGCGCAAAAGGGTTATGAGAAGATGCCCCTATAGAGAGACGCTGGCCAGCTATCTCTCTATGGGTGAGACATCCTCTAAGACTCCCCTCCTTGACATCTCGCTCGGATGCCAGGGCATACGCAGCAGCAGCAGGTCGGGCTGTCGCTTCATTGCACACGATGGTGATGCTCCAAGCATATCAGGCTGACCGGCTGAAAGACCGGGATAGAAGTCCAGGTCTGAGCCCGAACAACCCAGGGGTCCTAGCCCGTCTCAGTTTGAGGATCAGAGACTGGCTCAGAAGGCTAGTGTCGCGGCTCGCGCTCCTCCCCCGCCCGCGGGTAGGGGTAGGAAGAATCGCGGGTCAAAGGAAGGTAAGTAAAAGACCTAAGGGATGTGATCCAGACAGGGCGTCAGTGCTTTTGTCCGGATCAGAGTGATACCTCAGTATCTACTCATTTCCTTCGGGGGTCTTACATCTGCCCTTATCTTCACCTTCCTAATTCCCCTGTAACCACCATCTCTCCACCTGACCGAGGTTAGGTGGGAAATTTCCTGCATTATAGTCTCCTATACTGGACCTATTAGGTTTGGTTGGTTCTATGGCTTCATAGTGACCATCTTACTGATGGTCCGGTCTAGAGGCTTCTTCGGACAGAGCTCCGACGCGGGAACCATGGTGGGTGAGTACGATCCATGTCTAAATATATAAATGAGCCTAACTTGCAAGAACCAGATCACTGATTCGTTAAAACCTCCTCGCTTGCAGTCTGTGTTCTTCTGACTTTATTTTGTAGTAAGTAACGAATATGCTTCGGGGAAATGTATCAGAGTAAAATAATATATTTTAATTAGGATATGTAGTGGAGTAAAAGTGAAAGTTGACAGAAATATAAAAACCCAAGTAAGGTACAAATACTCCCCAAAATACTTGTTTATTACTTATAACTTTGTTACTTTACACCACTGGTGCAATGATCATGCTGGATTTCTGACACTCTCAGAAAATTATCATAGGCTATCTTTGGTCACAAGACCGTGACAACAGCCGTCTTTGAACCTCTCTCACCAAACAACATAGGACCACCGATTAGAAGCCATGATCACAGAAATTGGCACGATTGTTTCACAATGCCAATTTTTAGTCTGGGACAGCTGAAAATCATGCAGTGTGTCCTAGGCTTTATATAGGTTTGGGAGAGTTTTCAACCAGGTCTTCGATGGGGTCATTGATTCCTTACAAAAAATTACCCATGGTTTTATTATAGTAAAAGTGTAGTAACCATGTTTTTCGGCGTATCAATGACCATTTGTATAACCGCAGTTTTACTACAAATATTGTGGTTAAACTATGGTCAATGTAGCTAAACCATGGTTAATTTATGGTTATCATGGTTTAACCGTAGTAACCATGGGTTTTTGGTTTAATTTGTAGTAAAACCATGGTTAATTTTCGTAAGGGATGGCAAATGCTGGGTCAGATAATTTAGCTCCAGCTCTAATCAATACATGTGAACAAGCTAATCAAGGTCCTCAGGATCACTAAAAAGCTACATGCAGGAAAGTTTGATCAGGATTGAAACTGAACTCTGAGAACTGAAACTGAGAGTGGATATCAGAACTGCCCAGCCCTGCGTTGAGTCCATGGCTGCATCCGAAATTGCATACTTACCTACTATATAGTAGGCGAAAAAGAGTATGTGACAAAAGAAGTATGTCTGAATTCACAGTAGTCATAAAAGAGTAGGCAAAAAGTACCCGGATGACCTACTACTTCCAGCATGATTCTGAAGTGTGCATATGATGGACACTTTACTATCCCATGAGGCCATAGAAGATGATCTATGAATCGCAGCAACGCGACAATTGATGCTAGTTGGTCACGTGACAATCACAACATGGCAAGTACGTCCAGATTACATTCATACTACACATCCATGCTATGCAGAATAGGCTATACTCTTTATGCAGTCATGAAGTAATTATTATTCAAGAGAGTATGCAAATTCGGACGCAGCCCATGTCTTGTCTTCTGTTAGGAGTCTAGACACACACTGGATGTTTGCATGACAGAGACATCCAGATGCTCTTTTACAAATGTCACACACAGAAACAGGTATCATTATTATTTAAAAATTATTATATACATTATATATCAAAATATTTCACTATGAACTAAAACATCAAATTCTTGCTCAAGTGCAAAGACCCATGTGTGGGTATTGGGACAGGCCCTTTGTGTACTGTAGTATGCGGTAACCACTACATATCTGTTTCTCTATAAGTGCCACCTACTGTCATAGAGTGATAGTTCACATAGAGACATACAAGCTCTAATGTCAGCTCATAAGGATGGTGGTCATTTATGATTTTATCCCTGTACCTAATTTATAAGCAGTTAAAATGAGCAGGTTAAAATGGTGTTGCAACTCACCCCTTGTTAGCAGCATCTCATCGTTCCTATATTGAAAAGAGTGAGCTTGATATTCTTCAGAAATTCACGTTTTATGTTTCATGTAAGAAAAAAAGTCATGCAAGTTACACAAGCAAGTAAATGATGACAGATTTTTCATTTTTAAACTATTCCTTTAAGAAGCCTTGCGGGGACACCAGCACAGAAGAGCTTTTACAGTAAGCCTTCATTTAATAGCATATCATTGGTATTAGGTAGCAGTGTATGCGTTCAGGTTTAGCATTCATGCTGCAAACTGCCTCAAGCGCTATCTGAGAACAGACGTTTCTCTACCGTAGGACTATGCGCACTGCATGCTAACGTAAAGAGCTACACGTGTTGATTCTACCCATCACGTTGCACACAAGTTCATTATTTAACAATCTTCATTTTGCATGAGCTCAGCAAAGCCCGGTGTTGCTTTGCCTTAAGTCAATGTGAAAGCACTCCCAGGAGTAGAAATATGATAGAGCTGTAGACTTATAGCTGTAAAGTATTGGATCTCCTAAAATGTTCAACATTATTTGACCTCTGACTCTCCAAATAAATATCAATAAACTGCCTCAAGTCCACTCTGGACATTAATTTGGCAGTAATACCGACAGGAATCACTTGATGGCACTGTTGGAGAAATGATTTGGAACAGTCTTATCTGCACAAGTGATTGCAACATGACTCAAACCGAACGTCTAATGATGTCCAGTGATGAATTGAGATGTAAATTCAGAAAACTGGTCAAATTCATCAGATATTTTAAATATAAAAGACATTTGCATGCTAAGGATCTTAAATGTAGATTTATTCCCTCAATAAAATGTATTGTAACCAAAATAAATTAATGATACTTCGGGAAAAAAGAGTTTCAGAGAGATTAATAAAACAGCCCAATAGTGTCTCATTCCCTACTCAGGGAACCATGGTTACATAAGTAACCTGAGACGTTTTTTAGGAGCCTAACTTGCAAGAACCAGATCACTGATTCGTTAAAACCTCCTCGCTTGCAGTCTGTGTTCTTCTGACTTTATTTTGTAGTAAGTAACGAATATGCTTCGGGGAAATGTATCAGAGTAAAATAATATATTTTAATTAGGATATGTAGTGGAGTAAAAGTGAAAGTTGACAGAAATATAAAAACCCAAGTAAGGTACAAATACTCCCCAAAATACTTGTTTATTACTTATAACTTTGTTACTTTACACCACTGGTGCAATGATCATGCTGGATTTCTGACACTCTCAGAAAATTATCATAGGCTATCTTTGGTCACAAGACCGTGACAACAGCCGTCTTTGAACCTCTCTCACCAAACAACATAGGACCACCGATTAGAAGCCATGATCACAGAAATTGGCACGATTGTTTCACAATGCCAATTTTTAGTCTGGGACAGCTGAAAATCATGCAGTGTGTCCTAGGCTTTATATAGGTTTGGGAGAGTTTTCAACCAGGTCTTCGATGGGGTCATTGATTCCTTACAAAAAATTACCCATGGTTTTATTATAGTAAAAGTGTAGTAACCATGTTTTTCGGCGTATCAATGACCATTTGTATAACCGCAGTTTTACTACAAATATTGTGGTTAAACTATGGTCAATGTAGCTAAACCATGGTTAATTTATGGTTATCATGGTTTAACCGTAGTAACCATGGGTTTTTGGTTTAATTTGTAGTAAAACCATGGTTAATTTTCGTAAGGGATGGCAAATGCTGGGTCAGATAATTTAGCTCCAGCTCTAATCAATACATGTGAACAAGCTAATCAAGGTCCTCAGGATCACTAAAAAGCTACATGCAGGAAAGTTTGATCAGGATTGAAACTGAACTCTGAGAACTGAAACTGAGAGTGGATATCAGAACTGCCCAGCCCTGCGTTGAGTCCATGGCTGCATCCGAAATTGCATACTTACCTACTATATAGTAGGCGAAAAAGAGTATGTGACAAAAGAAGTATGTCTGAATTCACAGTAGTCATAAAAGAGTAGGCAAAAAGTACCCGGATGACCTACTACTTCCAGCATGATTCTGAAGTGTGCATATGATGGACACTTTACTATCCCATGAGGCCATAGAAGATGATCTATGAATCGCAGCAACGCGACAATTGATGCTAGTTGGTCACGTGACAATCACAACATGGCAAGTACGTCCAGATTACATTCATACTACACATCCATGCTATGCAGAATAGGCTATACTCTTTATGCAGTCATGAAGTAATTATTATTCAAGAGAGTATGCAAATTCGGACGCAGCCCATGTCTTGTCTTCTGTTAGGAGTCTAGACACACACTGGATGTTTGCATGACAGAGACATCCAGATGCTCTTTTACAAATGTCACACACAGAAACAGGTATCATTATTATTTAAAAATTATTATATACATTATATATCAAAATATTTCACTATGAACTAAAACATCAAATTCTTGCTCAAGTGCAAAGACCCATGTGTGGGTATTGGGACAGGCCCTTTGTGTACTGTAGTATGCGGTAACCACTACATATCTGTTTCTCTATAAGTGCCACCTACTGTCATAGAGTGATAGTTCACATAGAGACATACAAGCTCTAATGTCAGCTCATAAGGATGGTGGTCATTTATGATTTTATCCCTGTACCTAATTTATAAGCAGTTAAAATGAGCAGGTTAAAATGGTGTTGCAACTCACCCCTTGTTAGCAGCATCTCATCGTTCCTATATTGAAAAGAGTGAGCTTGATATTCTTCAGAAATTCACGTTTTATGTTTCATGTAAGAAAAAAAGTCATGCAAGTTACACAAGCAAGTAAATGATGACAGATTTTTCATTTTTAAACTATTCCTTTAAGAAGCCTTGCGGGGACACCAGCACAGAAGAGCTTTTACAGTAAGCCTTCATTTAATAGCATATCATTGGTATTAGGTAGCAGTGTATGCGTTCAGGTTTAGCATTCATGCTGCAAACTGCCTCAAGCGCTATCTGAGAACAGACGTTTCTCTACCGTAGGACTATGCGCACTGCATGCTAACGTAAAGAGCTACACGTGTTGATTCTACCCATCACGTTGCACACAAGTTCATTATTTAACAATCTTCATTTTGCATGAGCTCAGCAAAGCCCGGTGTTGCTTTGCCTTAAGTCAATGTGAAAGCACTCCCAGGAGTAGAAATATGATAGAGCTGTAGACTTATAGCTGTAAAGTATTGGATCTCCTAAAATGTTCAACATTATTTGACCTCTGACTCTCCAAATAAATATCAATAAACTGCCTCAAGTCCACTCTGGACATTAATTTGGCAGTAATACCGACAGGAATCACTTGATGGCACTGTTGGAGAAATGATTTGGAACAGTCTTATCTGCACAAGTGATTGCAACATGACTCAAACCGAACGTCTAATGATGTCCAGTGATGAATTGAGATGTAAATTCAGAAAACTGGTCAAATTCATCAGATATTTTAAATATAAAAGACATTTGCATGCTAAGGATCTTAAATGTAGATTTATTCCCTCAATAAAATGTATTGTAACCAAAATAAATTAATGATACTTCGGGAAAAAAGAGTTTCAGAGAGATTAATAAAACAGCCCAATATAAGCTGTTTTATTCTACATGGAGTGGGCCTAATGGGGGCAGACATATTGAGGTTGCATGACCAGCAGTATCCTATTAGCTTTATCTCGGTGACACCCTGGAATAAATAAATAATGGCTGACTGTGAACATCACAATTCTACAAAAGCATTGTCAATATAAATATTTTGCAATAAGGTATATATGCCTTTTTATTATTATTATTATTATTATTATTATTATTATTAAATATAGATGTGTTGTCTTTTATGTCAAATACTTAAATTGAACCAGTTACTTCAATCAATCAGAATACTGTATAATTATTATTTTCTGAATAACACCTGTTCTCTACTGAAAAAATACTGTATGTACCTTTCTCAAACTGCACATTTTGCAGTAACATTCCCTAATCTTGTAGGAATTTCACTTTATCCTCTAAGAATCCTATTGGATATTGTGTGATCTGTAACAGAACCCATCTTGTTTTGTGTGGGTATACTATATTGCTGCTGGACAGGTAAAAGAAATAACGGGGAGATTTTCTGTTAACCTTTTGATATCTACCGGAGCACTTTATCCTATTGGTATCATAATAGTCCTTTTGGAAACTATGCGTTTAGAAAGATATCTATCCTCTCTCTCTCTCTCTCTCTCTCCCTCTGTCTCTCTCTCTCTATGTGTGTGTGTTATGTTATTGTTTCTTTTATATTGAAATTCTTTATTCCTTAAATAAATTAAATAAATTATTTATCTCATCATATTTGATCTAAATCATCTTTACCTCTGAACAATGCTTGCCATCTTTCCTGACAACAGAGCTGAACAGTGCTGAGACTGAGTTTATAATGTTTAGTCTCCTCATTTACAGTCTGTCAAGACTCTCTCAACACTCACATACGTCTTCACTTTCATCTGGAGTTTAGGTGGAAGATCACTCACTCTCTACACTTGAGTGATAGTGGCACGGTAGCCCATTGAAATGTCACAGACTCCCCAGGGTCGAGCTAGGGAACACCGAACTCTATCGTTCTGCTTCTTTCTCTTTATTCACCAGCTAAATGTGTACTCCTGCAGAAAGGGCCACTTCCTGTCTCATTTACACTATTCAAATAGACCTTCATTAATTCACCACTCAAGACTTGCTTCATTACCAAGTCTGTATTAAAAATACACATATAAGAGAGAGGAAGCGAAGAAACGTGATATCATTGCCTACTCACTGAACTGATGGAATTCACTTGTTTGTGCTATTAAAGTTGCTTGCCATTCTGCTGATACATGCAAATTGGTTACAGTGCTCTTATTTTAGGGCTAATCACAGGAGCTTCATGCACCTATTTATTTTGAGCAGGCACAAGTTGTAGTCCTAGTTCACTTGATACCTTAGGTATATATGCTGCTCAAAAAAATTAAAGGAAAACATATATTAATCATAGTATAACATCAAGCCAGCCAAAATTCATGGATATCAGTCTAGCCAGTTAGGAAGCATAAGTGATTGTGAATCTGTTTCACATGTGCTCTGGAGAGACAACAGCAAGACAACCCCCAGGTGGTGGGCAGATACAATTGCTCTCTCTCTCTCAAGAGCATGGAGGAGATACCTCAAGATGGGTCTTTGGCCAAGGAGAGCTGGACAGGACCATAGAAGGGCAACAACCCAGCAGCAGGACTGGTATCTGCTCCTTTGTGGAATAAGAGGAGCACGAGCCCTACAAAATGATCTCCAGCAGGCTACTGGTGTGCATGTTTCTGGCCAAACTGTCAGAAACAGACTCCACGAGGGTGGCATGAGGGCCTGACGTCCTGTGCTTACAGCCCAGCACTGTGCAGCTCGATTGGCATTTGCCAGAGAACACCAGTACTGTCGCCCCGTTCTCTTCACGGATGAGAGCAGGTTCTCTGAGCACATGTGACAGATGTGAAAGAATCTGGAGATGCTTTGAGGAATGTTATGCTGCCTGTAACATCATCCAGCATGACCGTTTTGGCAGGGGGTCAGTGATGGTCCTCCAAGGAATATCCTTGGAGGGTTGCACAGATGCTGGTGCACTGGGCCCTGGGTTCCTCCTGGTGCATGACAATGCCTGGCCTCATGTGGCCAAAATGTGTAGACAGTTTCCGAGTGACGAATGCATTGAGGCCACTCACTGGCCCTAACATTCCCCAGGCTTTAATTCAATTGAGAATCTCTGGGAAGTTATGTATCGGAGCATCCTAATTCAACAAGTAGCACCACAGACTGTCCACAGCAAGACAACCCCCAGGTGGTGGGCAGATACAATTGCTCTCTCTCTCTCAAGAGCATGGAGGAGATACCTCAAGATGGGTCTTTGGCCAAGGAGAGCTGGACAGGACCATAGAAGGGCAACAACCCAGCAGCAGGACTGGTATCTGCTCCTTTGTGGAATAAGAGGAGCACGAGCCCTACAAAATGATCTCCAGCAGGCTACTGGTGTGCATGTTTCTGGCCAAACTGTCAGAAACAGACTCCACGAGGGTGGCATGAGGGCCTGACGTCCTGTGCTTACAGCCCAGCACTGTGCAGCTCGACTGGCATTTGCCAGAGAACACCAGTACTGGCGCCCCGTTCTCTTCACGGATGAGAGCAGGTTCTCTGAGCACATGTGACAGATGTGAAAGAATCTGGAGATGCTTTGAGGAATGTTATGCTGCCTGTAACATCATCCAGCATGACCGTTTTGGCAGTGGGTCAGTGATGGTCCTCCAAGGAATATCCTTGGAGGGTTGCACAGATGCTGGTGCACTGGGCCCTGGGTTCCTCCTGGTGCATGACAATGCCTGGCCTCATGTGGCCAAAATGTGTAGACAGTTTCCGAGTGACGAATGCATTGAGGCCACTCACTGGCCCTAACATTCCCCAGGCTTTAATTCAATTGAGAATCTCTGGGAAGTTATGTATCGGAGCATCCTAATTCAACAAGTAGCACCACAGACTGTCCCAGGAGCTCATTGAGGCCCTGATCCAGGTCTGGCAGGAGATCCCCCAGGGCATCATCTGCCATCTCATCATGAACATGCCTAGATGTTTTCAGGAGTGCATACAGGAATGTGGGGGCCATACACATTACTGACTTATTTTATATATATATATACTGTATATATATATGTATTTATTTATTTTTGCTTTGAGTAAATCCAGATTAAGTTGTTACCATTTTTAGGTTAGCATTTTTTTATTCATTTTTTTACATTATGGAAAAACCTGTCATGATGCTTGTAAAAGAGTACAGCTGCTCAAGCAGTATTGTGGCTTCAGCAGTTTTTCTCTTCTTGGGTCCCTCCTACTTGGGACTTGTGCTGCAACCGCTGTATTATCAGCTGTGATCGCTAACCATTAGGCTGCCACCATTCAATAAAGACACCAGGGCATCATCTGCCATCTCATCATGAACATGCCTAGATGTTTTCAGGAGTGCATACAGGAATGTGGGGGCCATACACATTACTGACTTATTTTATGAGTTGCTTTGATGAAATTTATTCATATTTGAATGGCTTGTAATTTCTATTTTTTACTTCGATATTCGTTGTGATTTTGAATCCAGCCCTAAATGGGTTGACTCTTTCGGTTTACATTGACCATTGCCAAATAATTTTGAAGCAGTGTATATAATTCAGTAAATAATTCACTTGACATACTCAGAATGCATGAAGTATATTATTGACATTATAGTTGGCATATGCACAAAAAAAGTGCTACTCTGTAATTGTTACTTGATCTGACCCATATAAAGTAGTTTTGTTAGTATAGATAGGAGTATTTAGGTTAATTTAACATTTTAATATATATATTTTTTTTACATTATGGAAAAACCTGTCATGATGCTTGTAAAAGAGTACAGCTGCTCAAGCAGTATTGTGGCTTCAGCAGTTTTTCTCTTCTTGGGTCCCTCCTACTTGGGACTTGTGCTGCAACCGCTGTATTATCAGCTGTGATCGCTAACCATTAGGCTGCCACCATTCAATAAAGACAAGAGGGGCAGTATATGATGTGAAACCTGAAAAATAAGGTAATGGAAAGTGCCGGAAAGAGCAATTTAGTGGGCCAGTACAGGTCAAGACAACCTGTTTCATCAGCAGTGATGAGTCCAGCTGTAATTGTGCACACGATAAGAAATATCAGACATGCCAAGGATTTCAGGTCAGGACCACATGTTTCATCATCTTTCAGAATAATGATTTTTCCATAAAACTCTAGGTTAGACCCAGTGAAATGTCTTGATAAATGCAATTTAATTTTCTGTGTTGTTGATATATTACCAATTAGACATTGGAGCACCTGCCTCATTTTCAAATATGCAGTAGTTTTTAGTTTACATCACAACAATGATATGTTACTGGCTAATAATAGTCTATGCCAGGTGGTATTACGGGGAGAGACATTGTCATTTTAGAGAGCTTTGATTAAACTAACATTTTCATGTACCTGCTAATTAGAGTAACTAATCAATTTGACATACTCAGAACAGGTATACTAGTGACACATTATATTGCCATTATAGATTTATTTTTGGGGCATTTTTGCCAGACATCATTCAATTATTATAAAATGTATTTTACCTGGAAAATTTGTCAACATTAAACTATTGGATTAAAACCAACTTTAAAATGAATAATTATTTTTGCATTGTAATCTTCGTCTTACTAACACGTTTATTCAATGAAAACAAGACTATTACACATATTATGACTACATAACATATGACATATACATTTAGTGTAATATGTGCCCTGCCAGAGGTAGAGGCTGCACAACCCCCCCGCTCATACAGAGAATGCTTGCTCCCAAAGATTTTCTCCCTTTTCACCTCAACATCTTATTGAATTTTTTCCCCCTTTGTCATAGTCACCTTAAACTTGCTCACTCGGGGATTTGTAAAGATCTATGTTCTGTAAAGCTGCTGTGAAACAAAATGTGAGTGTGAAAAGTGCTATAAAAATCGACATGTTCCTGAATCAAAGCCGTTTGGTCCTGGAACAACATTCCTATCAATCAGTCAGCTTGTAGGTTAAAGGTAAGGGTTGGTTCTTACCAGTCATATCACATCAGTTTAGGGGTAGCTAAAGTTTAGAGCTGAGGTTTGAAACAAGCTTATGACTAAGTTTTTTGGTTACACTTTATTTCGATAGTCCACTTTAGACATTCTATTAACTATAAGTAACTTTGTAACTACATGTCAACTACATGTCAACTAATCCTCATTCATTTGCAACTACATGTCTACTAACTCTCAGAGTAGACTTAGGGTAGGTTTAGGGTTAGTAGAATAAGTTGACAAAGAAAGTGTTAGAAGATAGTCTTAAGTGTTAAGCAGACAGTCTACTAATACTCGACTAACTGCTAGTTGACATGTAGTTGCAAAGTTACTAGAATGTCTAAAGTGGACTATCGAAATAAAGTGTTACCAGTTTTTTTTAATTTAATTTAATTTTTTTTTTTTTTAGCAAAAGTTAAAAAAGGGAGAAAAAAGAAATAGCCAGAGAAAACATGTCAGTCTGTTTCTGTGTTAGATTATAGACCACACATCAGTTGAGTTTGTGCAAAAGAGATTCCAACTGAGCATTGTGTTATTGGATTATTGTTTGCTGCTTTTCTTGCCTACAATTCCTCATGTTGTTTGCTTGCACCTGAATGAGAACTTCAATAGCATAAGTAATTACACTTGGGGGTATTAATGCATTTGGATGAGCAATTATATTGGAAACTAATGTGTTGATCAATAGATCTGCCTGTTGAGCGCTATGTGCTCTGCTGAAACAATCCAACCAATCCTTAAAGATTCAGTGTGGCTTTGCTCCAGTGGTAGTGATATTTAGTTGAAATGGAGGAAATAAAAGATGCTCTCAGAGAGCAGAGACATAGGGGAAAAAATCCTGCTTACTGTGTTGGATTGGCATTCATTGCATGTGATTTGGCATCCTAATTTGGAATCATTTCATATGGTTAAATACATGCATAGTTCATCACGGACCAAAAGGCCATGAAGTAGCAGTTGGTGGTCAGTGTGTGACTCTGTTAAATACAACTGTGTCAGACTGAAGGATTGATAACTGGGTAAATGTTCATCTAATATTAAAGTCATTTATCAAATGGGATTAAGAAATCCACCAGTGTGCTTCAAGTCTCATTACAATTCATGAAATCTCATTTCAAAGCATTCATTGGTTTTAATCAGGTCGTACACCTATCCAGGTTACATATATTATTTTTTTATATTAGCCATTATTTTCCCCCATGACCTCTGTATGAATGCTTCAAATATGAACAACAAAAAGCTCACCCACAAAAAGACTGATATTGTGGAGGGATATGATTTTCATAGTCTGATCACACTGCATTGAAACATGGGCTGGAATATTTTGTGCATCTATTCAAGCTAAGCTAATTTGTGTGATAAGCCCAAACCCCGTTGAATAAGATTGTTTTTTACACAAGAGCAAATATGTGTTTGTGTGGAAACCTTAAATCAATAAAACCAATCCCTGCTCAATCTGACCAAGCAACCAGAAAATGTCCTACATACAGTGTTTTTTTCCTCTTTGATCACACTAAACGAGCAGATGACCGAATGGCAGTTAGTGTCTTTAAAATAACTGAATGCGTTTGAGTGTAAGTCATATATATCCCAACTAATCAAAAGGTTGGGATATTGTTTTTTTTAGTATTATTTTTTCAAAACTACTACAGAAAATATGCATAATGTATTGTAATGTAAAAGAAAGAAGACGCTATTGCGTATTATTACGTAAATACAGTCGATATCTGAGGCGCAAGATGATAGCAGTTGTGTTTGAATGAGGTTTGAATGAAATGACTGAGTGTGGCAGTGTGATATGAGAGATGTGAAAAAGAAGCACTGACCTCAAATACCCGGATGAGTCGTATGTTATTCGACACTGATAATGACGACAGTTTTTATCAGGGAATAACCCACCTTGAATGTCGTGACTGACCAATCAGAATCAAGTGTTCCAGAGAACCATGTAATAAACACAAATAACAGACGCTAACAGTAACACCTCGCGCAATGTGACGCCAGGCACAACTCAAGTATTTTTTGCTAGTTTCAGCCCAACGCAGTTATCATTCTCACGTCCAGCGCCACGTTGTTTAAATAGCAAATGCACTTGCACCCATCTGTTCATCCAAGGTAGTCTGAAAACGAGGTGTGTTCAGGCGCATTGTTGGCACATAGCTTTTTTAGGCAACTGAAAATTATTGTGCAACTGACCAACTAAAACCTGGTCTAAAGTCAATGGCGCAGTATTTTTTTTTTTATTTAAAGGGCGAGTTAGTAATATGCGCCTATAGACGGGTGCACAATGCGTGTACAATCTGCTTATTAAACACACAGCAATGCGCAACAGCACACAAATATGCCAAATATTAAAAATGAAAGGATTACAATATAAAAGATTATTATTGTCTGTTATTGTCAGGGTGCTTTGGTGGAATCTGGCTTGTCCTGTAAATGGTCTGCTCGTGCGCTTTAACCTTGCGCACGAGCAGATCCGTTTCCTCGCTGGAGATGCATTCAGTCTTTGCTCTTGCAAATTCCACCATGTAAATAGCGAATCTGCCATGGTGCAAGCACAACTGGCTTTTAAAGGGAATGGAAGATGAGACTCTGATTGGTTTATTGCATGTTACCCCCAAAACACACCCATGACTCATTAAGAGAAAAGGTACAACCATTTTGGACCATGACCGCCAACTGTTTTTTCCATCGTTAAACTAGCAAAAGTGGATTCGGACACACCCTGAGTGCACCTGCACCATGCGCTTCAGAACATGCAGGGGCGTAAATTTCGTCTAACAGTTGGGGGGGACAATAAACATAAAATTTCTCAAGAGCGATTTTTGAAGGGGACACAAATAATACTTGTAAGGATATGTATACACAGAGGAAAGCCTTACTATTAGTGCAGCAGAGAGACCGTGCCAAATTAGACAACTTCAAGCTGTTGTGGTCGCGCCGTGACAGCGCTCGTGTCCGTTGTATCCATCACAGTGTTGCCAACTCCGCGGTTTTCTCATGGAATTGGGCTACTTTATCACTGTTGCCGCGGGTTGTTTTTCATGTCCGTGTTTTTTACACAAGAGCAAATATGTGTTTGTGTGGAAACCTTAAATCAATAAAACCAATCCCTGCTCAATCTGACCAAGCAACCAGAAAATGTCCTACATACAGTGTTTTTTTCCTCTTTGATCACACTAAACGAGCAGATGACCGAATGGCAGTTAGTGTCTTTAAAATAACTGAATGCGTTTGAGTGTAAGTCATATATATCCCAACTAATCAAAAGGTTGGGATATTGTTTTTTTTAGTATTATTTTTTCAAAACTACTACAGAAAATATGCATAATGTATTGTAATGTAAAAGAAAGAAGACGCTATTGCGTATTATTACGTAAATACAGTCGATATCTGAGGCGCAAGATGATAGCAGTTGTGTTTGAATGAGGTTTGAATGAAATGACTGAGTGTGGCAGTGTGATATGAGAGATGTGAAAAAGAAGCACTGACCTCAAATACCCGGATGAGTCGTATGTTATTCGACACTGATAATGACGACAGTTTTTATCAGGGAATAACCCACCTTGAATGTCGTGACTGACCAATCAGAATCAAGTGTTCCAGAGAACCATGTAATAAACACAAATAACAGACGCTAACAGTAACACCTCGCGCAATGTGACGCCAGGCACAACTCAAGTATTTTTTGCTAGTTTCAGCCCAACGCAGTTATCATTCTCACGTCCAGCGCCACGTTGTTTAAATAGCAAATGCACTTGCACCCATCTGTTCATCCAAGGTAGTCTGAAAACGAGGTGTGTTCAGGCGCATTGTTGGCACATAGCTTTTTTAGGCAACTGAAAATTATTGTGCAACTGACCAACTAAAACCTGGTCTAAAGTCAATGGCGCAGTATTTTTTTTTTTATTTAAAGGGCGAGTTAGTAATATGCGCCTATAGACGGGTGCACAATGCGTGTACAATCTGCTTATTAAACACACAGCAATGCGCAACAGCACACAAATATGCCAAATATTAAAAATGAAAGGATTACAATATAAAAGATTATTATTGTCTGTTATTGTCAGGGTGCTTTGGTGGAATCTGGCTTGTCCTGTAAATGGTCTGCTCGTGCGCTTTAACCTTGCGCACGAGCAGATCCGTTTCCTCGCTGGAGATGCATTCAGTCTTTGCTCTTGCAAATTCCACCATGTAAATAGCGAATCTGCCATGGTGCAAGCACAACTGGCTTTTAAAGGGAATGGAAGATGAGACTCTGATTGGTTTATTGCATGTTACCCCCAAAACACACCCATGACTCATTAAGAGAAAAGGTACAACCATTTTGGACCATGACCGCCAACTGTTTTTTCCATCGTTAAACTAGCAAAAGTGGATTCGGACACACCCTGAGTGCACCTGCACCATGCGCTTCAGAACATGCAGGGGCGTAAATTTCGTCTAACAGTTGGGGGGGACAATAAACATAAAATTTCTCAAGAGCGATTTTTGAAGGGGACACAAATAATACTTGTAAGGATATGTATACACAGAGGAAAGCCTTACTATTAGTGCAGCAGAGAGACCGTGCCAAATTAGACAACTTCAAGCTGTTGTGGTCGCGCCGTGACAGCGCTCGTGTCCGTTGTATCCATCACAGTGTTGCCAACTCCGCGGTTTTCTCATGGAATTGGGCTACTTTATCACTGTTGCCGCGGGTTGTTTTTCATGTCCGGCGGGTTGAAGCGAACCCAATAACGTGTATTTTAGACACTGGAATGCGATTTTTACCGGGGGACCCTCTCGAAACGCGGTTAGTTTGGGCTAGTTTTGAGTAGCAATTGGGAGGGTTTTGCTGTAAAAAACCTGGCAACCCTTTTTGTCAAGCAGGTAACATTATTATTGCTACATAGTGACTCATCGAAAATACATTGGCATCATCTGTATTAAAGAGAAAATAATCACTTCATCCGATGTTTAAGTGAATAAAATAGCCTTGACAGCCTTACTTACTGGAGTTCCACAACTATTGGCTTTGTTCTCTCTCACCAGACTTGTATGTGTGTGTGTGTAGGTGATGTAAAAGAGGAAAGCAGGCATTTGGACCAAATCACTCTGAGGCAAGGGAGGGGGAGACTCAAAAAACTCAAAACGTATTTTTGCCCCGTTTGTGTTGTTTTACTATTTACACAATTATTTAAAGTATAAAACACTGTTATTTACAATACACAGACTGGTTTTAATCATATTTTTAGGGGGGACAACCCTCAGATGGTAGCATGCCTATTACTAGCATATTAGCTGTATATTAGTACTTATAAAGCACATATTAATGCCTTATTCTGCATGATCGTATTTTATATCCCTTAATCATACCCCAGACCTAAATTTAACAACTAATTTACTAACTATTAATAAGCAGCAAATAAGGAGTTTCTTCAGGGAAAACTCTTAATAGTAAATATGTGTTCCCTACTCTGAAGTGTTACCATGCTAACTAAACAGATACATAAAACATTATACATAGTATACATACACAGAAATAGAAATGGACATTTTATTTTCATATTAGTATGGTTATCAGTCCAATGATTTTTTTTTTTTTTTACATCTTACATGTAAACGTAAATGTAAAACCATATTACCAGGGGGTTTCACATCATAATGGTTACTAAACTGTTTTAACATGACCTATCAGCATCTAAAAACTGATTAATTTTCTAATGTTAGTATTCAACAAGCTAATGATTACAATAAACAATAATTAACAATTTTGTCAGTTTTTCCTAAATATGTATGTGCTCTCTGCTGGTATGAGTGTGTTCCTGTCTGCCCTTAAGAAGCTCCTGCTAAGAATAATTACTGATAAGAAACATTTAGTCTGTCAGTCGTCCATTCTTTTAATTGAAACACAGTGCTTGGAAGCTGTCACTTATTATTTTACTGCCAAAGGACTCTAATAAAGCCAAATCATTTTTAAAGTAGACTTGAATATTTCACAAGCGGCACCACATGGCCAGGACCTCCTGTCAACAATAGCATTGTTTCAGTTCTGTTTTGATGTTGATGAAAAAAATAAAAAATCACCCTCCTCTCCATTTTATTGTCATCAGAATTTATTAGTTTGTAATGACCTATTTTTGTACGAAAGAGAGCCTTTCAGATTCTTTTTGAAAACTATCCCGATTATGTGTAAGTGAGGAACAAATTAATCTTAAATATTTAGTGATGTCTATGTTTCAAAGCTGAGAACATTTTGTTAATAGCTTCCATTAAACTCAAAATTCATACCAAATTCAGCTTATCACACAACCACATCTAAAGGTTCAATTTCATAGGGACTGTCAAACATTTGTGATGCTGTGGTATCTAAATATGCAAGACCATGTGGTGCCTCTAATGTTTGTTACAAACAGGCCAAGAGCACTCTTAAGAAATTCAAAGCTCAAAGCAACAGCAGTTAACTGTGTATGCTGGATACATCAGTTAGCCGTGCTCATGTTACATTACATATCATTAGGTATTCTTCAAACATCCTAACCTATGGTGATATGCTGAGAAAAAACAATTATTATATTTTGACGTTATTAAAACTAAGAACTCAAATGCTATTGCACAGCTATTCATAGAACTGTCAACCAGTTGCCAGATGGATGTTCATGAAAATGATTATTATTAGGCCTGTTTCGCACCACATGTAAGCACTGCATATTTATTTTGGTTCCCATATTAACAGGTTACAGTATTCACACTGCCCTCAAAAGCATCTCTGCTCTGTGTAGCAGGAGCTGTAAAAGTGCAGCTGCAATTACAGTTCCGGCACTGAGGTTATTTTTGCACATATCACACTAAACTAAAGTAGAAGACAAGTTAGAAATGCACTAAAAACCTTCACAATATAGGCTTTTATAAAGCAATATAAACTAATTAATTAAACTAGATTTATTTTCTTTGTTGCTTTTCTCAGCATATTACCATGGGTTAGTTCAATACTACCTATTTGTCACACTTCTCGTGAGGCAAGGAGCGAGGAAACACGGAGATAGCTTCAATTCACAGTCTTTAATGATCACACGGGGAACTTAGGAGATACTGGAACACAAGGAATGACGATTGAGGACCGACAAACACTAACTGAAAGGACTGGGGCTTTTAAACACTGGGTGATTGGGAAAACACAGGTGCAAGGAATGACTAGGGTGGAGCCGAAGGCTCTGGTGACCGAGGCGGAGATACGGAGATCCGCGGTGGAGCCGGAGCGTCTGAGGACCAAGGTGGAGCTGGCGGGAGGAAGGAGCCCAACGGAGCCGGTGGGACAGAGCGACGAGGTGCAGCCAGAGGAGTGGAGTCCAGAGGCGATGGCAGGTCAACGCCCGACCAAGGCGGAGCCGGAGGGGCGAGGGAGCCCGGTGGAGCTGGTGGATCAGCGGGTGACGGTGGAGGTGAGGGAGCTAGGAGCCGAGGTGGAGCCACTGGGTCTACGGGCTGAGGCGGAGACACTAACTGAAAGGACTGGGGCTTTTAAACACTGGGTGATTGAGAAAACACAGGTGCAAGGAATGACTAATTAAAGGGAACACAGCACACCTGGGGAGGGAAAACACAACACAAAGAGTACAGGGGCGTGACACTATTAGGTTAGGCCAGGGGTCTCCAACCTTTTTTACATCACAAACCGGTTACGTTTGGAAAATATTCTTGCGAATCGGCTGGACGGGGATATATATATATATATATAGCCTAATATATATTAGGCTATTATATAGTATTATAATAGCATTATATTGTGTTGTTTTTTTTGAGTCACAGATCGGACTATTTTTTCGGATAAGCAAAAAAAAAAATATATTTAAAGCACAGAGAATGACAATGCCGTGAAGGGTTTTTGACATAGGCTAATTTTATGTGTATGTATACGCAACTTGGTATTTCTGCGCTGTCTGAAACATGTCTCTTTGCGCTTTGATTGTGTGCGAGAACAGCACGTGAGTAATGAATTGAACTCTCTTTCGTTTCTTCTTCTTGTGGTTTACAATTGCTTGTATGTGTAAACTGGCAAATTAATCTGCGAATCACGTGCGTGCCTAATGGTAGGGTCTCATCCGTATGTATTACGGATCAACTGCGATCCGTTTAACTCCTAATATGTGACAGATCAGAGCAATCTTTCATTTACTTACTTAACATGAAATTGTCAAATTGCTACTCCATATCAATTGCATACAAAGAAAATACAATCATTAACATAAATATATAACAGAGTGTCATATCTATACACATTTTTCCCAGAACGTTCTTGCGACCCGGTAGCAAATCTTCCACGGCCCGGTAGTGGGTCCTGTGGTTGGGGACCTCTGGGTTAGGCTATCATTAGGTAGAATCCATTGATATATATGACTGGATTGCTCATTTTTGTCAGACCTGGGGCCCGTTCTGCATATGTTGCTTATTACATCCAGATCAAATGACACATCCAAGATGATATCATCGCGTTAATCAGGATCTGGCTAATTCGGTTCTTTGAAAGCACCTGTTGTTATGATTAGTATGGCTGGATTGAGTTATCTGAGATAACTGCGCGCTCATGGGTTGGTTTAAAAGGGACTATGTATCGATACTCGAAACCACGATCAGCAATACAGCGATTGGCTGGTGGCAAGACAGCAACGTAATGACATCATATAATTAAAAAAGACACCTGGCGAAAGACTTGACAAATTTCTAGACTTTTATAAGGAAACAGCCAAGCGAACAAAACTACATAAATGTTATAATAGATAAATGAAATGTGCACTGTTTTTATTTTATTAAATTTTTTACATGATTCCCAATTATTTATATTCCCAATTTCTAATATTTGTACAAGCTTTACATTTGTATTTCAATGTAGCAATTAGCAATTCATTTAATTTTATCTTTGAAACAGATTTGTTAGCATTAATTAAAGTTTCAAGGGTCAAGATCATGTTATCTGCATCTCTTGCGCTCCATCAAGTCCCTCCCATAATAGCTGTCACCACTCAAATTAATGCACGGCTCAGATTAACTGTATAGCATGTGTGTAAGACTCTAATACAATTATGAAGTAATTATGGATCAGTAGGATACTCTTGTAACAAAGTAGCGGTGGCTGGGACAGATTTTAAGTATCAATTATTCTTAAAAAGATGCAATCTAATCCTGTTTACATGAAATAAGCCTGCTCCCGAGCAGGTTTAAGCTTACGGACCTGTTGCTATAACAGCAAGTCTGGGATGAGCTTCAAAGATCCAACCAATCCAAGATCATGCCAAATCGTCAACAATCAAATCCAGCTGACTGAGTTAGCGACGTATGAAGAACGGGCCCCTGGGTTCATGTTTTGTTGTTGTTTAGTTCTCCATGCCCTAGTTTCTTCTCGTGTTAATTGTGCCCATATTTGGTTCTTCCTGTTCCTGCTCCTAGTGTGTTTCATCTGTCTCAGGTGTGCCTCGTTATCCCCTGGTTCAGTTGTGTATTTAAAGAGTGTTCTGTTCCTGGTTTCCTCGTTCGGTGTCTTGTGTCATGCCCTGTTTCAGTTTGTATTCCCTTTGGTTGTTAATTAAAGACTGTTTTCTTTGATTTACTCCTGCGTCTCCTCGCTCCGCAGTATCGTGACAATTGCGTTCTACACTGTCATCAGGCGGTGAAGTCACTGGAAGTGTTCAAGCGGCCATATTGCTATTCCCTACCAACAGAAGGCATCACTGACTGACAGCCAAAACCTTGACCTAAAATCACTTGATTTGCAGTGTTTAATTCACACAGGATTAGGTTTTTTTATGATATGTGTATGCAAATCCATTGTTATTTCAGGTGTTATTTTAATGTTTATGGTAGTTTCTAGCAGGATAAGCGATGAATACACACTGCTGAAGCAGGAAAATATTAAGCAGGACATATTAAACATGAACATATATCTGGTATTAGTAGCAGAAAATCATTCAAACATAATTACAATTTCCATAGGTGTAAAGTGGTATGTATTTGTTGCTTAATTAATTAATAATTTTTACAAACGTTTAAAGGGTTAGTTCACCCAAAAATGAAAATTAGTCTGTCTTTTACTCACCCTCAAGGCATCCTAGGTGTATATGACTTTCTTCTTTCAGATGAACCCAATCGGACTTATATTAAAAATCGGCATGGCTCTTCTAAGTGTTATAATTGCAGTGGGTGGGTGTTTCTGTTCAACAGTCCACAAGACGTCAAATAAAGCACGCGCATCCATAATAATACGTGCCTCACACGGCTCCGGGGGGTGAATAAAGGCCTCCTGTAGCGAATCCATGCATTTTTGTAAAAAAACTATCCATATTTCAAACATAATAAAATCTTCTCTCTCACTAAATCTACTGATGATGTCGGTGTTGCGTGATTAGTGACGAACGCGGAGAGAGAACAAAACAAAACACCGGTCATGAATTAGAAGTACAAACCGAGGATTTGTAAAGAAAAATGTCGGAGGATTTTCGGCGCACGTGACGCATACATCCTACGTCATCCGCTCTGAACGGCTTCCGCGTACGACAGATACCGGAAGTGAGAGAAAAGTGTTTATTACGTTTGAAATATGGATATTTTTCTTACAGAAAGCATGGATTCGCTACAGGAGGACTTTATGTTTTGTGTACATAATATATTTGTGTGTACTGTGTATATTTAATATGTATATTTAAATACACACTCATACAGTATATATTTAGAAAAAATATTTACATGTATTTACATATACATATTTATATTTATATAATTTATATGATATATAAATGTATTTAATGTACAAATATAACATATTTTTCTTAAATATATATTTATGTGGCATGTGTGTGTGTGTGTGTGGGGGGTACTCTTCAAGTGATGGTGCTCTTAAAGGGTTAAATCTATTTAAATTAATGCAAGATAGTGACCTAAATCCAAAATAGGTTCTTCTTTCAGATGAACCCAATCGGACTTATATTAAAAATCGGCATGGCTCTTCTAAGTGTTATAATTGCAGTGGGTGGGTGTTTCTGTTCAACAGTCCACAAGACGTCAAATAAAGCACGCGCATCCATAATAATACGTGCCTCACACGGCTCCGGGGGGTGAATAAAGGCCTCCTGTAGCGAATCCATGCATTTTTGTAAAAAAACTATCCATATTTCAAACATAATAAAATCTTCTCTCTCACTAAATCTACTGATGATGTCGGTGTTGCGTGATTAGTGACGAACGCGGAGAGAGAACAAAACAAAACACCGGTCATGAATTAGAAGTACAAACCGAGGATTTGTAAAGAAAAATGTCGGAGGATTTTCGGCGCACGTGACGCATACATCCTACGTCATCCGCTCTGAACGGCTTCCGCGTACGACAGATACCGGAAGTGAGAGAAAAGTGTTTATTACGTTTGAAATATGGATATTTTTCTTACAGAAAGCATGGATTCGCTACAGGAGGACTTTATGTTTTGTGTACATAATATATTTGTGTGTACTGTGTATATTTAATATGTATATTTAAATACACACTCATACAGTATATATTTAGAAAAAATATTTACATGTATTTACATATACATATTTATATTTATATAATTTATATGATATATAAATGTATTTAATGTACAAATATAACATATTTTTCTTAAATATATATTTATGTGGCATGTGTGTGTGTGTGTGTGTGTGGGGGGTACTCTTCAAGTGATGGTGCTCTTAAAGGGTTAAATCTATTTAAATTAATGCAAGATAGTGACCTAAATCCAAAATAGGTAGAAACAATGAACTATCCAATATTGGCAAACAGATTTCCATTAATGGCCTATGTTTCAGTATATTTATTATCCATATTTAATATAATCAGACACAACAATACCTCAATCTCAACCACTGATTCACCTCTTTGGCAGGTTTCAGACCTACCGATTCAACCCAGGAGAGATGGTGTTCGATTAGGGCTACAGATCGTCTGCTTTCTCTAGGGTGGCCTTCAGGCTTTCTAATGCTTTCTAATGCTCTGATGTGCCCACCAGCAGACTTTGTTCTTTGATTGTGCAAGTCTTAATTGGACATGAACCACAAACCCCCCACCCCACCCAAGGGAAAGAGACCCATCCAAGCTAAACGAATTAGCCTTTCATATGACTGCTGCCTTAAACATAATTGAATTGCATTAGCTGGATGGCTATACACCCCAATGGAAATGAAACTCTGGATGGGCAGACAAGTTACTTGGGACTTTATCAATGTACTGTTAGTATTACATGAACTGTGCACATGAGCTGTTTTATTTATTGCTGTGTTTTAACTGACAAATAATTGATCTATTTAACTTAACACAGGCCTGTCTAACTAAAAAGTACAACAAAGCAGATTTATTTATTTAACAGTGACTTACTGAACAAACTATTACTACGTCTTTAAATATAAATATAAGCACTTTTAGAGATTCATCCCCCTATATCTGATGTGAGCATTGTGAGATTATTGGGACATTTGGCTCACAGGTCTTTCTAAGTGATCAGCTGTGTCCTGTTGCATTAATTGTTCAGATATTAAAAGCAGGGTATGTGTCATATTAGTTACATTCATTGCTTCTGAATTCTGAGTCTTGCTGACATGAGCTGACATTGAGAGGAAAGCAAGCAATTTGGATGCTAAAGGAAAAGAGGAACTTAAAGGGTCATGAAACCCCAGACTACTTTTTCTGAGATTTTAGAAGAGGTGTTTGTGTTGCACATTATAGAAGACAATGTTAGCATCCGATAATTTTAACTGTTGGAGAACACTGGTTAATTTTAAGCTTTTTTTGCTCTATTTTCATCTTCTGGGTTTAAAATCTACATTGTGTTGACATCACAATTTGTGACGTGGCAATGGACTAATAGTACATCGATGATGCGTCGGTGTCTATTAAATTATTCATGAGACTGCGTGTTCTTATCCTATGGGAAAACGCTTTGCTTAATTATTCAGAACAGCATGTGTTGATTTGCTATGACAGACGTTTCAGACTGTGAGATCGCGCACATTAACTGAGAGAAACATTCATGGATCGAAGAAGAGTGTTTGTTTTTGCTTTGTAATAAGAGTTCGGCACAAACGCGATTCATTCACTTGGTGAGCATAACCATTTTTACAGCTCTGTGAAACAACGCGTCAAAAGGCTTATATAAACGCCACAGAATAAGCCTTAAAAGTTCTCAGAGGTGCAACAGCGTGTTCATATATGTTTTCGTTGCAGAGTGCAAATGGCTGTGCATTTATTTGTGTTTTTAACTCGATGGGAGCGAAATGAAACAGTCTGAACGCGAAGCTGTGTGTGTTGTCTGTCTCCCCTCTTCCCCCTCCGCTCCATTGTGCACGATGCCCACTTTTTTAGCATTTTTTAAAACTGTGGTGAGAACTAACCAGTGCTGAAACGGGGGGTTTCATGACCCTTTAATTAGAGCTATATCAAAAACAGTGTGCATGGAGAAATCAACACTTTGGAATGTCTTGAAAAAGAAAGAAACCACCAGTGACTTCAGCAATCACGAATGACCGAATCGGCTGAGAAAAACAACAGCAGTTGATGACAGACAAATCATAAAAGCTGTCAAAGGAACCCTAAAATAAGTTTCTGTAAAATAACCAACAACCTCCAGAAAGCTGGGGTGAAAATACTCACCACTAATTTATGCAGGCCATCTAAAATAGGTAGGCCTTAGCAGCAAGAGCTGCCGTGGTTCTACTGGCTTTGGAGGGGAAACACGGATGATTCCTCCAGGTGGCGGCATTTTGCGAGCATAAAAAGTGCACCGAAAACGCACTCTCCCCCTGGGAAATGTCTACGTAAGCCCTAGCTGCCCCACCAACGAGGGTGGTGAGGATGGAGGAGGGAGACGTGCAGCTTCTGAACGAAAAAGAGGCTGTCCACGACTTCATCAGCTCCTCATGCACCTCCGGGAAGAAAGGAATCGGTACAGGGCGGGCTCACTGTAACCCTCAGATCGCCCAGATCACTAGCCGATGGTTCTCTGCTCGCGGCAGAGAAGCCAGCATGGGTAGTGACAGAGGGAGCCCATCCCATCCCCGTGAGGAGAGAGAGGTGCGATCACAGTGCTGCCATAGTCATGCGCTCACAGTGGAAGCATGAACTATCCACGAAAGCATCTTCAGCGTGCTGTAAGCCCAGACACTGAAAACAGCGATCATGGCCGTCGACGGAGGATAAGAAATGACTGCAACCAAGAGGACACGGATGGAACGGTGTCTTTAAAAAGACGCGACCTGTCCGTGATCAGAAGCTGCTCTTTTAGATGAAGCACCCAGAGGAATCGCTGAATTAAAGGTGGGGTGAGCGATTTCTGGTAGCCAATGTTGACATTTGAAATCACCAAAACATACACGCCCCTACCCCAAAAGTGCCTCGCCTGGGGCTGCACGATAAATCGCATGCGATATTTAACGCCGGCTTTACTGATAAGATGCGCGTTAAATATTGCATGCGATTTATCGTGCAGCCCTAGTCTCGCCCCTATTTTGATAGCTCCGCCCCACACATACGTACGCAACCCAGGCAACGATTAGTTCTGTGAAACAAAGCAAAACCAATGTTACACCGTGTCTACACCGGACGTGAGTGGCACAGCGCGACAAATCTCCTCCACATCATGAGTAGACACGCCCCTTACTGCTGATTGGCTACAAGTTTGTTTTGCTAGTTGGCCCGAATCAGTTTTCTAAAGCGTTTTTCAAAAATCGCTTACCCCACCTTTAACAGGGACACTGCTAATTGTGCCATAACGCCACCCAGAACAGCCTCTTCTTCCATCAGCAGAGAGAATTCGCCTGGTGAATCTCCAACTGTGTTCATTTACTCGGCTCCGAAGCAAAAATCTGATGAGTTGGATGCACCTGTTGCCTATTTATACCCGTGTGCACGGGGAGTGGCTCAGCATGCAAAATTTACTAGCCAAATTTAATTGGCGTTTTCTCTTAATCAGAGAGGATTTAGGCTCCCAAGTAAGACCCCTAATGTCGTCACGACATAACTCATAGTGAACGACAGAAAGTTAACTTCTTTTAGACCTACCTGAAAAACATGAAAAAGCAATGTTTATTTAATTTGTGCCTTGGTATTTAGTTTCTGATGTTGCTTGTAATTGGGAAAAGATTCCTAGCACTAATCCCTGCATTTCTGCATGAGACACAGAATGCAATGTGCAGTAGCAAAAAAAAATTAAATTTATTTTTGTATATTTATTTTTCTACAACTGCAGTACCTCAGTTTTGTTGTTTCCTAATGAGTATTTACACTATATTTTACACATTGCACATTTTTGCACAGCCTGAAAGACTTTGTTGACTTTTGTCTTGTCATAAGATTACTGGTCTCATGTGATTAGATTTTGTCCAATTATTCTTTATTTTCCTTATTATTTAAAAAATATATATTTTTTTTGTTATGAAAGCCCCAATTGAGGTACAGGATGTGCACATTTCAGATAAATGTTCAGGCTATATATTTTAGTTGCATTAGTGAGTTTATAAAAATGTAACTGCTTGTGTAAAATAAGTACATAATATAATAATATCGATAAATCGATTGATATATTCCTTAATCAAATCATATTGAAATATTATATTATCATAAATATCGTATTGCTGGGTATGAGAAACAATACCATATCGTATCGTGCGGAAGCGTCTGATTTACACGGCTAATAAGAACCTGGAAATGTTTATGTTTATCATTTATGTTCACTTCTCCCTCATCCCTTTAGGCCAACTCAGTTGACATAACATCGTTCAAAATATCTTATTTTGTGTTATACTTCAAGATACATCAAAACATTGCAGTATATTTTCATTGAGTATCCAGTAGTTCTCAATGGTGGTGAAACAGGAATCCTTCAGGAGCATTTCAGTCCCTGGGCCAATGAGGATGCTACACCACAACTGGCTTTGGCATAATGGAACTGGACCAAGTGGAAACATCTTGGATTACAGCATGCTGCGATAGGCCTCCTGCTCTTGGACATCAGGTAGGTGGCTTTGCTGTGGCTTTGTTGGGTCTGTGGATAAATCCAAACACTCTTTTTCAGACAGATGACATAACATAAGCTCTGGCAAACTTTCAAGGAACTCGTTACCACTAAGTAATGTGCCATGCAACGGATGTGGTCATGGTTAGTCATGGCCCTGATAATATTGCCGGTGTAATCAGTCACAAAATCCTCCACTGAGATTCTCTCCCTCAAATCTGTCTGATAGGGAAATATACATCTGATCAATATGTTGGCAGGATGTGACCCTCGTTTAACAAATCCATTTGTAGAAGTGCTGTCATGTTACATTTACATTATATTTACATTTAGTCATTTAGCAGACGCTTTTATCCAAAGCGACTTACAAATGAGGACAATAAAAGCAGTCAAAACTAACAAAAGAGCAACAATATATAAGTGCAAATGACAAGTCTCGGTTAGCCTAACACAGTACATGTAGCAAGGTGTGTATATATATATATATATATATACCAAGGTTTCTGGCTGTTTTTGAAGGAGTTATGGTTGATGTGCCTAACTGGATGGTGAAATTGTGATGAAACGATGGGTTTGCTGGAACCACAAGCAGTTCTGTCTTAGCCAGGTTGAGTTGAAGGTGATGGTCCGTCATCCAACAAGAAATGTCTGTTAGACATGCTGAGATGTGAGCAGCTATCGTCGGATCATCAGGATGGAATGAGAGGTAGAGTTGAGTGTCATCAGCATAGCAGTGATATGAAAAGCCATGTTACAGCACCTGCCTCCCTGACTGCATGGCACAGTGGCCTCTCAAGGGCAAATATGCATTTGTGGAGAATTTTCTTGTCCAGATGTCAGTTGTACAAAGGACAACTTGTCCCACCACAGATTCAATTGTCTCTTTCACCATATTGTGCACCTGTGCACTATGAGCTGGGAGACAACTTTATGTGAAAAGCATGCCAGAAAGGATATTTTGTTGTGTTGGATGACAAAAGCGACATTATAAACACTAGAATGTAGTAATAAATTAGTGCAAATCATATCACAGTTGGTGCTAGTGATTTGGATTGCCTCCGGGTGATAGGGGAGGTATGTTTTTGCATCAAATACAGATATGAATTAGAAAGAGGTAGCACTAATGTATGGCTGTGTGCTTTTAGAAGAAGAGCTGGGTGTATGATCTAGTGGCAGGGCAGTAGGGTGCTTAAAATGCATATGATTATGTTCTACATAACATAAGTAGTTGTATGTTTAATATCCTTGTTGTTGCTAATGGTGGCATTGCACAAGCTGGTTCAGTATTTGCTGTTGAAAGTAAAATTATTGCATATATTATTCCATGTCCTCTTACGAACTGAGACTGAGTAGTTATTGTCTGCTGTAGATTGCTCTGCCTCACCATTTTCATATTTAATCTATAATTATTATAGAGTGACCATGATGAATAATGTTCACAATAAATAAAATGGCAAATAAAAATCTTTTAGAAACCTAGTCTAAAAGTTGTGCTAAGTTTAGATACTGTACAGTTCTGTTTATTTATATTTATCTTGGCTGCATGTAATGATATTAAATGTAAATAATCTAAAAATGGCATGTGATGTAACCATCGAGTAACAGAATCAAACAGAATCATTTAGTTTCAAAAACATTTTTAAATATGTTAAAATGTTTATCTGATGTTTTGAATGTAATGACTTATTAATTAATAAACATAATTATGTTTTTGGAGAGTTGCACCACATGAAATTATACAACCTAAACTAACCTTGTCTTCTAATAAAAAAGATCTGATGTTTAAAATACTACTACTACTACAACTACTACTACTAGTAGTAATAATTTGGGAGATATGAAGTCTCGGATGAAAACCACAGGACTGTCAGATGTTGATAATATTGACTTTGCAGACTTTTCATTGTATTTTTGTATTTGTTTATTTTAAAGTATTTGCTATGTATTTATTTTTCATTTTGAATTCAGTAAATGCAGAAGCAGTTGTGTAAGTTTACTTAAGAAGTTAGAAAGAAGTAGAGTGTGTGTGTGTGTGTGTGTGTGTGTTTGTAACAATGGAGGACACAGATTTGTATAATGGCATGGGTATGACATAGGTTCTATGAGGACATTACCCAATGTCCCCATTTTTCAAAACGCTTATAAATAAAGAGTTTACTCTTTGAAGGATTTCTCTGCCAGACGTCACTTCCTGTTTGTTGCTGCCGTGTGTTTTGAGTTTGAGCTCCGTCAAGTTAATTCTTTGTCGTCTAATTTTTATCTTAAAATCAATTTTATACACCATCATTTTCGTTTCTATAACGTGTGAATATATCCCCTATCGTATTCTACAACAAAAACAATCAGAGCGCCTTGTTATCACTAGTTCTATTTTGACTTCCCGAGTCCGCTATTAGCATATAGCCCGTTAGCATCGCCAGCGTGGTTGCCGCTAATCTCGCTTACATTACTAATACTCTATTCACACACATTACCATTGTTTTACTCACTGTTACTTGCTTTAATGGCGGATGTGTGTCTACCTTTGAGTACAGGTGAGGACACGTTCAAGCTGCATTCGGTGCAGCTCGAGCTGGAGGCCGTGGAGAAGCAGATCCGCGACCTGGTGGAGAAGCAGTCCGAAACGTCATACACATCATCACAAATCACAGCTGAAAATTAAGGTAAATGTTATCAGGGCGGCTCATTCAAACTAACTGCATTCAAAGTGTCATGATATTAAGTTGTGATACTCTAATTTTAATCTTTCTCAAACATTCAGTCTTTGTTTGGCAGATAATAAAATGAGCAAAAGATACACAATAGGCGTGCACTGAAGGAGGGATCTGAGCAAGAAATTAATAGGTCTGTTCTGCAGGGATGCATTAAATTGCTAAAAAGTGACAGTAAAGACTTTTACGTTGTTACGAAAAACTATTTCAAATAAATGCTGTTCTTTTGGACTTTCTGTTCTTAAAATACCCTGAAAAAATGATTGCAGCATAACTGTTTTCAACATTGAAAATAATGAAAAATTAGCAAATTAGCATATTAGAATGATTTCTAAAGGATCACGTGACACTGGTGACTGAGTATCGAGAGTAAGAGTATTACTTAGTATTATAAAAAAAATGAATTGTTTTATTACGTCTTAAATTGATTTTTCCGTACATTTCTGCCATATGTACATTAATTGACAGTCACCACTGATAAGCTACCACTAAATATTGTAGAAACTTAATTTGCTGTAAAGTTGCTTTGCAATGATTTGTATTGTGAAAAGCGCTGTACAAATAAACTTGACTTGACTTGACTTATAAATCATACAGAGTGAGTTTTTTTGAGAAAGTAAAAATACACAAAGTTTCTTGTAAGGGGTAGGGTTAGGTGTAGGGTTGGTATAGGGCGATAGAAAATACAGTTTGTATAGTATAAAAACCATTACGCCTGGAAATTCCCAAATTCCCAAAACAAACCTATGTGTGTGTGTGTATGTGAAACCTGTTTGGAATGTTTCTGCAGCTTTAAAACACATGATGTTTGTCATGTATGCAGTCCAAACACATTCATACACACACTAAATACATATACAGATACGCATACACATACACACACTCTTCTTCCGTTTGCCATTTGCCTGGAGACAGACTGATTGCAGGTGTTATCCAGGGGTCTGTGAAATCTGAACTGGTTCAGAGTTTGTTCAGGCCTTACAGCCTTTACACCTTCGCTGTATTGTTAATTAGCATTTCATATCAGAGAAACACGGACACCTGCCAAGACATCTTGTGTCAAAACTATCGTCTCAAGTCACTGGGGATGAAAACATGCCCTTTTTAGTGTTTCCATGGAGACAGTGTAGTCTACAACAGTTTCTTAGACACCGTGCTCCGCTTGAAAACCACTGAATAATTGTGAAGCTTCAGTAAACTAACGGAAAAATCACTATTATAACACATCAAAATAAATTAGAAGGCATTGAAATGATCTACTTGTCAATGGAATCAACTGCTAAGCAACAAACTTAACCTGAGGAAATTACCTTGAAATTGGAATTTATGCTCAGAAAACATCATCATTTCCAGCAAGGACAATATCTGACACAGATGAACAGAGAAATATTTTATGTGCAAGACTACTAGCAATGAAAGTATGAATAAGCCAGTACATTATAAAAAAAAAATGATATCATTTCTTCCAGTGCAGCAAGCACGGAAGTATTAGGTTTTTAAGGACAATTTTCACATGGATTTTGTTTTATTGTTTTATTTATATTTCGTTTTTTATGATTTTTATTTTAAGACTTTATTATATGCTGAATGCTGAAAGCAGATTAGAGCTCTCCCGAAAACAATAAATCTCATGCATCTCAAAAAAATCTCTTCATTTAGTGAATCCAGCACTAGTGTGGACAATGTGTACAAATAAACTGTGCAGTTTGAGCTTCTTCTTATTTATTATATTATTAATTGCATAACACAATCCCTGAAGACACAGGTTAAACAGGACATCTGTTTCTTTTGTATCTCTTTAGTTTTCAAAGACCTTAACAACAAGGATGCAAAGGAATACTCATTTATTTGACTAAATGCAGCTGCTCTGTTTTGCATAGTGCCCTGAGCATATGCGCTGTAGCTCCTGTCTGCATGTGTGGCCTCACTGGTGCTCCTCCAAGAAACCAAACTGGATTGTTAATAAACAGGAATACCTCTCAAAGGACCTTAAATGCAGGGTGCGAACTACGGGGGAGCTAGGGGGAGCTCGGCTCCCATTAATAAGACATGGGCTCCCCTGAAAACGTGATTTGTGAAATTTTGGGGGCTCTCAAAAAATATTGACAATGTGTTATTTTGACGTGCAATTTCAGTTTTGTGTAATGTGATCATCGTGGATTATTATGTGTAAAATTGCAAAAATATCATTCATTCATGCATGACGGCGATTTAAACCTAATTCACTTCAATAAAGATAACTATACATGCTATTCTTGTCATGAGCATCAAGGTGTGGGGGCGCTGCGGTGCAAATTCCACTCATGTTTAGTACATGTTAACCCAAAGATTCGTAGAAAAAATATAAACGCTGGACTCTGTGGTCGATTCTGTGTTAAGGTAAGGCATGAAATTCGCAATTATGTGTTGTGGCTGGGTTGTTATAGGTCTGCGTGACTCTCGATGTCTTAGGCCTAATTGAACGGAGGAATTATGGTATTCTTCTGTAGCCTGACGACGAGTAACTTTAACCGTTGTTCATGTGAACTCAAAGACAGCCTGATGCTTTGTTTATAGACTATTTGGGGGTGGCTGTTTGTTGCTTCACCTATCAATTCTAGGGGTCGACCGATTATCGGCCTGGCCGATTATCGGCGCCGATATTAAGCATTTTTATGATTATCGGTATCGGTCATTTTCAAAACCGATTCGCCGATAAAATAACTTAATTTTGAAACGCGCTATTTGGCTCTGATGC